>NC_143168.1:7070596-7377715 GCF_047325235.1 Durio zibethinus | reverse complement strand
CACGCAAAGGGGGATCGGGCTGATCCTCAGCTTATGCTTTATGCCTCTCTGGTCGGCTGAGTGCCCGCACGCTTGTGTCATGGGTTGACTTAGGCATACGGAGTTCATCCCCAGTCTAAGCATATGGAGTTCATTCATAGTCTAAGATCAGACCGGATGGAGGGTTACGACAGCACACAGGGGGGATCGGGTCGATCCTCGGCTTACGCATTCTGCCTCTCCGGTCGATTGAGCGCCCGCACGCCTGTTTTGTGGGTTGGCTTAGGCAGGAGTTCTTTCCATGTCTAAGCCCTAGCTAGACTGAGGGTTGTGGCAGCAGGACCGGCAGCATGCAGAGGGGGATCGGGTCGATCCCTGACTTGTGCATTATTCCTCTCCGACAGGCTCAGCGCCCGAACGCTCGTTTTGTGGGTTGACTTAAGCATATGGAGTTCATTCCTAGTCTAAGATCAGATCGGACCGAGGGTTACGACAGCAGGATCGACAGCATGTAAGGGGATCGGGTCGATCCTCGGCTTACGCATTTTGCATCTCCGACCATCTGAGCGCCTGCACACCCGTTTCGTATGTTGGCTTAGGCATAAGGAGTTCATTCCACGTCTAGGCCCCAGCCAGATCGAGGGTTGTGGCAACGGGACCGACAGCACATAGAGGGGGACCGGGCCGATCCTTGGCTTGTGCATTATGCCTCTCCGGTTGGCTCAGCGCCCGCACGTTCATTTCGTGGGTTGACTGAGGCATACAGAGTTCATTCCTAGTCTAAGATCAGATCGGACTAAGGGTTGTGGTAGCATGATCGACAGCATGCAGAAGGGGACTAGGCTGGTCCTCGGCTTGCGCATTCTACCTCTCTGGCCAGCTGAGCACCCGCACGCTCATTTCGTGGGTTGGCTTAGGCATATGGAGTTCATTCCATGTCTAAGCATACAGGGTTCATTCCCAGTCTAAGATCAAACCAGACCAAGGGGTGCGATAGCAGGACCAGCAGCAGGATCAACAGCATGTGGGGGGGACCGGGCTGGTCCTCGGCTTATGCATTTTGCCTTTCCGGTCGACCTCTTCGGCCGGCTAAGCGCCCACACGCTCATTTTGTGGGTTGACTTAGGCATATAGCGTTCATCGCCAGTCTAAGCATACGGAGTTTTTTCCCAGTCTAAGATAGAACCAGACTGAGGGTTGCAGCAATAGGATCGGTAGCACACAGGGGGGATCGAGTCGATCCCCGGCTTGCATATTTTACCTCTCCGGCCGGCTAAGTGCCCGCACGTCCGTTTCGTGGGTTGGCTTAGGCATAGGGAGTTCATTCCATGTCTAAGCCCCAGCCGGACCGAGGGCTATGGTAGCGGGATGGGCAGCACACAGAGGGGGACGGGCCGATCCCTGGCTTGCACATTCTGCCTCTCCGATCGGCTGAGTAACCGTACGTTCATTTCGTGGGTTGGCTTAGGCATACGGAGTTCATTCCATGTCTAAGCATACGGAGTTCATTCCCAGTCTAAGAGTTTGAGCCATGGTGAACATGCTGGACTCGGGCATGTGCTGGTGCTGCATTTTTTTCACCTGGGGCACCATCACCGGAGCATCGTCGGAGAGCCTAACCGACGGCATTGGGGTTCCTGCGATTGGGGGATCGGGGGGTGTGCACACATGATGTGCGATGGGTGCTGGTACTTGGCCCTTATATTGGCCCCCTATCCCTCATCAAACCTCGAGAACTTACACCCCCTTAAAGAGCATTTGAGATTTTATAGGTTTGCTGCCAGTAGCCAATAAAGTGTCTGAAATGGGGCACTTTTTTCAAACGGTCACAAAATCTTCTCCACTTCGAGTTTTAGCTGAATTATTTTGTGCATGCCAACAAAAATACAAGGATCACCTCTACCAAATTTGGGGACAAAACTCTTTCTAAAAAAATTTTAAAAAATCTCGAAGCGTAAAAAGTTTTAAAAATCATGAAAAATAGAAAACGGGTCGTCTTGCCACGAAACTTCACGTGAAGGCATAGGGGACCATTGTATGAATTTACAAGCCATAAAAATGGCATTGGCATGGTAGAAATATGAAGATGTGCTTGAACCCACCTACCACCCGTTTGATCCCCGGCTTACGCAGCCTGCCTCTCTGGTCGGTTGAGCGTCCGCACGCTCGTTCTGTGGGTTAACTTAGGCATACGGAGTTCATCCCCAGTCTAAGCATATGGAGTTCATTCCCAGTCTAAGATCAGATTAGATCGAGGGTTGCGACAGCAGGATCGACAGCATGTAGGGGGGACAGGGCAGATCCCCGTATTGCGCATTCTGCCTCTCCGACCGACTGAGCGCCCGCACGACCGTTTTATGGGTTGGCTTAGGCATACGGAGTTCATTCCATGTCTAAGCATATGGAGGTCATTCCCAGTCTAAGAGTTTAAGCCACGGTCCACAAGCTGGGCTCGGGCATATGCTGGTGTCGCATTTTTTTCACCCGAGGCACCATCGTCGGAGCATCGCCGGAGAGCCCAATCGACGCCATTGGTGGTTTCGATGATTGAGGGGGCCGAGGGTGTGTGCACATGATGTGCGATGGGTGCTAGTACTTGGCCCTTATATTGGCCCCCTATCCCTCATCAAACCTTAAGAACTCACACCCCCTTAAAGAGCATTTGAGATTTTATAGGTTTACTCTCAGTAGCCATCAAAGTGTCTGAAATGGGGACACTTTTTTCAAATGGTCACGAAATCTTCTCCACATTGAGTTTTTAGCTTAATTTTTTTATGCATGCCAACAAAAATACAAGGATCACCTCTACCAAATTTGGGGACAATACTCTTTCTAAAAAGATTTTAAAAAATCTCGAACCGTAAAAAGTTTTGAAAATCGTGAAAATAAGAAAACGGGTCATCTTGCCATGAAACTTCACATGAAGGTGTAGGGGACCATTGTATGAATTTAGAAGTCATAAAAATGGCATTGGCATGGCAGAAATATGCTGATGTGCTTTAACCTACCTACCACCCGTTCGATCCATGGCTTACGCATCCTGCCTCTCTGGCCGACTAAGCGTCCGTACGCTCGTTTCGTGGGTTGACTTAGGCATACAGAGTTCATCCCCAGTCTAAACATACGGAGTTCATTCCCAGTCTAAGATCAGACCGGACCAAGGGTTGCGGCAGCAGGATCGACCGCATGCAGGGGGGACCGAGCCGATCCCCGGCTTTCACATTTTGCCTTTCCGGTCGGCTGAACGCCCGCATGCCCGTTTCATGGGTTGGCTTAGGCATAGGGAGTTCATTCCATGTCTAAGCCCCAGCCGAACTGAGGGTTGTGGCAGCAGGATCGATAGCACGCAAAGGAGGTCGGGCCGATCCCCGGCTTGCGCATTATGCCTCTCCGACCGGCTCAGCACTCGTACGCTTGTTTTGTGGGTTGACTTAGGCATACGGAGTTCATTCCCAGTCTAAGATCAGACCAGACCGAGGGTTGCGGTAGCAAGATCGACAGCATGCAGGGGGGACAGGGCCAGTCCTTAGCTTGCTCATTCTGCCTCTCCGGTCGGCTGAGCACCCGCACGCTCATTTAATGGGTTGGCTTAGGCATACGGAGTTAATTCCATGTCTAAGCATACAAAGTTCATTCCTAGTCTAAGATCAGACCAGACCAAAGGTTATGGTAGCAGGACCAGCAACAGGATTGATAGCACACAGGGGTGGACCGGGTCGATCCCCGGCTTTCACATTCTGCCTTTTTGATCCGTTGAGCGCCCGCACGCTTGTTTCATGGGTTGGCTTAGGCATATCGAGTTCATTCCATGTCTAAGCCCCAGTCGGACTGAGGGTTGTGGTAGCAGGACCGGTAGCAGGATCGACAGCACGTAGAGGGGGATCGGGCTGATCCTTGGCTTACGCATTATGCCTCTCCGATCGGCCTCTCCGGTCGGTTGAGCGCTCGCATGCTCGTTTCATAGGTTGACTTAGGCATACGGAGTTCATCCCAAGTCTAAGATCGAATCGAACCGAGGGTTGCAAGATCAGGATCGACAGCACGAAGGGGGGATCGGGACGATCCCCGGCTTATGCATTTTGCCTCTCCGATCGGTTGAGCGCCCGCACGCCCGTTTCGTGGGTTGGCTTAGGCATAGGGAGTTCATTCCATGTCTAAGCCCCAGTCGGACCGATGGTTGTGGCAGTAGAATCGACAGCACACAGAGGGGGATCGGGTCGATCCCTGGCTTGCGCATTAGGCCTCTCCGACCGGCTCAGCGCTCTAATGCTCATTTCATGGGTTGACTTAGGCATACGGAGTTCATTCCCAGTCTAAGATCGAATCAAACCGAGGGTTGCAGCAGCAGGATCGACAACACACAGGGGGGGATCGGGCCAGTCTCCAGCTTACGCATTCTACCTCTCTGGTCGGCTGAGCGCCCGCATGCTTGTTTCGTGGGTTGGCTTCGGCATACGGAGTTCATTCAATGTCTAAGCATACGGAGTTCATTCCCAATCTAAGATCAGACCAGACTGAGTGTTGTGGTAGCAGGACTGGTAGCAGGATCGGCAGCACGTAGGGGGGACCAGGTCGGTCACCGGTTTTCGCATTCTGCCTCTCCAACTAGCCTCTCCGGCTAGCTGAACGCTCGCACGCTTGTTTCGTGGATTGACTTAGGCATACGGAGTTCATCCCCAGTCTAAGTATACAGAGTTCATTCCCAGTCTAAGATCGGATTGGACCGAGGGTTACGGTAGCAGGATCAATAGCACACAAGGGGGACCGGGCCGATCCTCAACTTGTGCATTCTGCCTCTCCGACCGACTGAGTGCCCGCATGTCCATTTCATGAGTTGGCTTAGGCATAGGGAGTTCATTCCATGTCTAAGCCCTCGCTAGATCGAGGGTTGTGGCAGCGGGACCGGCAGCACGCAGAGGGGGATCGGGTCGATCCCTTGCTTGTGCATTCTGCCTCTCCGGCCAGCTAAGCGCCCGTACCCTCATTTCGCGGGTTCGCTCAGGCATACGGAGTTCATTCAATGTCTAAGCATACAGAGTTCATTCCCAGTCTAAGAGTTTGAGCCACGGAGCACATGTTGGCCTCAGGCATGTGCTGGTACCACATTTTTTTCGCCCGAGGCACCATCGCCGGAGCATCGTTAGAAAGCCTAACCGGCGACATTGAGGGTTCCGACGATTGGGGGGGCCAGGTGGTGTGTGCACATGATGTACGATGGGTGCTGGTACTTGGCCCTTCTATTGGCCCCTATCCCTCATCAAACCTCGAGAACTCACAACCCCTTAAAAAGCATTTGAGATTTTATAGGTTTCCTGCCAATAGCCATTAAAGTGTCTGAAATTAGGACACTTTTTCCAAACGGTCACAAAATCTTCTCCACTTTGAGTTTTTAGTTGAATGTTTTTGTGCATGCCAACAAAAATAAAAGGATCACGAACCGCAAAAAGTTTCAAAAATCGTGAAAAATAGAAAATGGGTCGTCTTACCACGAAACTTCACATGAAGGCTTAGGGGACCATTGTATGAATTTACAAGCAATAAAAATGGCTTTGTCACTGCAAAAATATGAAGATGTGCTTGAACTCACGTACCACCCGTTTGATCCCCGACTTGCGCATCTTGCCTCTCTGGTCAGCTGAGCGCCCGCACGCTCGTTTCGTGGGTTGACTTAGGCATACGGAGTTCATACCCCGTTTAAGCATACAGAGTTAATTCCCAGTCTAAGATCGGATCGGACCGAGGGTTCCGACAGTAGGATCAGCAACACGCAGAGGGGATCGAGCCGATCCCCGACTTGTGCATTCGTGGGTTGGCTTAGGCATAGGGAGTTTATTCCATGTCTAAGCCTCAGTCGAACCGAGGGTTGTGGCAGCGGGACCGACAGCACGCAAAGGGGGACCAGGCCGATCCCTGACTCGCGCATTATGCCTCTCCGGTAAGCTCAGCGCCCGCACGCTCGTTTCATGGGTTGACTTAGGCATACGGAGTTCTTTCCCAGTCTAAGATCAGACTGGACCGAGGGTTGCGGTAGCAGGATCGACAGCATGCAGTGGGGGATCGGGTCGATCCCTAGCTTGGGCATTCTGCCTCTCCGCCCGGCTGAGCACCCGCATGCTCGTTTCATGGGTTGGCTTAGGCATACAGAGTTCAGTCCATGTCTAAGCATACAAAGTTCATTCCCAGACTAAGATCGGACCAGACCGAGGGTTGCGATAGCAGGACCAAAGCAGGATCGGCAACACGCAGGGGGGACCAGGCCGATCCCCAGCTTGCGCCTTTTTCCTCTCCGACAGACTGAGCGCCCGCACGCTCGTTTCATGGGTTGGCTTAGGCGTACAGAGTTCATTCCATGTCTAAGCCCCAGCTAGACTGAGGGTTGTGGCAGCAGGACCGACAGCGGGATCGACAGCACGTAGAGAGGGACCTGGCTGATCCCCAACTTGCGCATTATGCCTCTCTGGCCGACTGAGCACCCGCACGCTCTTTTCATGGGTTGACTTAGGCATACGGAGTTCATCCGCAGTCTAAACATACGGAATTCATTCCTAGTCTAAGATTGGACCGGACTAAGGGTTGCGATAGCAAGATCGACAGCACGCAGGGGGGATCAGGCCGATCCCCGGCTTGCGCATTCTGCCTCTCCGACCAGCTGAGCACCTGTACGCCCATTTCATGGGTTGCCTTAGACATAGGGAGTTCATTCCATGTCTAAGCCCCAGTCGGACCAAGGGTTGTGGCAGCGGGACCGACAGTACGTAGAGGGGGACCAGGCCGATTCCCGCCTTGCGCATTATGCCTCTTCGGCCGGCTCAGTACCGCACGCTCGTTTTGTGGGTTAACTTATGCATAAGGAGTTCATTCTAGTGTAAGATCGGATCAGACCGAGAGTTGTGGCAGCAAGATCAGCAGCACACAGGGGGGATCGGGCCTATCTCTGACTTGCGCATTTTGCCTCTCCGGCCGGCTGCGCACCTGCACGCTCGTTACGTGGGTTGGCTTAGGCGTACGGACTTCATTCAATGTCTAAGCATATGGAGTTCATTCCCAGTCTAAGATTTTGATCCACGGTGCACATGCTGGGCTTGGGCATGTGCTGGTGCCGCATTTTTTTTGCCCGGGGCACAATCGCCGGAGCATCACCGGAGAGCCCAATCGGCGGCATTGGGGGTTCCGACGATTGGGGGGGCCGGGGGGTGTGCACACATGATGTGCAATGGGTGCTGGTACTTGGCCCTTATATTGACCCCCTATCCCTCATCAAACCTCGAAAACTCACACCCCCTTAAAGAGCATTTGAGATTTTATAGGTTTGCTGCCAGTAGCCATTAAAGTGTCTGAAATAGGGACACTTTTTTCAAACGGTCACAAAATCTTCTCGACTTTGAGTTTTTAGCTGAATTTTTTTGCATGCCAAAAAAAATACAAGGATCACCTCTACCAAATTTTGGGACAAAACTCTTTCTCAAAAAATTTTAAAAAATCCTGAACCGCAAAAAGTTTTAAAAATGGTGAAAAATAGAAAACGGGTCGTCTTGCCACGAAACTTCACATGATGGCTTAGGGGACCATTGTATGAATTTGCACACCATAAAAATGGCATTGGCATGGCAGAAATATGAAGATGTGCTTGAACCCACCTACCACCCGTTCGATCCTTGGCTTGCGCATCTTGCCTCTCTGGTCGGCTGAGCGCCCGCATGCTCGTTTCGTGGGTTGACTTAGGCATACGGAGTTCATCCCCAGTCTAAGCATACAAAGTTCATTACCAGTCTAAGATTGGACCGAACCGAGGGTTGTGACAGCAAGATCGACAGCACACAGGGGGGATCGGGCTGATCCTCGGCTTGCGCATGCTTCCTCTCCGACCGGCTGAGCGCCCGCACGCCCGTTTAATGGGTTCGCTTAGGATAGGGAGTTCATTCAATGTCTAAGCCCCAGCCATACTGAGGGTTGTGGCAGTGGGATCGATAGCATGAAGAGGGTGACTGGGCTGATCCACAGCTTGCGCATTATGCCTCTCCAACCGGTTCCACGCCCGCACACTCGTTTCGTGGGTTGACTTAGGCATATGGAGTTCATTCCCAGTCTAAGATTTTGAGCCATAGTGCACATGCTGGGCTCAGGCATGTGCTGGTGCGGCATTGTTTTTACACGGGGCACCATTGCCGGAGCATCACCGGAGAGCCTAACCGGTGGCATTGAGGGTTCCAATGATTGGGGGGGCCGGGGGGTGGGTGCACATGATGTGCGATGGGTGCTGGTACTTGGCCCTTATATTGGCCCCCTATCCCTCATCAAACCTCGAGAACTCACACCCCCTTAAAGAGCATTTGAGATTTTATAGGTTTGCTGCCAGTAGCCATTAAAGTGTCTGAAATGGGGACACTTTTTTCAAACGGTCACAAAATCTTCTCCACTTTGAGTTTTTGGCTGAATTTTTTTGTACATGCCAAAAAAAATACAAGGATCACCTCTACCAAATTTGGGGACAAAACTCTTTCTAAAAAAATTTTAAAAAATCCCAAACCGTAAAAAGTTTCAAAAATCGTGAAAAATAGAAAACGGGTCATCTTGCCACAAAACTTCACATGAAGGCTTCAGGGACCATTGTATGAATTTACAAGCCATAAAAATGGTATTGGCATGGCAGAAATATGAAGATATGCTTGAACCCACTTACCACCCATTCGATCCCCAACTTGCACATCCTCCCTCTCTGGTCGGTTGAGCGCCTGCACGCTCATTTCATGGGTTGACTTAGGCATACGGAGTTCATCCCCAGTCTAACATCAGATCGAACTGAGGGTTGTAGTAGCAAGATCAACAGCATGCAGGGGGGATCGGGTCGATCCTCGGCTTACGCATTCCACCTCTCCGGCTGGCCGAGGGCCCGTATGCTCATTTCGTAGGTTGAAGTAGGCATACGTAGTTCATTCCATGTCTAAGCATATGGAGTTCATTCCCAGTCTAAGATTGGATCGAACTGAGGGCTGTGGCAGTAAGACCAGCAGCTGGATCGACAGCACGCAGGGGGGACCGGGCCGATCCCCGGCTTGCGCATTTTGCCTTTCTGACCGATTGAGTGCCCGCACGCTTGTTTCGTGGGTTGGCTTAGGCATACGGAGTTCATTCCATGTCTATGCCCCAGTCAGACCGAGGGTTGTGGCAGCAGGATAGGCAGCGGGATCAACAGCACGCAGAGGAGGACCGGGCTGATCCCCGACTTGTGCAATATGCCTCTCCGATCAGCCTCTACGACTGACTGAGCGCCCGCACGCTCGTTTCATGGGTTGACTTAGGCATACGGAGTTCATTCCCAGTCTAAGATTGGATGGGACAAAGGGTTGCGGTAGCAAGATTCATAGCACGCAGGGGGGATTGGGTCGATCCCCGGCTTGCGCATTCTGCCTCTCCAGTCGGCTGAATGCCTGCACGCCCATTTCGTGGGTTGGCTTAGGCATAGGGAGTTCATTCCATGTCTAAGCCCCAGCCGGACCGAGGGTTGTGGCAACGGGACCGACAGCATGCAGAGGGTGACTAGGGTGATCCCCGGCTTGCGCATTATGCCTTTTCGGTCAGCTCAGTGCCCGCACACTCGTTTCGTGGGTTGACTTATGCATACAGAGTAAATTCCCAGTCTAAGATCAGATCGGACCGAGGGTTACGGTAGCAGGATCGACAGCACACAGGAAGGGATCAGGCCGATCCCCAGCTTGCACATTCTACCTCGCTGGTCGACTGAGCGCCCGCACGCTCATTTCATGGGTTGGGTTAGGCATACGGAGTTCATTCCATGTCTAAGCATACGGAGTTCATTCCCAGCGTAAGATTTTGAGCCACGGTGCACATGCTAGGCTGGGGCATGTGTTGGTGCCACATTCTTTTCACCCAGGGCACCATCGTCGAAGCATCACCGGAGAGCCTAACCAGTGGCATTGGGGGTTTCGGCGATTGGGGGGGCCGGGGGGTGTGCGCACATGTTGTGCGATAGGTGCTGGTACTTGTGTCACGGGCTCCGACCTTAGACTCAGTAACCGTGTGGCCTTAGGCTTGGAATCTCCTCCTTTATGCCTAAGTCAGCCTAAAACACAAGCATATGGACACTAGAACAATGGGAAGGGCTGATTACACAAGTTAAAGAGAAACAGGATAAGAAGGTAGAATTTTGGAAATGCTCTTGTATTCACTGAAATGGAAGTGTTTAATGGTGTACAAATGAAAGAGGAGCAACTCTCTATTTATAGTTGAGGCTCTAGCTTACACTTAATGGCAACATCCTTAGAATAAAGGCTAAAATCATGGGATTATACATATTACAATCAATCAGGATGCTAACTCCTAATTTTCAGGGTCAACCAAATCTATCAGGATACTGCTGCTGATCTTGCCTGCTTCCAGAAGCTTCCCTTACATGTCTAGCACCTTGGGCCCTTCTAGATGTGGTGCGGGTAGCTTGTATGCCAGGCCTTGGTCTCATGGGCTGGCCTGTAAGTTGGGCGAGCGTTTTGAACTCGTTTGCTAGGCTTTGCGTGCAGATACCCGCCAGCATGCCTAGTCTGCGGGCCTCAACCTCTGGCTCACCTGCTGGTGCACCTGATGTACCTGGCATGCCCACCCAGGGTGTGACATTCTCCCCCACCTGATTTTGCAATGCCCTCATTGCGTCTTCTGCATGGTACTACCTGATCTGGTCCTCGAACTGCCATAAGTCATCTGCCATAAGTCATCTGCCATAAGTACTCTTATCTTGGCTGATAGTTCTTCTGTCTCACCTTCTGGTCAGCTATGATGCTGTGGACCTCCTTTTCATATGAGGCCCTTGCTCCCAATGGTGCACGCTTTGACTCTGCCCATCCTGGATCTCCCTCATCCTTATGGAACGGCTTGAGCATGCTCACATGGAACACTGGGTGTACCCTCGACTTGGGTGGCATATCCAGCTTGTAGGCAACCTTGCCTACCCTTTTGACTACTCGAAAAGGTCCCTCATACCTCTGAACTAGGCCTTTGTGCAGCCCCCTATGGCACACAATGGGATGCAACTTCACCAATACCAAGTCTCCAACTTGGAATTGCATGTCCCGCCTATTCTGGTCTGCCCACTTCTTTGACCTCTTGGTCACCTTGTGTAGACAAACTCTGGCCAAGTTAGTTTGCTCGTACCATGCCTTGGCAAACTTTTATGCTGCTGGATTCAACCCTGTATAACCTGCAGCAATCGAACCAGGTGTTAGTGGTTGTTACCCTATCACAACCTCAAATGGGCTCTGGTTCGTTGCCTCGCTCCTTTGCAAGTTGTAGGAAAACTGTGCAATATCTAGCAGCTTTGGCCAGTCCCTTTATGTGGCACTCACATAGTGCTTGAGGTAGACCTTCAATAGTCCATTCACTCATTATGTCTGTCCATTGGTCTGCGGATGCTTGCTGGTGGAAAAGTTCAAGTCTGACCCCAATAGCTTGAACAACACAGTCCAGAACCTGCCCGTGAAATGCCCGTCTCGATCACTAACAATGTTCCTCGGCACTTCCCAGCACTTAACCATGTTCTTTAGGAACAATCGAGCTGCCTCCTTGGCTGGGCACTCTTTGGTTGCTGGAATGAAGATTCCATACTTGGAAAACCTATCCACCACTACCATGATGCTTCCAAACCCTTCTGCTTTGGGTAGACCGACTATAAAGTCCAGAGAAACACTCTCCCATGGTCACTCTGGCACTGGCAATGGCTTCAAGAGACCGCCTAGTTTCTTGAGCTCCACCTTGTCCTGTTGGCACACCAGACAAGTCTTCACATAGGCCTCCACATCATCCTTCATGTGCGGCCAATAGTACCGGTCCTCGATCAATGCCAAGGTACGGCTCACTCCGGGGTGTCCAGCCCACCTTGAATCATGGCATTCTTGCAAAACTTCCTTGCGGAGCTTTCCGTGCTATGGCACAAACAGTTTACTTCCCCTAGTGTACAGCAAGCCATCCTACAACCAAAATCGCCTAGTCTTACCTTGCTGGGCGTACTCCATCAAAGCCTTGGCTGTAAGATCATGCACAAGTCCCTTCTTGATGTGTGGCACCAGTGAGCCCTCTGGTTGGCTAATGGTAGCAAGGTTAGCCTTCCTGCTCAGGGCATTTGCCACTAGGTTCACCCGTCCCAGCTTGTACTCCATCTGGAAAACAAATTCCATAAGAAAATCTTGCCATCTCGCCTGCTTTGGGGATAGCTTCTTCTGCGTCTGGAAGTAGCTGGTCGCCACATTGTCCATCCTAACCATGAACCTCAACCCTAACAGGTAATGGTGCCAAGTGCGCAAGCAATGCACCACTGCAGTCATCTTCTTCTCTTGGACCGTGTACTTACGCTCAGTCTTGTTCAGCTTCTTGCTCTCGAACGTGACTGGACGTCCCTCCTGCATCAACACGCCCCCTGTGGCAAAGTCTGATGCATCCGTATGCACCTCATATGGCTTGGCATGGTCTGGCAAGGCCAAGATTGGCTCCTCGGTCACAACCCGTTTCAACCTGTCAAAGGCTTCTAGGCACCTTGTGCTCCACTCCCATGCTTTCCCTTTCTTGAGCAAGTCAGTCAATGGCGTGGCTATTGCTGAGTGACCTTTGATGAAGCACCTGCAGTAGTTGACCAGCCCAAGGAACGATCTCAACTCAGTGACCTTGGCTAGCGGTTGCCACTCCAGGATGGCGTGTATCTTGCCTTCATCCATGCGTATCCTGCCACCTCCCACTATGTGGCCAAGGAATGGGATCTCCTGCTGGGTGAATGAGCACTTCTCCCTCTTGACAAATAGCTTGTGCGCCCGCAACACCTCGAACACCTGTCTCAAGTGGTCTACATGCTCTCCCAAAGTCTGGCTGTAGATCACAATGTCATCCAAATAAACCACAACAAACCGATCAAGGAATGACTGAAGTACCTTGTTCATAAGGGTGCAGAATGTTGCTAGGGCGTTTGTGAGTCTGAAAGGCATCACCAAGAACTCATACAAACCATATCGAGTGACACATGCTGTCTTTGGCTCATCTCCCTCTACGATCCTGACTTGATGTAGCCTGACCTCAAATGCAGCTTGGTGAACCACATTTCGCTCCCAAGTTGATCAAACAAGTCCGCAATGAGTGGGATGGGGTACTTGTTCTTGATGGTCAGCTTGTTCAAAGCCTGGTAGTCTATGCACAGCCGCAACAACCCATCATGCTTACACTGAAATAGAACCGGTGCACCATAGGGTGCCTTCGATGGCCTGATGAAGCCAGCATCAACTAACTCTTTGAGCGTTGCTTCTTCAACTCTTTCAACTCTGGTAGAGACATTCGGTAAAGGGCTCTAGCTGGTGGCTTGGCCTCGGACACCAGCTTGATCTTGTGGTCCACCTTCTTTTTAGGTGGTAGCTTGCTAGGTAGCTTTGCAGGCATCACATCACTAAAGCTCTTCAGCACCTTTAGCACCTCCAAAGGTGACTCAGTCTCCTTCTCCCTTGGCTCATCATATTTTAGGGCTACCAAAAAGGTATCTTCTTGTCTGCTTACCACCTTGGTAAATTGGATGGCTGACACCACCAGTGACCTAACTCCAGACCCTCTCCTTAATGGTACTAGGCATTGGCACCGTGCATCCAAGATGCAAACACAATCGACAAAAGGCACAAAGAGGGTGTTAATCCGAACAAGGAAATCCAACCCAATCACAAACTCATAGTCGTCAAGGGTATTACCTCAATGGTCTCCTTGCTTTTCCAGTCTTCAAGCTGCAACTCCACTCCCCGCGCTACTCCAATGGCTGGAACTTCCTTGGAGTTCACCGTTTTGATGGTACCAATCCCTTTCTACACCTTTAGTCTGAGCTTCCGGGCTCTATCACCTGAAATAAAAAGATGTGAGCACCTGTGTCCACCAGTACGCTCACCTTCTGACCCGTAACCATCAGATCTGCAAACATCAAGCCCTTTGGCTTGTGGCTCCCCTTACTCTGACAGCATTGAGCACCAATAACCCAAGCTTTGCTACCCCTGACTCTAGCTCCTCATCAGACTCCTTGTCTACAGTAGCCAGCTTGCCCTTCTGCGGGTAATTACGTGCTATGTGGCTCCCTCTACATAGGTAGCATGCTAGTGGCTCTCGGTCCCCTTTTGCTTTCCACTTGCCTGCTGGTGGCTTCCTCTCACCATCATTGGTTGAACTATCTCGGTCTCCATCCTTGGACTCCCGGTCACAGTCCTGCCCTTTGGCTGCTTCTTTCGGTCTCTATTATCCCTGCCCTTACCCTTGGGCTTGGTAGACTCGAACTTGTTCAGAGGCTTGAACTCTATCAACGCCTCGATAGTAGTCATGGCTTTAGCCAAGTCATGAACTCCTCTCCTTTGTAGCTCATGCTTCACCCACAGCTTCAGCCCATCCATGAAAGCAAATAAGGTGTCCTTCTCACCTAGATCCAAGATCTGTAGCATCAGTTCAGAGAATTTTTGGACATACTCCTTTATGTCCCCTTACTGGCTCAGTGTCACGGACTAAGCTTTCTCTCAACAAGCACTAGCCCGCGTGGCACTTGAATGGACGCTTCCACCCAAGTCAGCCCTCAATAGATCGAGATCTGAACAAATAACCATAAACCATGGTTAGTCTCAAGCATTCACAATAAGGCACAATATATCAATATCAATCTCATCCATACACACAACAAGGCACATTCACATCGAGAAAGAAAAAAAACACATCGAGGCAACAATCGGGCATTCAATCGAGGTGAATTTCATTAAAATCGGGAATCATACATCTTGACCTCCCACCATCATCAGGGCCAGGGGGGCAGCCCATGGTGGGTGGCCTAAGCTCGCATAGCACCCGGTGAGACAGCCCAACAATACCCTGCCGGCTCACCCCCCCTAAAGAGCCTTAGAGATTTTAGAGCTATGCTACCAGTAACCGTTACAATGTTTGAAATGGGGACACTTTTCCTAACACAAGGGGTCTACCCGGCCATGGCCCTATACATGGGTGGCTCATGGCAACCTAAGTCCCGGTTATGGCCTTATACAAGGTTGGCTCATGACATCTTCCCCCACCTATTCTAACGACGTCCTCGTCGACTTGCTGGCTTGAAATTCTTCGATCTTCTTTTGAAATCTCTGGAGGTCGTGCTCTCTCTCCCAGCTAGTTTCTTTTAGGCCTAGTCCCTCCCACTTTACTAAGTACTCCTGAACTAGTCTTCGAGATATCTTGGTTTCCCTGTCAGCTAAGATCTCTTGGACTCAACGCTCTGAGGGTGGTTTCATGGTGATGGCGGCTCTGGTTAGCTCTCTTTGACCAGCATCTGTAGGATCTGCATGGAATGGCTTCAAGTTGCTCACATGAAATACTGGGTGCACCTTCATCCACTTTGGAGGGTCGATTTTGTAGGAAGCATTCCCCACCTTGGAAAGGACCCTTACTGGACCTTCGTACTTGCACACCAATGTATGATCTCTCTTCCTCAAGAACCTGGTTTGTTCAGGGACTAATCGAACAAGAACCAAATCCCCAACTTGAAATTGTTGAGCTCTACGACCCTTGTCTGCCCATTTCTTCATCCGTTTTGACACTTTCTCTAAGTAGGCTTGTGCAATCTCCATGTTTTGTTTCCACTCCTTGCTGAGGTTGAATGCTCTGGGATTCTTTCCTCCATATTGTTCCAAGGAAGTGTGGGGTAGCCTTGGTAATTGTCCGGTGACCACCTCAAATGGGCTCTTGTTAGTGGAAGAGCTTTTGTTGGAATTAAAATAGAGTTGAGCAACGTCCAATAATGAGGGCCAGTTCTTTTGGTTGGCGTGGACAAAATGCCTCAAGTATTCCTCTAACAATCCATTGAACCGCTCTGTTTGGCCATCAGTTTGAGGGTGATAGCTCGAGGAGATGTTGAGTTGGGACCCCAAAATCTTGAAAAGTTCTCTCCAAAAGGACCCCGTGAGTCTAGGATCTCTATCGCTGACAATGTTTTAGGGGAGGCCCCAATACTTGACCACATGTTTGAACAATAGTCGAGCTGTGTCCTCCGCTGTACAGTACTTGGGAGCAGGAATGAATGTGGCATACTTAGAGAACCGATCAATCACCACCAAGATAGCTCCAAGATCGCCAACCTTGGGTAGGCTCGAGATGAAATCGAGGGAGATGCTTTCCCACGGTTTGGTAGGTACCGATAAAGGTTCAAGCATACCTGCAGGTTTTCTCTTCTCGACTTTGTCTTGTTGGCAAATGAGGCAAGTCTTCGTATATTCCATCACATCTTGTCGCATTTAAGGCCAATAATATCCTTGTTTCAATAACGCCAACATGCGCTGCCAGCTCGGATGTCCCGCCCATGGGGTGTCATGACACTCCCTCATCAGCATCTGTCTCAGACCTCCTGCTCTTGGCACAAAGACTCGAGGTCCCTTGGTCCACAAGACCCCATTTTCTTTCCAGAAATGTTTGGACTTCCCTTCTTCCACTAGCTTCAAAATGGCACAGGCTTGCGGGTCTTTCCCTAAATGATCTCCAATCAACTTATGGATGCCTGTAGTGGCTCTGCTAGCCTCCATTGGGGCCATTCTTCTGAGGGCCGCTAACTCTGGCCGCCTGCTCAAGGCATCCGCCACTTGATTAGTCTTTCCCGCGGTATGCTCAAAACAAAAGTCGAACTCAGCTAAAAATTCCTGCCACCTAGCTTGTTTCGCCATGAGTCTTGGTTGGGTGAGGAAGTGGCTAACAGCTGTGTTGTCTGTCTTCACGACAAAGTGCACACCCAACAAGTAATGCCGCCAAGTCCTCAAGTAATGAACCACCGCAAGGAGCTCTTTCTCCTGGGCTATATATTTCCTTTCATCTTCACTCAGCTTCTTACTTTCGAATGCTACCGGGTGATGTTGTTGTAAAAGCACACCTCCAATAGCAAAATCTGATGCATCCGTCTGGACTTCAAAAGGCTTTCCAATATCAGGGAGAGCTAAGATGGGATCCTTCATAATAGCATCCTTCAATCCCTCAAAGGCCTCTTGGCACTCGTTCGTCCAACACCATTTATGTTCCTTCTTCAGTAGCTCCGTGAGGGCCGTGGTCTTACGAGAGTACCCTTCCACAAACCTTCTATAATAATTGGCTAGTCCCAAAAAGGAGCAGAGCTCACTAAAATTCTTTGGTATCGTCCACTCTTTGATGGCCCTGACCTTTTCCATGTCCATTCGGATGTGGCCACGTTCGACAATGTGACTGAGAAAATGGATTTGGGTCTAAGCGAATGCACACTTCTCCCTTTTTACATATAACTGGTGGTCCTGTAACCTTTGAAATACCTGGCGCAGGTGTTCTTGATGTTCTTCCAACGTGGAGCTATATACCACTATATCGTCTAAATAAATGACTACAAACTTGTCTAGGTAGTCATGAAACACCTGATTCATCAATGTACAAAATGTGGCAGGAGCATTGGTTAGTCCAAAAGGCATAACAAGGAATTCAAATGCACCATACCGTGTTACACAAGTGGTCTTCGGCTCATCTCCCTCGAGGATTCTGACCTGATGGTATCCCGATCTCAGGTCCAGTTTGGAGAAGTACTTGGCCCCGCTCAATTGATCAAACAAGTCTGCTATGAGCGGGATAGGATATTTGTTTCTTACGGTGACTTTGTTCAAAGCCCTGTAGTCGACACATAAGCGCAAGCTCCCATCATGCTTTTTCTGGAATAGCACTGGCGCTCCGAAAGGAGCTTTTGATGGTCGGATGAACCCGGCTTGTAGAAGCTCATCCAACTGTTTTCTCAGCTCGGCCAACTCTGGCGGGGCCATGTGATAAGGAGCTCTAGCAGGGGGTTTTGCCCCTGGGAGGAGCTCAATTTCGTGGTCCACTGCTCGTCGAAGGGGTAGAACCTTGGGCAACATCTCTGGCATCACCTCTCTGAATTCTTCTAACACTTTCTTCACGCCATTGGGTATTGGTTCTACTTTCGACCCTTCTTTGTAGATCGGTATGGCCACAAAAGAGGGTTCCCCTCTCTTTACCCCTTTCTTGAATTGCAAAGCCGAAATCATTTTCTTCCCACTCTTTGGCAAGATATTGGCTGGCACCACACATGGGTGTTCTCCTAAGAACAACAAGCAGCTAGTAGCGGGGATAGGGATCACCTGAGCCAACGTCATGAAGTCCAATCCTAGAATGACATCAAAGTCATCCATAGGGGAGACTGTGAAGTCTACCTTCCCTTCCCATGGCCCCAATTGGGTTGTCACACTTTTCGAGCTTCCACTGATTGCAAAGGCTGGCGAATTGACTGCCTTCATTTGCCCACAGTCTTTACTAATCTGAAGACCACACCTTTTTGCTTCTTTTGGTGTGATGAAAGTGTCGGTTGCACCTGTATCCACCATGGCCTTGGTGGCTTTCCCATTGATCGTCAAGTTCACGTACATCAAGCCTCTGCTTTGCTCTTTCTTTATAGTGTTCAATTGGGTGCAAAGGGCACTGAGGAACCTTATTGAGCCCATCCTGGCTGGCTCCTCTTCAGCTTCTTCAACGCTCTCGGGCGCTTTTGCAGACTCTTAGGATGAGGTCCTTAAGGCATTAAGGGCTCCTCGGTGCGGGCACTCAGCCACTCGATGCGGCCCCTTGCAAAGAAAGCAAGCAAGTGGTTGCCTAGGCTTGAAAATCCCTGCGTTGTTTGTCCTAGGCTGGGTGCTATCTCGCCCAAAGGACCTCCTGTCTGATCCCCAACTGAAGGGTCGGTCCAACCTAGTTATCTTTCCCCCACTCCCAAGATTAGAGCTACTGCCAGTTGGTGGAGGGTTCTTCCATTTTAACGAACCATCATTAAAATCATGAAGACGTTCCGCTGAAGCCATGGCCGTCGTCACATCTTGCACTCTTTGCCTCTGTAGCTCTGTCCTCGCCCACGGCTTGAGGCCCTCAATAAAATGGAATAACTTGTCCTTTTCGGACATGTCCCTAATATCCAGCATCAGGGTAGAAAAGTTTCTCACGAACTCTCGCACCGTTCCGGTTTGCACCAACTCTCGGAGTCCCTTTCGAGCCATATAATCCACATTCTCCGGAAAAAACTGGTTTTTCAGTTCACGCTTCAGATCCGTCCAAGTCTTAATCGGGCACTCGTCATCAACAAACTTGGAGCGCCACCACAACTTGGCATCCCCTACGAGGTACATCGATGCCATTGTCACCTTGTCTTCCTCTGAACTCGTGTGTACAGCTCGGAAGTATTGTTCCATGTCAAACAGGAAATTCTCAAGTTCCTTAGCATCCCTTGCCCCCTCATAGCACCGAGGCTCCGGCACTTTGGGCCTTTGTCCCCTGTCCATCGAGCTCGAACCCGAACTGGCCACCGCCATTTGTAGGATGCTCATCTGGGCCCTGAGCTCCTCAAACTCCTTGTGGAGAATGTTCAAGGCATCTCTAGCCTCTTCGCTCACATTGTGGAGAGTATCGGACAACTCCCGCTGGGTTGTCTTGATTCCCTCACTCGATCTTTTGTCACCATATGAGTTTTCATTGCGGCCACCGCGGCCTCAAGTTCCTCAATTCTCTGCTGATGATCCGGTCCACCACTTGTGGCCATCTCATCCATTTCTCTAGCACTTCTCAACCGTGCTCTGATACCACGTGTCACGAACTAAGCTTTCTCTCAACAAGCACTAGCCCGCGTGGCACTTGAATGGACGCTTCCACCCAAGTCAGCCCTCAATAGATCGAGATCTGAACAAATAACCATAAACCATGGTTAGTCTCAAGCATTCACAATAAGGCACAATATATCAATATCAATCTCATCCATACACACAACAAGGCACATTAACATCGAGAAAGAAAAGAAACACATCGAGGCAACAATCGGGCATTCAATCAAGGTGAATTTCATTAAAATCGGGAATCATACATCGGGACCTTCCACCATCACCAGGGCCAGGGGGGCAGCCCATGGTGGGTGGCCTAAGCTCACATAGCACCCGGTGAGATAGCCCAACAATACCCTGCCGGCTCACCCCCCTAAAGAGCCTTAGAGATTTCAGAGCTATGCTACCAGTAACCGTTACAATGTTTGAAATGGGGACACTTTTCCTAACACAAGGGATCTACCCGGCCATGGCCCTATACATGGGTGGCTCATGGCAACCTAAGTCCCGGTCATAGCCTTATACAAGGCTGGCTCATGACACTCAGCCTGTGTAACTTTGTCTGTGCCTCATCATTAGCATACTCCGGGTAAAATTATTCTCTAAACTCTTTTTGGAAGTCTACCCAGGTTCCAATCTTGGCGCTCCCACACCTGACATCATCACACCTGCGCCTTTACCACAATAAGTCTACATCAGTGAGATACATAGCAGCGGTGCTTACCTTTATCACCTTGTCTTGCATGCCCACGGCCTGGAAGTACTACTCCATACCCCAAAGGTAGTTATCTACTTCCTTTGCCGCCCTAGTCCCCTTGAACTCCTTAGGCTTGGGGACATCCATCTAGACTTGGACACTCCAGCAAACATGCCATTCCCAATGGCAGTCTTGCAAGCAACGAGCTCACTGGTAAGCTCCTCCATCCGCTGGCGCATGGCCTCCAAGGTCTGATTCTTTTGGGTGAACACGTCCAAGCCTTTGTTGAGAGTAGCTTGCAGCTCACTTTGGATCTCCTCCCTCATGGAGTCTAGCGATGTAATGTGAGTCTCTACCCCCTCAAGCTTCTCCCTCATGTCGCCCATGGTCACCTCCACCTTGGCCAGCCTACCGTCCATGGTAGACCAGATATCTCTAGAACTGGCTTTCCTCCCTCTTCCACGCCCATGCTCCTGGGCCTCTGGTTGTTGGTTAGCAGCGTCACTTTGGGATGCCATCTCCTCTAACCTGCATAACACAAACACACAGAATCAAACTTGCTCTGATACCAACTGTCACGGGCTCTGACCTTATACTCAGAAACCATGTGGCCTTAGGCTTGGAATCTCCTCCTTTATGCCTAAGTCAGCCTAAAACACAAGCGTACGGGCACTAGAACAATAGGAAGGGCTGATTACGCAAGTTAAAGAGAAACAGGATAAGAAGGCAAAATTCTGGAAATGCTCTTGTATTCATTGAAACAGAAGTGTTTGATGGTGTACAAATGAGGGAGGAGCAGCCATCTATTTATAGTTGAGGCTCCAGCTTACACTTAATGGTAATATCCCTAGAATAAAGGCTAAAATCATGGGATTATACAGATTACAATCAATCAAGATGCTAACTCTTGATTTTCAGGGTCAACCAAATCTGCCAAGATGCTGTTGCTGATCCTGCCTACTTCCAAAAGCTTTCCTTGCATGTCCAGTACCTTAGGCCCTTCTAGATGTGGTGTGGGTAGCTTGTATGCCAGGCCTTGATCTCACGGGCTGGCTTGCAAGTTGGGCGAGCATTCTGAACTCGTTTGCTAGGCTTTGCGCGCAGATACCTGCCAGCACGCTTGGTCTGCGGGCCTCAACCTCTGGCTCACCTGTTGGTGCGCCTGATGTGTCAAGCGCACCCGCCCAGGGTGTGACACTTGGCCCTTATATTGGCCCCCTATCCCTCATCAAACCTCGAGAACTCACACCCCCTTAAAGAGCATTTGAGATTTTATAGGTTTGCTGCCAGTAGCCATTAAAGTGTCTGAAATGGGGACACTTTTTTCAAACAGTCACAAAATCTTCTCCACTTCTAGTTTTCAGCTGAATTTTTTTGTGCATGCCAACAAAAATACAAGGATCACGTCTACCAAATTTAGGGACAAAAATCTTTCTAAAAAAGTTTTAAAAAATCCCGAACCGTAAAAAGTTTTGAAAATTGTGAAAAATAGAAAATGGGTCCTCTTGCCACGAAACTTCACATGAAGGCTTAGGGGAAAATTGTATGAATTTACAAGCCATAAAAATGGCATTGGCACGGTAGAAATATGAAGATGTGCTTGAACCCACCTACCACCCGTTCGATCCCCTGGCTTACGCATTCTGCCTCTCTGGTAGGCTGAGCGCCCGCACGCTCGTTTCGTGGGTTGACTTAGGCATACGGAGTTCATCCCCAGTCTAAGCATACGAAGTTCATTCCCAGTCTAAGATCAGACCAGACCGAGGGATCCGGCAGCAGGATCACAGCACGTAAGGGGGACTGGGCCAATCCCCAGCTTGCGCATTCTGCCTCTCCGACCGATCGAGCGCCCGCATGCCTGTTTCATGGGTTGACTTAGGGATAGGGAGTTCATTCCATGTCTAAGCCCCAGCCAGACCGAAGGTTGTGGTAGCGGGATCAGCAGCACACAGAGAGAGACCGGGTCGATCTCCGGCTTGCGCATTATGCCTCTCCGGTCGGCTCAACGGCCGCACGCTCATTTCGTACGTTGACTTAGGCATACGGAGTTCATTCCCAGTCTAAGATCAGACCGGAACGAGGGTTACGGCAGCAGGATTCACAGCACACAGGGAGGGATCAGGTCGATCCCTGACTTACGCATTCTACCTCTTCGGTCGACTGAGCGCCCGCACACTCGTTTCATGGGTTGGCTTAGGCATATGAAGTTCATTCCCAGTCTAAGTCTGGGCCGGATCGAGGGTTGCGATAGCAGGACCAGCAGCAGGATCGGTAGCACACAGGGGGACCGGGTCGATCCCCGGCTTGTGCATTCTACCTCTCCGACTGACTGAGCGCCCGCACGCTCGTTTCATGGGTTGGCTTAGGCATACGGAGTTCATTCCATGTCTCAGCCCCAGTCGGACCGAGGGTTGTGGCAGTAGGACCGGCAATGAGATCGGTAGCAGGATCGGCAGCACGCAGAGGGGGATCGGGCTGATCCTCTGTTTGTGCATTATGCCTCTCCAACCGGCCTCTCCGATCGGCTGAGCCCCCGTACGCTCGTTTCATGGGTTGACTTAGGCAGACGAAGTTCATCCCCAATCTAAGCATACGGAGTTCATTCCCAGTCTAAGATCGGACCAGGCCGAGGGTTGCGGCAGCAGGATCGGTAGCATGCAGGGGGGATCGAGTCGATCCTCGGCTTGTGTATTTTGCCTCTCTGGCCTGCTGAATGCCCTGCATGCCCATTTTATGGGTTGGCTTAGTCATAGGGAGTTCATTCCATGTCTAAGCTCCAACCGGACCGAGGGTTGTGGCAGCGGGATCGACAACATACAGGGGGGACCGGGTCGATCCTCGGCTTTCGCATTCAACCTCTCCGGTTGGCTGAGCGCCCGCACACCCGTTTCGTGGGTTGGCTTAGGCATAGGGAGTTCATTCGATGTCTGAGCCCCAGCCAGACCAAGGGTTGTGGCAGCAGGACCGGCAGCACGTAGAGGGGGACCGGGCCAATCCCTGGCTTGTGCATTATGCCTCTTCGACCGGTTCAGCGCCCGCACGCTCGTTTCGTGGGTTAACTTATGCATACAGAGTTCATTCCCAGTCTAAGATTGGACCGGACCGAGGGTTGCAGTACCAAGATCGACAGCATGTAGGGGGGACCGGGTCGATCACCGACTTGTGCATTCTGCCTCTCCGACTGGTTGAGCGCCTGCACGCTCGTTTTGTAAGTTGGCTTAGGCATACGGAGTTCATTCCATGTCTAAGCATACGGAGTTCATTCCCAGTCTAAGATTTTGAGCCACGATGCACATGCTAGGCTCAGGCATGTGCTGGTGCCACATTTGTTTCGCCCGGGGCACCATCACCGATGCATCGTCGGAGCATCGCCGAAGAGCCTAACCGATGGCATTGGGGGTTCTGACAATTAGGGGGGCCAGGGGGGTGTCTGCGCATGATGTGCGATGGGTGCTGGTACTTGGCCCTTATATTGGCCCCTATCCCTCACCAAACCTCAAGAACTCACACACCCTTAAAGAGGATTTGAGATTTTATAGGTTTGCTACCAGTAGCCATTAAAGTGTCTGAAATGGGGACACTTTTTTCAAACGGTCACAAAATCTTCTCCACTTCGAATTTTTAGCTGAATTTTTTTGTGCATGCCAACAAAAATAAAGGGATCACCTCTACCAAATTTGGGGACAAAACTCTTTCTAAAAAAATTTTACAAAATCCCGAACAGCAAAAAGTTTTGAAAATCGTGAAAAATAAAAAACGGGTCGTCTTGCCACGAAACTTCTCATGAAGGCTTAGGGGACCATTGTATGAATTTACACACCATAAAAATGGCATTGGCATGGCAGAAATATGAAGATGTGCTTGAACCCACCTATCACCCGTTCGATCCCCGGCTTGCGCATCCTGCCTCTTTGGTCGACTGAGTGCCTGTATGCTCGTTTCATGGGTTGACTTAGGCATACGGAGTTCATCCCTAGTCTAAGCATACAGAGTTCATTCCCAGTCTAAGATCAAACTGGACCGAGGGTTACGATAGCAAGATCGACAGCACGTAGGAGGGAACGGGTCGATCCTCAGCTTGTGCATTCTGCCTCTCCGACCTGATAAGGGCCTACACGCCTGTTTCGTGGATTGGCTTAGGCATAGGGAGTTCATTCCATGTCTAAGCCCCAGTCGGACCGAGGGTTTTGGCAGCGGGATCGGTAGCATGCAGAGGGGGACCGAGCCAATCCCCGACTTGCGTATTATGCCTATCTGGTTGGCTCAGCGCCCGCACGCTCATTTTGTGGGTTGACTTAGGCATACGGAGTTCATTCTTAGTCTAAGATCAAATCGGACCGAGGGTTCCGGTAGTAGGATCGACAGCACGCAAGGGGGACCAGGCCAATCCCTAGCTTGCGCATTCTGCCTCTCCGACCGGCTGAGCGCCCGTACGCTCGTTTTATGGGTTGGCTCAGGCATACGGAGTTCATTCCATGTCTAAGCATACGAAGTTCATTCCCAGTCTAAGATTGGACCGGACCGAGGGTTACGACAGCAAGACTAGCAACAGGACTGGTAGCACGCAGGGGGGACCGGGTCGATCCCCAGCTTGCGCATTCTGCCTTTCTGACCCACTGAGCACTTGCACGCTTGTTTTATGGGTTGGCTTAGGCATACAGAGTTCATTCCATGTCTAATCCCCAACCAGACTGAAAGTTGTGGCAGTAGGACCGACAGCAGGATTGGCAGCATGTAGAGGGGGACCGGGCTGATCCCCGGCTTACGTATTATTCCTTTCTGGCTGGCTGAGCGCCCGCACGCTCGTTTCGTGGGTTGACTTAGGCATACGGAGTTCATCCCCAGTCTAAGCATACGAAGTTCATTCCCAGTCTAAGATCAGACCGAATCGAGGGTTACGACAGCAGGATCGATAGCATGCAGGGGGATCGAGCTGATCCTCGGCTTGCGCATTCTACCTCTTCAGTCGGCTGAGTGCCTGCACACTCCTTTCATGGGTTAGCTTAGGCATACGGAGTTCATTACATGTCTAAGCCCCAGTCGGACCGAGGGTTGTGGCAGTGGGACTAGCAGCACGCAGAGGGGGACCGAGTCGATCCCTGGCTTACGTATTATGCCACCCTGGCTAGCTTAGCGCCCGCACGCTCATTTCATGTGTTGACTTAGGCATACGGATTTCATTCCTAGTCTAAGATCGGGCCGGACCGAGGGTTACAGTAGGATTGACAGCACGTAGGGGGGACCGGGCTGATCTTCGGCTTTCGCATTTTGCCTCTCCGACCGGCTGAGCACCCACACGCTAGTTTTGTGAGTTGGCTTAGGCATACGGAGTTCATTCCATGTCTAAGCATACGGAGTTCATTCCATGTCTAAGCATACGGAGTTCATTCCCAATCTAAGATCAAACCAGACTGAGGGTTGCGATAGCAGGACCAGCAGCAGGATCGACAGCACGTAAGGGGGACCGGGCCGATTCCCGGCTTGCGTATTCTGTCTCTCCAGTCTACTGAGCACCCGCACGCTCGTTTCGTGGGTTGGCTTAAGCATACTGAGTTCATTCCATGTCTAAGCCCCAACCGGACCGAGGGTTGTGGCAGCAAGACGGACAGCGGGATCGACAGCACGCAGAGGGGGACCTTGCGCATTATGCCTTTCCGACCGACTGAGCGCTCGCACGCTTGTTTTGTGCGTTGACTTAGGCATACGGAGTTCATCCCCAGTCTAAGCATACGGAGTTCATTCCCAGTCTAAGATCGAACCGGACTGAGGGTTGCAACAGCAGGATCGACAGCACGCAGGGGGGATCGGGCCGATCCCCAGCTTGCGCATTCTACCTCTCCGGCCAGCTGAGCTCCCGCACCCCCATTTCGTGGGTTGGCTTAGGCATAGGGAGTTCATTCCATGTCTAAGCCCCAGCTGGACTGAGGGTTGTGGTAACGGGATCGGCAGCGCATAGAGGGGGACCGGGCCGATCCCCGGCTTGCCTATTATGCCTCTTCGATCAGCTTAGCGCCCGCACGCTCGTTTCATGGGTTGACTTATGCATACAGAGTTCATTCCCAGTCTAAGATCTGATCGGACCGAGAGTTATGGCAGTAGGATCGACAGCATGCAGGGGTGGACCGGGTCGATCCCCAATTTTTGCATTTTGCCTCTCCGGCTGGCCGAGTGCCCGCACGCTTGTTTCGTGGGTTGGCTTAGGAATATGGAGTTCATTCCATGTCTAAGCCCCAACCGGGCCAAGGGTTGTGGCTGCAGGACCGGCAGCGAGATCGATAGCACGCAGAAGGGGACCGGGCTGATCCCCGACTTGCGCATTATGCCTCTCCGGTCGGCTAAGCGCCCGTACACTCATTTCGTGGGTTGACCTAGGCATACGGAGTTCATCCCCAATCTAAGCATACAGAGTTCATTCCTAGTCTAAGATCAGACTGGATTGAGGGTTGCGGTAGCATGTTCGACAGCACGTAGGGGGGATCAGGTCGATCCCCGTCTTGTGCATTCTGCCTCTCCAGTTGGCTGAGCGCCCGCACGCCCGTTTCGTGGGTTGGCTTAGGCATAGGGAGCTCATTCCATGTCTAAGCCCCAGCCGGACCAAGGGTTGTGGCAGCGGGATCAGCAGCATGTAGAGGGGGATCGGGTTGATCCCCAGCTTGCGCATTATGCCTCTCCAGCCAGCTGAGCGCCCGCACGCTCGTTTCATGGGTTGACTTAGGCGTACAGAGTTCATCCCCAGTCTAAGCTTACGGAGTTCATTCCTAGTCTAAGATCATATCAAACCGAGGGTTCCAGCAGCAGGATTGACAGCACGAAGGGGGAACCAGGCCGGTTGTCAGCTTGCGTATTATGCCTCTCCGGTCAGCTGAGCGCCCGCATGCTCATTTTGTGGGTTGGATTAGGCATACGGAGTTCATTCCATGTCTAAGCATACGGAGTTCATTTGCAGTCTAAGATTTTGAGCCACGATGCACATGCTGGGCTCGGGCATGTGCTGGTGCTGCATTTTTTTTGCTCGGGGCACCATCACCGGAGCATCACCGAAGAACCTAACAGGCGGCATTGGGGGTTCTGACGATTGGGGAGGCCGAGGGGGTGTGCACACATGATGTGCAATGGGCGCTGGTACTTGGCCCTTATATTGGCCCCCTATCACTCATCAAACCTCGAGAACTCACACCCCCTTAAAGAGCATTTGAGATTTTATAGGTTTGTTGCCAGTAGCCATTAAAGTGTTTGAAATGGGGACACTTTTTTCAAACGGTCACAAAATCTTCTCCACTTTGAGTTTTTAGCTGAATTTTTTTTGTGCATGCCAACAAAAATACAAGGATCACCTCTACCAAATTTGGGGACAAAACTCTTTCTAAAAAAATTTTAAAAAATCCTGAACCGTAAAAAGTTTTAAAAATCATGAAAAATAGAAAATGGGTCATCTTGCCACGAAACTTCACATGAAGGCTTGGGGGACCATTGTATGAATTTACAAGCCATAAAAATGGCATTGGCATGGCAGAAATATGAAGATGTGCTTGAACCCACCTACCATCCGCCCGCACTCTCGTTTCGTGGGTTGACTTAGGCATATGGAGTTTATCCCCAGTCTAAGCATACGGAGTTCATTCCCAGTCTATGATCAGACCAGACTGAGGGTTGCGGCAGCAGGATTGACAGCACATAGGGGGGATTGGGCCGATCTCTGACTTGTGCATTCTGCTTCTTCGTCCAGCTGAGCGCCCGTACGCCCGTTTCATGGGTTGGCTTAGGCATAGGGAGTTCATTCCATGTCTAAGCCCTAGCCGGACCGAGGGTTGTGGCAGTGGGACTGGCAGCACATAGAAGGGGACCGGGCTGATCCCCGACTTGCACATTATGTCTCTTCGGCTGGCTCAGCGCCCGTATGCTCGTTTCATGGGTTGACTTATGCATACGGAGTTCATTCCCAGTCTAAGATTGGACCAGATTGATGGTTGTGGTAGCAGGATTAACAGTACATAGGGGGGACCAGGCCAATCCCTGGCTTGTGCATTCTGCCTCTCCGACCGACTGAGCGCCCCCACGCTCGTTTCATGGGTTGGCTTAGGCATATGAAGTTCATTCCATGTCTAAGCATGCGGAGTTCATTCCAAGTCTAAGATTTTGAGCCACAGTGCACATGCTGGGCTTGGGCATGTGCTGGTGTCATATTTTTTTCACCTGGGGCACCATCACCGTAGAGCCTAACCGGTGGCATTGGGGGTTCCGACGATTGGGTGGGCCGGGAGGTGTGCACACATGATGTGCGATGGGTACTGGTACTTGGCCCTTATATTGGCCCCCTATCCCTCATCAATCCTTGAGAACTCACACCCCCTTAAAGAGCATTTGAGATTTTATAGGTTTGTTGCCAGTAGCCATTAAAGTGTCTAAAATGGGGACACTTTTTTCAAACGATCACAAAATCTTCTCCACTTCGAGTTTTTAGCTGAATTTTTTTGTGCGTGCCAAAAAAAATACAAGGATCACCTCTACCAAAGTTGGGGACAAAATTATTTCTAAACAAATTTAAAAAAATCCCGAACCCAAAAAGTTTCAAAAATCATGAAAAATAGAAAACGGGTCATCTTGCCACGAAACTTCACATGAAGGGTTAGGGGACCATTGTATGAATTTACAACCCATAAAAATGGCATTGGCATGGTGGAAATATGAAGATGTGCTTGAACCCACCTACCACTTGTTCGATCCCCGACTTGCGCATCCTGCGTCTCTTTTCAGTTGAGCGCCCGAACACTCGTTTCGTGGGGGGACTTAGGCATACGGAGTTCATCCCCAGTCTAAGCATACGGAGTTCATTCCCAGCGAAGATCGGATCGGACCAAGGGTTGTGACAGCAGGATCAACAGCACGTAGGGGGGATCGGGCCAATCCCTGGCTTGCGCATTCTGCCTCTCCGATCGGCTGAGCGCCGGCATGCCCATTTCGTGGGTTGGCTTAGGCATAGGGAGTTCATTCCATGTGTAAGCCCGAGCCAGACCGAGGGTTGTGGCAGCTGGAATGGTAGCACGCAGAGGGGGACCAGGTCGATCCCTGGCTTGCGCATTATGCCTCTCCGATTGGCTCAGCACCTGTACGCTCGTTTCGTGGGTTGACTTGGGCATACAGAGTTCATTGCCAGTCTAAGATCGGATCGGATCGAGGGTTACGATAGCAGGATCGACAGCTTGCAGGAGGGATCTGGATCGATCCCCAGCTTGTACATTCTGCCTCTTCGATCGGCAGAGTACCCGCACGCTCGTTTCGTGGGTTGGCTTAGGCATACGAAATTCATTGCATGTCTAAGCATACGGAGTTCATTCCCAGTGCAAGATCGGACCAGACCAAGGGTTGCGACAGTAGGACCAGCAGCAGGATCGATAGCATGCAGGGGGAAACCGGATCGATCCCCAACTTACGCAATCTCCCTCTCCGACCGACTAAGCGCCTGCACGCTCGTTTTATGGGTTGGCTTAGGCATACGGAGTTCATTCCATGTCTAAGCCCCAGTCGAACCGAGGTTTGTGGCAGTAAGACCGACAGCGGGATCGGTAGCATGCCGAGGGGACTTAGCTGAGTGCCCGCACACTCGTTTCGTGGGTTGGCTTAGGCATAGGGAGTTCATTCCATGTCTAAGCCCCAGTTGGACTGAGGGTTGTGGCAGCAGGACTGGCAGCACGTAGAGGGGCACCGGGCTGGTCCCAAGCTTGCGCATTATGCCTCTTTGGCCGGCTCAATGCCCGCACACTCATTTCATGGTTGACTTATGCATACAGAGTTCATTCCTAGTCTAAGATCGGACCAGATCGAGGGTTGCGGTAGAAGGATCGACAGCACACAGGGGGGATCGAGTCGATCCTCGGCTTGCACATTCTACCTCTCCGGTCGGTTGAGCGCCCGCACGCTCGTTTCGTGGGTTAGCTTAGACATACAGAGTTCATTCCCAATCTAAGATTTTGAGCCACGGTGCACATGCTGGGCTTGGGCATGTGCTGGTGCCGCATTTTTTTTCGCTCAGGGCACCATCATCGGAGCATCATCGGAGAGCCTAACCGGCGACATTGGGGGTTCCGACAATTGGGGGGCCCGGAGGGGTGTGCGCACATGATGTGCAATGGGTGCTGGTACTTGGCCCTATATTGGGCCCCTATCCCTCATCAAACCTCGAGAACTCACACCCCCTTAAAGAGCATTCGAGATTTTATAGGTTTGCTGCCAGTAGCCATTAAAGTGTCTAAAAAGGGGGCACTTTTTTCAAATGATCACAAAATCTTCTCCACTTTGAGTTTTTAGATGAATTGTTTTGGGCATGCCAACAAAAATACAAGGATCACCTCTACCAAATTTGGGGACAAAACTTTTTCTAAAAAAATTTTAAAAAATTCCAAACCGTAAAAGTTTTCAAAAATCGTGAAAAATAGAAAACGGGTCGTCTTGCCACGAAACTTCACATGAAGGCTTAGGGGACCATTGTATGAATTTACAAGCCATAAAAATGGCATTGGCATGACAGAAATATGAAGATGTGCTTGAACCCACCTACCACCCGTTCGATCCCCGGCTTGCGCATCCTGCCTCTCCGGTCGGCTGAGCGCCCACACGCTCGTTTCGTGGGTTGACTTAGGCATACGGAGTTCATCCCTAATCTAAGCATACAGTGTTCATTTTCAGTCTAAGATCAGACCGGACCGAGGGTTACGGTAGTAGGATTGACAGCACGCAGGGGGGATCGAGCCGATCCCCGGCTTGTGCATTCTGCCTCTCCGGTCGGTTGAGCGCCCGCATGCCCGTTTCATGGGTTGGCTTAGGTATAGGGAGTTCATTCCATGTCTAATCCCCAGTCAGACCGAGGGTTGTGGCAGCGAGACCGACAGCAAGCAGAGGGGGACCGGGTCGATCCCTGACTTGTGCATTATGCCTCTCCGGTCGCCTCAGCGCCCACACGCTTGTTTGATGGGTTGACTTAGGCATACGGAGTTCATTCCCAGTCTAAGATCAGATTCGACCGAGGGTTGCGGTAGCAGGATTGATAGCACACAGGGGGGATCGCGTCGATCTTTGGCTTGTGCATTCTGCCTCTCCGATCGACTGAGCGTCCGCACGCTCGTTTCATGGGTTGGCTTAGGCATACGGAGTTCATTCAATGTCTAAGCATACGGAGTTCATTCCCAGTCTAAGATCAGACCGTACAGAGGGTTGCCGTAACAAGATCGACAGCACGCAGGGGGGACCGCACTGATCTCCGGCTTGTGCATTCTGCCTCTCCGGCCGGCTGAACGTCGCACACTCGTTTCGTGGGTTGGCTTAGGCATTCTGAGTTCATTCCTTGTCTAAGCATACGGAGCTGATTCCCAGTCTAAGATCGGACCGGACTGAGGGTTGCAGCAGCAGGACCAGCAGTAGGATCGATAACACACAGAAGGGACCGAGTCGATCTCCGACTAGCGCATTCTGCCTCTTCGGCCGGCTGAGCGCCCGCACGCTCATTTCGTGGGTTGACTTAGGCATACGAAGTTCATCCCCAGTCTAAGCATACGAAGTTCACTTCCAGTATAAGATCAGACCGGACCGAGGGTTGCGGTAGCAAGATCGACAGCACGCAGGGGAACCGAACCGATCCCTGGCTTACGCATTCTACCTCTCCGGCCGACTGAGTGCCCGTACGCCCGTTTCATGGGTTGGCTTAGGCATAGGGCGTTCATTCCATGTGTAAGCCCCAGCCGGACCGATGGTTGTGGCAGCAGGACCGGCAGCACGCTGAGGGGGATCGGACCGATCCCCAGGTTGCGCATTATGCCTCTCCGACCAGCTGAGCACCCGCACGCTCATATCGTGGGTTGACTTAGGCATACGGAGTTCATCCCTAGTCTAAGCATACGGAGTTCATTCCCAGTCTAAGATCAGATCAGACAGAGGGATGTGGCAGTAGGATCGGCATCATGCAGGTGGGATCGAGCCGATCCCCGGCTTGCGCATTTTGCCTCTCTGATCGGCTGAGCGCCCACATGCCCGTTTCATGGATTGGCTTATGCATAGATAGTTCATTCCATGTCTAAGCCCCAGTTGGACCGAGGGTTGGGGCAGCAGGACAAGCAACACAGAGAGGGGGATTGGGCCGATCCTCGGCTTGCGCATTATGCCTCTTCGGTCGGCTCAGCGCTCGTACGCTCATTTTGTGGGTTGACTTATGCATACAAAGTTCATTCCTAGTCTAAGATCAGACCGGACTGAGGGTTGCGGCAGCAGGATTGACAGCACATAGGGGGATCAGGTCGATCCCCGGCTTGCGCATTCTGCCTCTTCGGTCGGCTGAGCACCCGCACGCTCGTTTCGTGGGTTGGCTTAGGCATACGGAGTTCAATCCATGTCTACACATACGGAGTTCATTCCTAGTCTAAGATTTTGAGCCACGGTGCACATTCTGGGCTCGGGCATGTGTTGGTGCCACATTTTTTTCGGCCAGGGCACCATCGTCGGAGAGCCAAACCGGTGACATTGGGGGTTCAGGCGATTGGGGGGGCCGGGGGGTGTGCGCACATGATGTGCGATGGGTGCTGGTACTTGGCCGTTATATTGGCCACCTATCCCTCATCAAACATCAAGAACTCACGCCCCCTTAAAGAGCATTTGAGATTTTATAGGCTTGCTGCCAGTAGACATTAAAGTGTCTGAAATGGGGACACTTTTTTCAAATGGTCACAAAATCTTCTCCACTTTGAGTTTTTAGCTAAATTTTTTTGTGCATGCCAACAAAAATACAAGGATCACCTCTACCAAATTTGGGGACAAAACTCTTTCTAAAAAAATTTAAAAAATCCCTAATCGAAAAAGGTTTCAAAAATCATGAAAAATAGAAAATGGGTCGTCCTGCCATGAAACTTCACATGAAGGCTTAGGGGACCATTGTATGAATTTACAAGAAATAAAAATGGCATTGGCACACCCGTTTCGTGGGTTGGCTTAGGCACAGGGAGTTTATTCCATGTCTAAGCCTCAGTCGGGCAGAGGGTTGTGGCAGCGGGACCGACAGCACGTAGCGGGATCGGCTCTATCCCCGACTTACGCATTATGCCTCTTGGACTGGTTCAGCACTCGTACGCTCGTTTCATGGGTTGAATTAGGCATACGGAGTTCATTCCCAGTCTAAGTTTAGACTGGACCGAGGGTTGTGGCATCAGGATCGACAACACGGAAGGGGGACCGGGCCGATCCCCGGCTTACGCATTCTGCCTCCCCGATCGGTTGAGTACCCGCACGCTCGTTTCGTGGGTAGGCTTAGGCATACGGAGTTCATTCCATGTCTAAGCATACGGAGTTCATTCCTAGTCTAAGATCGGATCGGACTGAGGGTTATGGCAGTAGGACCAGCAGTAGGATCGACAGCACATATGGGGGGACTGGGTCGATCCCCGGCTTGCGCATTTTGCCTCTTCGACTGGCTGAGCACCCGTATGCTCGTTTCATGGGTTGGCTTAGTCATACGGAGTTCATTCCATGTCTAAGCCGCAGCTGGACCGAGGGTTGTGGCAGTAGGACTGACAACGGGATCGATAGCACGTAAAAAGAGATCGGGCTGATCCTTGGCTTACGCATTATGCCTCTCTGGCCGGCTGAGCGCCCGCACGCTTGTTTCATGGGTTGACTTAGGCATACGGAGTTCATCCCCAGTCTAAGCATACGGAGTTCATTCCCAGTCTAAGATCAAACTGGACCGAGGGTTGTGGTAGCAGGATCGATAGCACGCAGGGGCGATCGGGTCGATCCCCAGTTTACGCATTCTGCCTCTCCGACCAGCTGAGCGCCCGCACGCCTGTTTCGTGGGTTGGCTTAGGCATAGGGAGTTCATTCCATGTCTAAGCCCCAGTCGGATCGAGGGTTGTGGCAGCGAGACCTGCAGCACACAGAGGGCGATCGGGTCGATCCCCAGCTTGCGCATTATGCCTTATCAGCTAACTCAGTGCCCGCATGCTCGTTTCATGGGTTGACTTATGCATATGGAGTACATTCCTAGTCTAAGATCAGACTGGGCCGAGGGTTACGGTAGCAGGATCGATAGCATGTAGGGTGGGACCGGGCTGATCCCTGACTTGCACATTTTGCCTCTCCGGTCGACTAAGTGCCCGCATGCTCATTTTCTGGGTTGGCTTAGGCATACGAAGTTCATTCCATGTCTAAGCATACGGAGTTCATTCCATGTCTAAGCATACGAAGTTCATTCCCAATCTAAGATTTTGAGCAATGGTGCACATGCTGGGCTCGGGCATGTGCTGGTGCCGCATTTTTTTCACCCGGGGCACCATCGTCGGAGCATCGCCGGAGAGCCTAATCGGTGACATTAGGGGTTTCGATTATTGGGGGGGCCGGGGGGTGTGCGCACATGATGTGCGATGGGTGCCAGTACTTGGCCCTTATATTGGCCCCCTATCCCTCATCAAACCTCAAGAACTCACACCCCCTTAAAGAGCATTTGAGATTTTATAGGTTTGCTGCCTGTAGACATTAAAATGCCCGAAATGAGGACACTTTTTTCAAATGGTCACAAAATCTTCTCCACTTCGAGTTTTTGGCTGAATTTTTTTGTGCGTACCCAAAAAAATACAATGATCATCTCCACCAAATTTGGGGACGAAACACTTTCTAAAAAAATTTTAAAAAATCTCGAACATCAAAAAGTTTTAAAAATTATGAAAAATAGAAAACGGGGTCGTCTTGCCATGAAACTTCACATAAAGGCTTAGGGGTCCATTGTATGAATTTACAAGCCATAAAAATGGCATTGGCATGGCAGAAAAATGAAGGTGTGCTTGAACCCACCTACCACCCATTCGATCCTCGGCTTGCACATCCTGCCTCTCTGGTCAGTTGAGCGCCTGCACGCTTGTTTCGTGGGTTGACTTAGGCATACGGAGTTAATCCCCAGTCTAAGCAGATGAAGTTCATTCCCAGTCTAAGATCAGACCGGACCGAGGGTTGCGATAGTAGGATCGGTAGCACGCAGGGGGGACCGGGCCGATCCCCGGCTTGCGCATTCTGTCTCTCCGATCGATTGAGCCCCCGCACGCCCGTTTCATGGGTTGGCTTAGGCATAGGGAGTTCATTCCATGTCTAACACTGGCTGGAGTGAGGGTTGGGGTAGTAGGACCAGTAGCACGCTAGGGGGACCGGGCCGATCCCCGGCTTGCGCATTCTGCCTCTCCGACCGGTTGAACGCCTGCACACTCGTTTCGTGGGTTGGCTTAGGCATAGATGGTTCATTCCATGTCTCAGCATACAGAGTTCATTCCCAATCTAAGATCAGACCAGACTGAGGGTTGAGGCAGCAGGACCAACAGCAGGGGGGATCAGGCCGATCCCCGGCTAGTGCATTCTGCCTCTTCGACTAGCTGAGTGCCCGTACGCTCATTTTGTGGGTTGACTTAGGCATACGGAGTTCATTCCCAATCTAAGCATACAGAGTTCATTCCCAGTTTAAGATCTAACTAGACCAAGGGTTATGGCAGCAGGATCGAAAGAATGTAGGGGGGACAGGGCCGATCCTCGGCTTAGGCATTCTGCCTCTCTGACCGGCTAACCGCCCACATGCCCGTTTCATGGGTTGGCTTAGGCATAGGGAGTTCATTCCATGTCTAAGCCCCAGCTTGACTGAGGGTTGTGGCAGCGGGACCGACAGCACGCAGAAGGGGACTGGGCCGATCCTCGACTTGCCTATTCTGCCTCTCCGGCCGGCTGAGAGCCAGCACGCTCGTTTCGTGGGTTGGCTTAGGCATACGGAGTTCATTCCATTTCTAAGTATACGGAGTTCATTCCCAGTCTAAGAGTTTGAGCCACGGTGCACATGCTGGGCTTGGGCATGTGCTGGTGCTGCATTTTTTTCACCTGGGGCACCATCGTCGGAGCATCACCGGAAAGCCTAACCGGCGGTATAGGGGGTTCCGATGATTGAGGGGCCGGGGGGTGTGCGCACATCATTTGAGATGGCTGCTGGTACTTGGCCCTTATATTGGCCCCCTATCCCTCATCAAACCTTGAGAACTCACACCCCCTTAAAGAGCATTTGAGATTTTATAGGTTTGCTGCCAGTAGCCATTAAAGTGTCTGAAATGGGGACACTTTTTTCAAACAGTCACAAAATCTTCTCCACTTCAAATTTTTAGCTGAATTTTTTTGTGGATGCCAAAAAAAGTACAAGGATATCCTCTACCAAATTTGGGGATAAAACTCTTTCTAAAAAAATTTTAAAAAATCCTGAACCTCAAAAAGTTTTAAAAATCATGAAAAATAGAAAACGGGTCATCTTGCCACGAAACTTCACATGAAGGCGTAGGGGACCATTGTATGAATTTACAAGCCATGAAAATGGCATTGGCATGATAGAAATATGAAGATGTGCTGGAACCCACCTACCACCCGTTTGATCCCCAGCTTGCGCATCCTGCCTCTCTGGTCGGTTGAGTGTCCGCACGCTCGTTTTGTGGGTTGACTTAGGCATACGAAGTTCATCCCAAGTCTAAGGATATAGAGTTCATTCCCAGTCTAACATCGGACCGGATCAAGGGTTGCGGTAGCAGGATCGGTAGCATGCAGGGGGGACCGAGCTGATCCCTGGCTTACGCATTCTGCCTCTTCTGCCAGCTGAGCGCTCGCACACCCGTTTCGTGGGTTGCCTTAGGCATGGGGAGTTCATTCAATGTCAAAGCCCCAGCTGGACTGAGGGTTGTGGCAGTGGGACCGACAGCACGTAGAGGGGAATCGGGCCGATCCCTGGCTTGCACATTATGCCTCTCCGGCCTGCTCAGCGCCTGAATGCTCATTTCATGGGTTGACTTAGGCATACAGAGTTCATTCCCAGTCTTAGATCAGATCGGATCGAGGGTTGTGGCAGCAGGATCGACAGCACGCAGGGGGGACCGAGCTGGTCCCCGACTTGCGTATTTTGCCTCTTCGATCGACTGAGCGCCCGCATGCTCGTTTATGGGTTGGTTTAGGCATACGGAGTTCATTCCATGTCTAAGCATACGGAGTTCATTCCCAGTCTAAGATCGGATCAGACCGAAGGTTGCAGCAGCAGGACCAGCAGTAGGATCGATAGCATGCAGAGGGTCCGAGTCGATCCCCAGCTTGCGCATTCTACCTTTCCGGCCAGCCTCTCCGGCCGACTGAGCACCCGCACGCTCATTTCATGGGTTGACTTAAGCATACGAGGTTCATCCTCAGTCTAAGCATATGGAGTTCATTCCCAGTCTAAGATCGAACCGGACCGAGGGTTGCGGTAGCAAGATCGGCAGCACACAGGGTGGATCGGACCGATCCCCAACTTGCGCATTCTGTCTCTTCGGTCAGCTGAGCGCCCGCATGCCCATTTTATGGGTTGGCTTAGGCATAGGGAGTTTATTCCATGTCTAAACCCCAGCCGGACCAAGGGTTGTGGCAATGGGTTTGGCAACACGCAGAGGGGGATCGGGTAGATCCCCGACTTGTTCATTATGTCTCTCTGGTCGGCTCAGCTCCCGCACTCTCGTTTTGTGGGTTAACTTAAGCATACGGAGTTCAATCCCAGTCTAAGATCGGACCAGACCGAGCATTGTGACAGCAGGATTGACAGCATGCAGTGGGGACCGGGTCGGTCCCCAGCTTATGCATTCTGCCTTTTCGACCGACTTTGTGCCTGCATGCTCGTTTCATGGGTTGGCTTAGGCATATCGAGTTCATTCCATGTCTAAGCATACGGACTTCATTCCCAGTCTAAGATCTGACCGAATCGAGGGTTGCAACAGCAGGACCAGTAGCAAGATCGGCAGCACGCAATGAGGGATCGGGCCGATCCCCAGCTTACCCATTCTACCTCTCTGGTCGGCTGAGCACCCGCACGCTCCTTTCTTGGGTTGGCTTAGGCATACGGAGTTCATTCCACGGCTAAGCCCTAGTTGGACCGAGGGTTCTAGTAGTAGGACCGACAGCGGGATCGACAGCACGTAGAAGAAGACCGGGCTGATCCCCGACTTACGCATTATGCCTCTCTGACCGGCCTCTTCGGCCGATTGAGCACCCACGCGCTCATTTCATGGGTTGACTTAGGCAAACAGAGTTCATCCCCTGTCTAGGCATACGAAGTTCATTCTCAGTCTAAGATCAAACTGGACCGAGGGTTGTCATAGCAGGATCGGTAGCACGTAGGGGGGACCAAGCTGATCCTCGACTTACGCATTTTACCTCTCTGGCCGATTTAGCGCCCACACACCCGTTTCGTTGGTTGGCTTAGGCATAAGGAGTTCATTCCATGTCTAAGCCCCAGCAGGATTGAAGGTTGTGGCAACAGGATCGGTAGCACACAGAGAGGGACCGGGCCGATCCCCGACTTATGCATTATGCCTCCCCGATCGGTTCAGCGCCCAAACGTTCATTTCGTGGGTTGAGTTAGGCATATGGAGTTCATTCCCAGTCTAAGATCAGACCGCACCGAGGGTTACGATAGCAGGATCAACAACACACAGGGGGGACTGAACCGGTCCTCGGCATGTGCATTCTACCTTTCCGACCTGCTGAGCGCCCGCACGCTCATTTCGTGGGTTGGCTTAGGCATACAGAGTTCATTCCTTGTCTAAGTATACGAAGTTCATTCCTAATCTAAGATCGGATCGGTTCGAGGGTTACGGTAGCAGGACCAGTAGCAGGATCGACAGCACGCAAGGGGGGACCGGGCCGATCCGTGGCTTACGCATTTTGCCTCTCTGGTTGGCTGAGTGCTCGTACGCTCATTCCGTGGGTTGGCTTAGGCATACGGAGTTCATTCCATGTCTAAGCCCCAGCCGAACTAAAGGTTGTGGCAGCAGGATCGACAGCACGTAGTGGGGGACCAGGTTGATCCTCGACTTGCGCATTATACCTCTCCGGTCGGCCTCTCTGGCCGGCTGAGCGCCCGCACGCTCGTTTCATGGGTTGACTTAAGCATACGGAGTTCATCCCTAGTCTAAGCATACGGAGTTCATTCCTAGTCTAAGATCAGACTAGATTGAGGGTTGCGGCAGTAGGATCGGTAGGACGCAGGGGGGACCGAACCGATCCCCGACTTGCGCATTCTGCCTCTCCGATCGGCTGAGCATCTGCATGCCCTTTTCGTGGGTTGGCTTAGGCATAGGGAGTTCATTCTATGTCTAAGCCCCAGCTGGACTGAGGGTTGTGGCAGCGGGACCGGCATCGGACTGGACTGAGGGTTGCAATAGCAGGATCGACAACACATAAGGGGGACCGGGCCGGTCCCCAGCTTGCGCATTCTGCCTCTTCAGCTGGCTGAGCGCCCGCACGCCGTTTTGTGGGTTGGCTTAGGCATACGGAGTTCATTCCATGTCTAAGCATATGGAGTTCATTCCCAGTCTCAGATTTTGAGCCACGGTGCACATGCTGGGCTTGGGCATGTGCTGGTGCTGCATTTTTTTCACCCAGGGCACATCGTACGAGCATCGTCGGAGCATCGCCGGAGAGCCTAACCGGAGGTATTGGGGGTTCCGACGATTGGGGGGCCGGGGGGTGTGCACACATGATGTGCGATGGGTGCTGGTACTTGGCCTTATATTGGCCCCCTATCCCTCATCAAACCTCGAGAACTCACACCCCTTAAAAAGCATTTGAGATTTTATAGGTTTGCTACCAGTAACCATTAAAGTGTCTAAAATGTGGACACTTTTTTCAAACGGTCACAAAATCTTCTCCACTTCGAGTTTTAGCTGAATTTTTTTGTGTATGCCAAAAAAAATACAGGGATCACCTCTACCGAATTTGGGGACAAAACTCTTTCTAAAAAAATTTTAAAAAATCTTGAACCGTAAAAAGTTTTAAAATTTGTGAAAAATAGAAAACGGGTCATCTTGCCACGAAACTTCACATGAAGGCTTAGGGGACCATTGTATGAATTTACAAGCCATAAAAATGGCATTGGCAAGGCAGAAATATGAAGATGTGCTTGAATCCACCAACCACCCATTCGATCCCCGGCTTACGCATCCTGCCTCTTTGGTCGGCTGAGCGCCCCCACGCTCGTGTAGTGGGTTGACTTAGGCATACAGAGTTCATCCCCAGTCTAAGCATACGAAGTTCATTCCCAGTCTAAGATCAGACTGGACCGAGGGTTACGGCAGAAGGATTGACAGCATGCAGGCGGGATCGGGCCGATCCCCGGCTTACGCATTTTGCCTCTCCGGCAGGCTGAGCACCCGCACGCCCGTTTCATGGGTTAGCTTAGGCATAGGGAGTTCAGTCCATGTCTAAGCCCTAGCCGGACTGAGGATTGTGGTAGCGGGACCTGCAGCATGCAGAGGGGGACCGGGCCGATCCCTGGCTTGCACATTATGCCTCTCCGATCGGCTCAGCGCCCACACGCTTGTTTCATGGGTTGACTTAGGCATACAGAGTTCATTCCCAGTCTAAGATCGGTTCAGACCGAGGGTTACAGCAGTAGGATCGACAGCATGTAGAGGGAGATCAGGTCGATCCCCGGCTTACGCATTCTGCCTCTCTGGCTGGCTGAGCACCCGCACGCTCGTTTCATGGGTTGGCTTAGGCATACAGAGTTCACTCCTTGTCTAAGCATACGGAGTTCATTCCCAGTCTAAGATCGGATCGGACTGAGGGTTGCGATAGCAGGACTAGCAGCAGGATCGGCAGCACGCACGGGGGGACCGGATCGATCCCTGGCTTACGAATTCTCCCTCTCCGACTGGCTGAGCGCCCGCACGCTCATTTCATGGGTTGGGTTAGGCATACGGAGTTCATTCCATGTCTAAGCCCCAGCCGGATAGAGGGTTGTGGCAGCAGGACTGGCAGCGGGATCGGCAGCACGCAGAAGGGGACCGAGCTGATCCCAGGCTTGCGCATTATGCCTTTCCAATCGGCTGAGCGCCCGCACGCACATTTCGTGGTTGGACTTAGGCATACGGAGTTCATCCCCAGTCTAAGCATATGGAGTTCATTCCCAGTCTAAGATCAGATCGAACCAAGGGTTGCGATAGTAGGATCGACAGCACACATGGGGGATCGGCCTGATCCCCGGTTTACGCAATCTACCTCTCCGGTCGGCTGAGCGCCCACACGCCCGTTTCATGGGTTGGCTTAGGCATAGGGAGTCCATTCCATGTCTAAGCCCCAGCTGGACCGAGGGTTGTGGCAGCGACAGCACGCAGAGAGGGATCGGGCCGATCCCTGGCTTACGCGTTATGCCTCTTCGGTCGGCTCAGCGCTCGCACGCTCGTTCCGTGGGTTGACTTATGCATACGGAGTTCATTCCCAGTCTAAGACCGAACCGGACCAGGGGTTGCGGCAGCAGGATCGACAGCACATAGAGGAGGATCGGGCTGATCCCCGGCTTACGCATTCTACCTCTCCGGCCAAATGAGCGCCCACACGCTCATTTGGTGGGTTGGCTTGGGCATACGAAGTTCATTCCATGTCTAAGCATATGGAGTTAATTCCCAATCTAAGATTTTGAGCCACGGTGCACATGTTGGGCTCGGACATGTGCTGGTGCCACATTGTTTTCACCCGGGGGCACCATCGCCGGAGCATCGCCAAGCATCGACGAAGAGCCTAACCGGCGGCATTAGGGGTTCCGGCGATTAGAGGTGCCGGCGGGTGTGCGCACATGATGTGCGATGGGTGCTGGTACTTGGCCCTTATATTGGCCCCCTATCCCTCATCAAACCTTGAGAACTCACACCCCCTTAAAGAGCATTTGAGATTTTATAGGTTTGCTGCCAGTAGCCATTAAAGTGTCTGAAATGGGGACACTTTTTTCAAATGGTCACAAAATCTTCTCCACTTCGAGTTTTTAGCTAAATTTTTTTGTGCATGCAAAAAAAAATACAAGGATCACCTCTACCAAATTTGGGGACAAAACTCTTTCTAACAAAATTTTAAAAAATCCTGAACCTCAAAAAGCTTCAAAAATCATGAAAAAAAGAAAACGGGTCGTCTTGCCATGAAACTTCACATGAAGGCTTAGGGGACCATTGTATGAATTTGCAAGCCATAAAAATGGCATTGGCACAACAGAAATATGAAGATGTGCTTGAACCCACCTATCACCCATTCGATCCCGGGCTTGCGCATCCTGTCTCTCTGGTTGGCTGAACGCCCGCACACTCGTTTTGTGGGTTAACTTAGGCATACGGAGTTTATCCCCAGTCTAAGCATACGGAGTTCATTCCCAATCTAAGATCAGACCGGACCGAGGGTTGTGGCAGTAGGATCGGCAGCACGCAGGGGGGATCGAACCGATCCCTGGCTTACGCATTCTGCCTCTCCGGTCGGCTCAGCGCCCGTACGCCTGTTTCGTGGGTTGGCTTAGGCATAGGGAGTTCATTCCATGTCTAAGCCCTAGCCGGACCGATTGTTGTGGCAGTGGGACTGGCAGCATGTAGAAGGGGACTGGACCGATCCCTGACTTGCGCATTATGCCTCTCCGACCGGCTCAGTGCCCGCACGCTTGTTTCGTGGGTTGACTTAGGCATACAGAGTTCATTGCCAGTCTAAGATCAGATCGGACTGAGGGTTGCGGCAGCAGGATCGATAGCACATAGGGGGGGATCAGGTCGATCCCCGGCTCGTGCATTTTACCTCTCCGGCCGGCTGAGCTCACGCACGCTCGTTTCATGGGTTGGCTTAGGTATACGGAGTTCATTCCATGTCTAAGCATACGGAATTCATTACCAATCTAAGATCAGACCAGACCAAGGGTTACGACAGCAGGACCAGCAACAGGATCGGCAGCACACAGGGGGGACCAGGCTGATCCCTGGCTAGCGCATTCTGCCTCTCCAGTCAGCTGAGCGCCCGCATGCCCGTTTCACGGGTTGGCTTAGGCATAGGGAGTTCATTCCATGTCTAAGCCCTAACCGGATCGAGGGTTGTGGCAGCGGGACTGGCAGCACGCAGAGGGGGACTGGGCCGATCCCTAGCTTGCGCATTATGCCTTTTCGATCGGATAGAGCTCGCACGCTCGTTTCGTGGGTTGGCTTAGGCATACGGAGTTCATTCCCAATCTAAGATCGAAAGGGGCCAAGGGTTGCACTAGCAGGATTGACAGTACGTAGGGGGGACCGGGTCGATCCCCGGCTTATGCGTTCTGCCTCTCCGACTGGCTGAGCACCCACACGCTCATTTCGTGGGTTGGCTTTGGCATACGGAGTTCATTCCATGTCTAAGCATACGGAGTTCATTCCCAGTCTAAGATAGGATCGGACCGATGGTTGTGATAGTAGGACCAACAGCAAGATCGGTAGCACGCAGGGGGGATCGGGTCGATCCCCGGCTTGCACATTCTGGCTCTCCGATCGGCTGAGCACCTGTACACTCATTTCATGGGTTGGCTTAGGCATACGGAGTTCATTCCATGTGTAAGCCCCAGTCGGACCGAGGGTTGTGCCAGCAGGACTGATAGCGGGGTCGACAGCACGTAGAGGGGGATCGGGCTGATCCTGGACTTGCTTATTATGCCTCTCCAGCCGACTGAGCACCCGTACGCTCGTTTCGTAAGTTGACTTAGGCATACGGAGTTCATCCCCAGTCTAAGCATACGGAGTTCATTCCCAGTCTAAGATCGGATTGAACCAAAGGTTACGGCAGCACGTATGGGGGACCGGGTCGATCCCCGGCTTGCGCATTCTGCCACTCTGGCCAGCTGGGTGCCCGCACGCCCGTTTCATGGGTTGGCTTAGGCATAGGGAGTTTGTTTGATGTCTAAGCGCCAGCTAGACCAAGGGTTGTGGCAGCGAGACCGACAGCACGCAGAGGGGGACCGGGCCGATCCCCTACTTGCCCATCATGCCTCTTTGGCCGGCTCAGCGCCCGCACGCTTGTTTCATGGGTTGACTTATGCATACGGAGTTCATTCCCAGTCTAAGATCAGATCGAACTGAGGGTTTCAGCACCTGGATCAACAGCACGCAGAGGGGACCGGGTCAATCCCTGGCTTGCGCATTCTGCCTCTCCGATCGACTGAGCACCCGCACGCTCATTGCATGGGTTGGCTTAGGCATACGGAGTTCATTCCATGTCTAAGCATACGGAGTTCATTCCCAATCTAAGATTTTGAGCCACGGTGCACATGTTGGGCTCGGGCATGTGCTGGTGCCGTATTTTTTTCACCCGGGGCACCATTGTCAGAGCTTCGCCGAAGAGCCTAACCAGTGGCATTGGGGGTTCTGGCAATTGGGGGGGTCGGGGGGGGTGTGCGCACATGATGTGCGATGGGTGCTGGTACTTGTGTCATGGGCTTCGACCTTAGACTTAGAAATCGTGCGGCCTTAGGCTTGGAATCTCCTCCTTTATGCCAAGTTAGCCTAAAACACAAGCGTACGGGCACTAGAAGAATAGGAAGGGCTGATTACGCAAGTTAAAGAGAAATAGGATAAGAAGGTAAAATTTTGGAAGTGCTCTTGTATTCACTAAAACGGAAGTGTTTGATGGTGTACAAACAAGGAAGGAGCAACCCTCTATTTATAGTTAAGGCTTCAGCTTACACTTAATGGCAATATCCCTAGAATAAAGGCTAAAATCATGGGATTATACAGATTACAATCAATCAGGATGCTAACTCTTGATTTTCAGGGTCAACCAAATCTACCAGGATGCTGCTGCTGATCCTGTCTACTTTCAGAAGCTTCCCTTGCGTGTCCAGCACCTTGGGCCCTTCTGGATGTGGTGCGGTAGCTTGTATGCTAGGCCTTGGTCTCACGGGCTCGCCTGCAAGTTGGGCGGTAGCTTGTATACCCGCCAGCACGCCTGGTTTATGGGCCTCAACCTCTGGCTCACCTTCTGGTGCGCCTGATGTGCCTGGCACACCCGTCCAGGGTGTGACATTCTCCCCCACCTGATTGCGCAATGCCCTCATTGCGTCTTCTGCATGGTACTACCTATTTTGGTCCCCGAACTACCATAAGTCATCTATTGGTTCCCAGCTCACCTCACTATCTAGAAGTCCCTTCCAGTGCACCAAGTACTTTTGTCTTGGCTGATAGTTCTTCCATCTCACCTCTCGGTCAACTATGATGCTGTGGACCTCCTTCTCATATGAGGTCCTTGCTCCCAATGGCGCACGCTTTGACTCTGCCCGTCCTGGATCTCCCTCATCCTCATGGAACGACTTGAGCATGCTCACATGGAACACCGGGTGTAGCCTTGGCTTGGGTGGCATATTCAGCTTGTAGGCAACCTTGCCTACCTTCTTGACTACTCGAAAAGGTCCCTCATACCTCCAAACTAGGCCTTTGTGCAGCCCCTATGGCACACAATGGGATGTAGCTTCACCAACACCAAGTCTCCAACCTGGAACTGCACATCCCACCTATTTTGGTCTGCCCACTTCTTCGACCTCTTGGCCGCCTTATGTAGACAAACTCTGGCCAAGTCAATTTGTTCCTGCCATGCCTTGGCAAACTTGTATGCTGCTGGATTTGACCCTGTATAACCTGCAGCAATCGAACCGGGTGTTAGTGGTTGTTGCCCTGTCACAACCTTAAATGGGCTCTGGTTCGTTGCCTCGCACCTTTGCAAGTTGCAGGAAAACTATGCAATATCTAGTAGCTTTGGCCAGTCCCTTTATGTGGCACTCACATAGTGCCTGAGGTAGACCTCCAATAGTCCATTCACTCGTTCTGTCTGCCCATCGGTCTACAGATGCATGCTGGTGGAAAAGTTTAAGTCTGACCCCAACAGCTTGAATGACTCAGTCCAGAACCTACCTGTGAAATGCCCGTCCTGATCACTAACAATGGTCTTCGACACTCCCCAATACTTAACCATGTTCTTCAGGAACAATCAAGCTGCCTCCTCGGTTGGGCACTCCTTGGTTGCTGGAATGAAGATTCCATACTTGGAAAACCTGTCCACCACTACCATGATGCTTCCAAACCCTTTTACTTTGGGTAGACTGACTATAAAGTCTAGAGAAACACTATCCCATGGTTGCTCTGGCACTGGCAATGGGTCTAAGAGACCGCCTGGTTTCTTGAGCTCCACCTTGTTCTATTGGCACACAAGACAAGTCTTCACATAGGCCTCCACATCGTCCCTCATGTGCGGCCAGTAGTATCGATCCTCAATCAGTGCCAAGGTACGGCTCACTCCAGGGTGTCCAACCCACTTTGAATCATGGCATTCTTGCAAAACTTCCTTGCGGAGCTTCCCGTGCTATGGCACAAACAGTCTATTGCCCCTGGTGTACAGCAAGCCATCCTGCAACCAAAATTGCCTAGTCTTACCTTGCTGGGTGTACTCCATAAAGCCTTGAATGTAGGATCATGCGCAAGTCCCTTCTTGATGCATGACACCAGTGACCCTTCTGGTTGGTTAATGGCAGCAAGGTTAGCCTTCCTGCTCAGGGCATCTGCCACTAGGTTCACCCACCCCGGCTTGTACTCCATCTAGAAATCAAATTCCGTAAGAAAATCTTACCATCTCACCTGCTTGAGGGACAGCTTCTTCTGCATCTGGAAGTAGCTGGTCGCCACATTGTCCGTCCTAACCTTGAACTTGGACCCCAACAGGTAATGGCACCAAGTGCGCAAGTAGTGCACCACTGTAGTCATCTCCTTCTCTTGGATCATGTACTTGCGCTCAGTCTCATTCAGCTTCCTACTCTTGAATGCGACTGGACGTCCCTCCTACATCAACACGCCCCCTATGGCAAAGTCTAATGCATCCGTATGCACCTCATAAGGCTTGGCATGGTCTGGCAAGGCCAAGACTGGCTCCTTGGTCACAACTCACTTCAACCTATCAAAAGCTTCCTGGCACCCTGCGCTCCACTCCCATGCTTTCCCTTTCTTGAGCAAGTCAGTCAATGGCATGGCGATTGCTGAGTGACCTTTGATGAAGCGCCTGTAGTAGTTGACCAGCCCAAGGAACGATCTCAACTCAGTGACCTTGGCTGGCAGTTGCCACTCCAGGATGGCATGTATCTTACCTTTATCCATGCATATCCTGCCACCTCCCACTATGTGGCCAAGGAACGGGATCTCCTGCTGGGAGAATGAGCACTTCTCCCTCTTAACAAACAGCTTGTGCACCCGTAACACCTCAAACACCTGTCTCAAGTGGTCTACATGCTCTCCCAAAGTCTGGCTGTAGATCACAATGTCATCCAAATAAACCATAACAAACCGATCAAGGAATGACTGAAGTACCTTGTTCATAAGGGGGCAGAATGTTGCTGGGGCGGTCGTGAGTTCGAAAGGCATCACCAAGAACTCATACGAACCATACCAAGTGACACATGCTGTCTTTGGCTCATCTCCCTCCGCGATCCTGACTTGATAGTAGCCTAACCTCAAATCCAGCTTGGTGAACCACCTTGCGCTCCCAAGTTGATAGAAGAAGTCTGCAATGAGTGGGATGGGGTACTTGTTCTTGATGGTCAGCTTGTTCAAAGCCCGATAGTCTATGCACAGTCACAACAACCCATCATGCTTGCATTGAAATAGAATCGGTGCACCATAGGGTGCCTTCGATGGCCTGATGAAGCCAGCATCAACTAACTCTTTGAGCTGCTTCCTCAACTCCTCCAACTCTAGTGGAGACATTCGATAAGGGGCTCTAGCTGGTGGCTTGGCCTCGGACACCAGCTTGATCTTATGGTCCACCTTCCTCTTAGGTGGTAGCTTGCTAGGTAGCTTTGCGGGCATCACATCACTAAAGGTCTTCAGCACCTTTAACACCTCCAAGGGTCACTCGATCTCATTCTCCCTTGGCTCATCATATTTTAAGGCTGCCAAGAAGGTGTCTTCTTGTCTGCTTACCGTCTTAGCAAATTGGATGGCTGACACCACCTGTGACCCAACTCCAGACCCTCTCCTCAATGGCACTAGGCATTGGCACCGTGCTTCCAAGATGCAAACACAATCGGTAAAAGGCACAAAGAAGGCGTTAATCCGAACAAGGAAATCCAACCCAATCACAAACTCATAGTCGTCAAGGGGTATTACCTCAATGGTCTCCTTGCCTTTCCAGTCTCCAAGCTGTAACTCCACTCCCCGTGCTACTCTAATGGCTGGAACTTCATTGGAGTTCACCGTTTTGATGGTACCAATCCCTTTCTGCACCTTTAGTCTGAGCTTCTAGGCTCTATCACCTGAAATAAAAAGATATGAGGCACCTGTCTCCACTAGTACGCTCACCTTCTGACCCGCAACCATCAGATCCGTAAACATCAAGCCCTTTGGCTTGCGGCTCCCCTTACTCTGGACAACATTGAGCACCAACGACCTAAGCTTTGCTGCCCCTAACTCTGGCTCCTTGTCAGACTCCTTGTCTACACCAGCCAGCTTGCCCTTCTACGGGTAATTACGTGCTATGTGGCTCCCTCCACATAGGTAGCATGCTAGTGGCTCTCGGACCCCCTTTGCTTTCCACTTGCCTGCTGGTGGCTTCCTCTCACCATCCTTAGTTGAATGGTCTCGATCTCTATCCTTGGACTCTCGTCACGGTCCTTCCCCTTGGACTGCTTCTTTCGATCCCTATCGTCCCTGCCCTTACCCTTGGGCTTGGTAAACTCGAACTTGTTCAGAGGCTTGGTAGACTCGATCAAGGCCTCGGTAGTAGTCATGGCTTTAGCCAAGTCATGAACTCCTCTCCTTTGTAGCTCATGCTTCACCCACGGCTTCAGCCCATCCATGAAAGCAAATAAGGCATCCTTCTCGCCTAGATCCGAGATCTGTAGCATCAGCTCAGAGAATTTTTGGACATACTCCCTTGTGTCCCCTTGCTAGCTCAGCCTGCGTAACTTTGCCCGCACCTCATCATCGGCATACTATGGGTAAAATTGTTCTCTGAACTCCTTTTGGAACTCTGCCTAGGTTCCAATCTTGGTGCTCCCATGCCTGACATCATCACACCTGCGCCTCTACCATAATAAGGCTACATCAGTGAGATACATAGCAGCGGTGCTTACCTTTATCGCCTTGACTTACATGCCCATGGCCTGGAAGTACTGCTCCATATCCCAAAGGTAGTTATCTACTTCCTTGGCCGCCCTAGTCCCCTTGAACTCCTTAGGCTTGGGGACATCCAATCTGAACTTGGACACTCTAGCAAACATGCCATTCCCAATGGCAGTCTTGCAAGCAACAAGCTCACTGGTAAGCTCTTCCATCCGCTGGCGCATGGCCTCCATGCCATCATGCAAGGTCAGCACTTTAGCCTCCAAGGTCTAATTCTTTTAGGTGAACACGTCCAAGCCTTTGTTGAGAGCAGCTTGTAGCTCACTTTGGATCTCCTGCCCCATAGAGTCTAGTGATGCAATGTGAGTCTCTACCCCTTCAAGGTTCTCCCCCATGTCGCCTATGGTCACCTCCACCTTGGCCAGCCTACTGTCCATGGTATACCAGATATCTATAGATCTGGCTTTCCTCCCTCTTCTATACCCATGCTCTTAGGCCTCTGGTTGTTGGTTAGCAGCGTCACTTTGGGATGCCATCTCCTCTAACCCGCACAACACAAACACGCAGAATCGAACTTGCTCTGATACCAACTGTCACGGGCTCCGACCTTAGACTCAGAAACCGTGCGGCCTTAGGCTTGGAATCTCCTCCTTTATGCCTAAGTCAGCCTAAAACACAAGCGTACGGGCACTAGAACAATAGGAAGGACTGATTACGCAAGTTAAAGGGAAACAAGATAAGAAGGCAGAATTCTGGAAATGCTCTTGTATTCATTGAAACATAAGTGTTTGATAGTGTACAAATAAGGGAAGAGCAGCCCTCTATTTATAGTTGAGGCTCCAGCTTACACTTAATGGCAATATCCCTAGAATAAAGGCTAAAATCATGGGATTATATAGATTACAATCAATCAGGATGCTAACTCCTGATTTTCAGGGTCAACCAAATCTGCCAGGATGTTGCTGTTGATCCTGCCTGCTTCCAGAAGCTTCCCTTGTGTGTCCAGCACCTTTGGCCCTTCTGGATGTGGTGTGGGCAGCATGTATGCCAGGCCTTGATCTCACGGGCTGGCCTAAAAGTTGGGCGGGCGTTCTGAACTCGTTTGCTAGGCTTTGCGCATAGAAACCTGCCAGCACACCTGGTCTGCAGGCCTCAACCTCTGGCTCGCCTGTTGGTGCGCCTGATGTGCTTGGCACGCCCACCCAGGGTGTGACACTTGGCCCTTATATTGGCCCCCTATCCCTCATCAAACCTCAAGAACTCACACCCTCTTAAAGAGCATTTGAGATTTTATAGGTTTGCTGCCAATAGCCTTTAAAGTGTCTGAAATGGGGACAATTTTTTCAAACGGTCACAAAATCTTCTCCACTTCAAGTTTTTAGCTAAATGTTTTTGTGCATGACAAAAAAAATACAAGGATCACCTCTACCAAATTTGGGGACACAACTCTTTCTAAAAAAATTTTAAAAAATCTCGAACCGTAAAATGTTTCAAAAATCGTGAAAAATAGAAAACGGGTCGTCTTGCCATGAAACTTCACATGAAGGATTAGGGGACCATTGTATGAATTTACAAGCCATAAAAATGGCATTAGCATGGCAGAAATATGAAGATGTGCTTGAACCGACCTACCACCCGTTCGATCCCTAGCTTGCGCATCCTGCCTCTCTAGTCGGGTGAACGCCCGTATGCTCGTTTCGTGGGTTGACTTAGGCATACGGAGTTCATCCCAATTCTAAGCATACAAAGTTCATTCCCAGTCTAATATCAGACCGGACCGAGGGTTGCGACAGCAGGATCGACAGCACGCAGGAGGGACCGGGCCAATCCCCGGCTTGCGCAATCTACCTCTCCGGCCGATTGAGCGCCCGTACGCCTGTTTCGTGGGTTGGCTTAGGCATAGGGAGTTCATTCCATGTCTAAGCCCCAGCCAGACTGGGGGTTGTGGCAGCAGGACCTGTAGCACGTAAAGGGGGATCGGGCCGATCCCCAGCTTGCGCATTATGCCTCCCCGACCGGCTCAGTGCCCGCACGTTCGTTTCGTGGGTTGACTTGGGATACGGAGTTCATTCCCAGTCTAAGATCAGACCGAACTGAGGGTTGCAGCAGCAGGATCGATAGCACGCAGGGGGGACCGGGCCGATCCTCGGCTTGCTCATTTTACGTCTCCAATCGGTTGAGCCCTCGCACGCTCGTTTTGTGGGTTGGCTTAGGCATACGAAGTTCATTCCATGTTTAAGCATACAGAGTTCATTCCCAGTCTAAGATTAGACTGGACTGAGGGTTGTAGTAGCAGGACCAGTAGTAGGATCGGTAGCACGCAGGGGGGACCGAGCCCATCCCGGCTTGCGTATTTTGCCTCTTCGACCGACCGAGCACCCGCACACTCATTTCGTAGGTTGGCTTAGGCATATGGAGATCGTTCTATGTCTAAGCCCTAGCCGGACTGAGGGTTGACTTAGGCATACGAAGTCCATCCCCAATCTAAGCATACGAAGTTCATTCCCAATTTAAGATCAGACCGGACCGAGGGTTGCGGCAGCAGGATCGGTAGCATGCAGGGTGGATCGGGTCGATCCCTTGCTTGCACGTTCTGCCTCTCCGACCGACTGAGAGCCCGCACGCCCGTTTCATGGGTTGGCTTAGGCATAGGGAGTTCATTCCATGTCTAAGCCCCAACTGGACCGAGGGTTGTGGCAGCGAGACCAGCAGCACACAGAGGGGGATCGGGTCGATCCCCTTCTTGTGCATTATGGCTCTCCGGCCGGCTAAGTGCCCACACACTCGTTCCGTAGGTTGGCTTAGGCATACGGAGTTCATTCCATGTCTAAGCATACAGAGTTCATTCCCAGTCTAAGATTTTGAGCCACAGTGCACATGCTGGGCTCGGGCATGTGCTAGTACCACATTTTTTTCGCCCGGGGCACCATCGCTGGAGCATCGCCGGAGAGCCTAACCGGCGGCATTGGGGGTTCCGACGATTGGGGGGGCCGGGGGGTGTGCGCACATGATGTACGATGGGTGCTGGTACTTGGCCCTTATATTGGCTCCCTATCCCTCATCAAACCTCGAGAACTCACACCCCCTTAAAGAGCATTTGAGATTTTATAGGTTTGCTGGCAGTAGCTATTAAAGTGTCTGAAATGAGGATACTTTTTTCAAATGGTCACAAAATCTTCTCCACTTCGAGTTTTTAGCTGAATTTTTTTGTGCATGCCAAAAAAAATACAAGGATCACCTCTACCACATTTGGGGACAAAAATTTTTCTAAAAAAATTTTGAAAAATCCCAAATCGTAAAAAGTTTCGAAAATCGTGAAAAATAGAAAACGGGTCGTCTTGCCACGAAACTTCACATGAAGGCTTAGGGGACCATTGTATGAATTTACATGCCATAAAAATGGCATTGGCATGGCAGAAAGATGAAGATGTGCTTGAACCCACCTACCACCAATTCGATCCCCGGCTTGAGCATCCTGCTCCTCTGGTCGGCTAAGCGCCCGCACGCTCGTTTCGTGGGTTGACTTAGGCATACAGAGTTCATCCCCAGTCTAAGTATATAGAATTCATTCCTAGTCTAAGATCGAACTGGATTGAGGGTTGCGGCAGCAGGATCGACAGCACGCAGGGGGGACCGGGCCGATCCCTGGCTTGCGCATTCTACCTCTCCGACTGGCTGAGCGCCCGCACAGCCGTTTAGTGGGTTGGCTTTGGCATAGGGAGTTCATTCCATGTCTAAGCCCCAACCAGACTGAGGGTTGTGGCACGAGACCGACAGCACGCAGAAAGGGACCGGGCCGATCCCCAACTTGCGCATTATGCCTCTCCGACCGGCTCAGCGTCCGCACGCTCATTTCGTGGGTTGACTTAAGCATACGAAGTTCATTACCAGTCTAAGATCGGACCGGACCGATGGTTGCGGCAGCAGGATCAACAGCACGAAGGGGGGACCGGGCCGATCCCCGACTTGCGCATTCTGCCTCTCCAGCCGCCAGAGCGCCTGCACGCTCGTTTCGTGGGTTGGCTTAGGCATACGGAGTTCATTCCATGTCTAAGCATACGAAGTTCATTCCCAATCTAAGATCGGACCGGACCGAGGGTTGCGACAGGAGGACCAACAGCAGGATTGGCAGCACATAGGGGGGATTGGGCCGATCCCCGGCTTGCACATTCTGCCTCTCCGGCCAGCTGAGTGCCCGCACGCTCATTTCATGGGTTGGCTTAGGCATACGGATTCATTCCATCTCTAAACCCCAGTCGGACCGAGGGTGGTAGCAGGACCAGCAGTTGGATCGGCAGCATACAGAGGGGGACCGGGCTGATCCCCGGCTTGTGCATTATGCCACTTCGGGTGGTTGAGCACCCGCACGCTCGTTTCATGATTTGACTTAGGCATACGGAGTTCATCCCCGGTCTAAGCATACGGAGTTCATCTCCAGTCTAAGATCAGACCAGATCGATGGTTACGATAGCAGGATCGGTAGCATGTAGGGGGGATTGGCCCAATCCTCGGCTTGCGCATTCTGCCTCTCCGGTCGGCTGGGTGCCCGCACGCCCGTTTCGTGGGTTGGCTTAGGCGTAGGGATTTCATTCCATGTCTAAGCCCCAGTCAGACCGAGGGTTGTGGCAACGGGACCTATAGCACGCAGAGGGGGACAGGGTTGATCCCCGACTTGCGCATTATGTCTCTTCGAACGACTCAGCACCCGCACTCTCATTTTGTGGGTTGACTTATGCATACAAAGTTCATTCCCAGACTAAGATCGGATCAGACCGAGGGTTGCGACAGTAGGATCAATAGCACGCAGGGGGGATCGGGTCGATCCTCAGTTTGCGCATTCGGGCTCTCCAGCCGGCTGAGCGCCCGCACACTCATTTAGTGGGTTGGCTTAGGCATACGGAGTTCATTCCATGTCTAAGCATATGGAGTTCACTCCCAGTCTAAGATCAGACCAGACTGAGGGTTCCGATAGTAGGACTAGTAGCAGGATCGACAGCACGCAAGGAGGGATCGGGTCGATCCTCGGCTAGCGCATTCTGCCTCTCCGGCCGGCTGAGCTCCCCCACGCTCGTTTCAGGGGTTGGCTTAGGCATATGGAGTTCATTCCATGTCTAAGCCCCAACCAGATCGAAGGTTGTGGCAGCAGGACCGGTAACAGGATTAGTAGCATCCAGAGAGGGATCGGGCTGATCCCTGGCTTACGTATTATACCTCTTCGACCGACCTCTCTGGTCGGTTGAGCACCAGCACGCTCGTTTCGTGGGTTGACTTAGGCATGCGAAGTTCATCCCCAATCTAAGCATACGGAGTTCATTCCCAGTCTAAGATTGGACCAAATCAAGGGCTACGGCAGCAGGATCGGCAGCATGCAGGGGGGATCAGGCTGATCCCCAGCTTGCGCATTCTGCCTCTCCGGTCGGCTGAGCGCCCGCACGCTCGTTTCGTGGGTTGGCTTAGGCATACGGAGTTCATTCCATGTCTAACCCTTAGCCGAATCGATGGCTGTGGCAACAGGACCGATAGCGGGATCGACAACATGCAGAGGGGGACCGGGCTGATCCTCGGCTTGCGCATTATGCGTCTTCGATTGGCTGAGCATCCGCACATTCATTTCATGGGTTGACTTAGGTGTACGGAGTTCATCCGTAGTCTAAGCATATGGAGTTCATTCTCGATCTAAGATCGGATTGGACCGAGGGTTGCGACAGCAGGATGATCAGCAGGCAAGAGGGATTGAGCTAGTCCCCGGCTTGCGCATTTTGCCTCTCCGGTCGGTTGAGCACCCGCACGCCCATTTCGTGGGTTGGCTTAGGCGTAGGGAGTTCATTCCATGTCTAAGCCCCAGCCAAACCGAGGGTTGTGGCAGCGGGACTTGCAGCACGCAAAGGGGGACCGGATCGATCCTCGCCTTACGCATTATGCCTCTTCGACCGGCTCAGTGCCCGCACGCTCGTTTCATGGGCTGACTTATGCATACGGAGTTCATTCCCAAAGTAAGATTGGACCGAACCAAAGGTTGCGATAGCAGGATTGACAGCACGTAGGGGGGACTGGACTGATCCTCGACTTGCGCATTCTGCCTCTCCGACCGGCTGAACGCCTGCACGCTCTTTTCATGGGTTGACTTAGGCATACGGAGTTCATTCCATGTCTAAGCATATGGAGTTCATTCCCAGTCTAAGATCGGGTCAGATCAAGGGTTGTGGTAGTAGGACCAGCAACAGGATCGACAGCATGGAGGGAGGGACCGGGCTGATCCCCGACTTGCTCATTCTGCCTCTTCGATCAACGGAGCACCCGTACGCTCATTTCAGGGGTTGGCTTAGGCAGACGGTGTTCATTCCATGTCTAAGCCCCAGCTGGACTGAGGGTTGTGGTAGCAGAACCTATAGCAGGATCGACAGCACGCAGAGGGGGATTGGGTTGATCCTTGACTTGCACATTATGCCTCTCCGGCCGGCTGAGCGCCCGCACGCTCATTTCGTGGGTTGACTTGGGTAGATGAAGTTCATCCCCAATCTAAGCATACGGAGTTCATTCTTAGTCTAAGATCGGTCCAGACCAAGGGTTGCAGGAGCAAGCAGCACGTAAGAGGCATTGGGCTGATCCTCGGCTTGTGCATTCTGCCTCTCCGATTGGCTGAGCGCTCGTACGCCCGTTTTGTGGGTTGGCTTAGGCATAGGGAGTTCATTCCATGTCTAAGCCCCAGCTGGACTGAGGGTTGTGGCAGCAAGACCAACAGCATGCAGAGGGGGACCAGACCGATCCTCGTCTTGCGCATGATGCCTCTTCAGCCAGCTCAGCTCCCGCACACTCGTTTCATGGGTTGACTTATGCATACGAAGTTCATTCCCTGTCTAAGATCGAGCTAGACCGAGGGTTTCGATAGTAGGATTGACAGCATGCAGGGGGGACCGGGTTGATCCCCGACTTGTGCATTCTGCCTTTCAGGTCGGCTGAGCGCCCGCACGCTCGTTTCGTGGGTTTGCTTAGGCATACGGAGTTCATTCCATGTCTAAGCATATAGAGTTCATTCCTAGTCTAAGATCAGATCGGACCGAGGGTTGTGACGGTAGGACCAGCAGTAGGATAGGCAGCATCCAGGAGGGATCGGGCCAGTCCTCGGCTTATGTATTCTGCCTTTTTGGCCGACTGAGCACCCGCATGCAAGTTTCATGGGTTGGCTTAGGCATACGAAGTTCATTCCATGTCTAAGCCCCAGCTGGACCGAGGGTTGTGGCAGTAGGACTGGCAGCGGGATCGGTAGCATGCAAAGGGGGACCGGGCTAATCCTCGTCTTGTGCATTATGCCTCTCCAGCCGGCCTCTCCGACCGACTGAACGCCTGCACGCTCGTTTTATGGGTTGACTTAGGCATACAAAGCTCATCCCAAATCCAAGCATACAAAGTTCATTCCCAGTCTAAGATCGACCCGGACCGAGGGTTACGGTAGTAGGATTGGCAGCATGAAGGGGGGACCGAGCCAATCCCCCGGCTTACATATTCTGCCTCTCCGATCGGTTGAGCACCCGAACGTCTGTTTTGAGGGTTGGCTTAGGCATAGGCAGTTCATTCCATGTCTAAGCCCCAGCTGGACCAAGGGTTGTGGCAGCGGGACCGACAGCACGTAGAGGGGGATCGGGCTGATCCTCGTCTTACGCATTATGCCTCTTCAGCCGACTGAGCGCCCGTACATTTGTTTCGTGGGTTGACTTATGCATACAGAGTTCATTCCCAGTCTAAGATCCAACCAGATCGAGGGTTACGACAGTAGGATCGATAGGACGCAGGGGGGACCAGGCTGATACCTGGCTTGCGCATTCTACCTCTCTGGTCGACTGAGCGCCCGCACGTTCGTTTTGTAGGTTGGCTTAGGCATACGAAGTTCATTCCATGTCTAAGCATACGGAGTTGATTCCCAGTCTAAGATTTTGAGCCACGGTGCACATGCTGGGCTCGAGCATGTACTGGTGTCGTATTTTTTTCACCTGGGGAACCATCGTTGGAGCATCACCGGAGAGCCTAACCGGAGGCATTGAGGGTTCCGGTGATTGGGGGGCCGAGGGGTGTGGACACATGATGTGCGATGGGTGCTGGTACTTGGCCCATATATTGGCCCCCTATCCCTCATCAAACCTTGAGAACTCACACCCCCTTAAAGAGCATTTGAGATTTAATAGGTTTGCTGCCAGTAGCCATTAAAGTGTCTGAAATGGGGACACTTTTTTTTCAAATGGTCACAAAATCTTCTCCACTTCGAGTTTTTAGCTAAATGTTTTTATGCATGCCAACAAAAATAAAAGGATCACCTCTACCAAATTTGGGGACAAAACTCCTTCTAAAAAAATTTTAAAAAATCTTGAACCGCAAAAAGTTTCAAAAATCATGAAAAATAGAAACGGGTCGTCTTGCCACTAAACTTCACACGAAAGCTTAGGGGACTATTGTATGAATTTACAAGCCATAAAAATGGCATTGGCATAGCAGAAATATGAAGATGTGCTTGAACCCACCTACCACCCGTTTGATCCCCGACTTACGCATCCTGCCCCTCTAGTCGGCTGAGCGCCCGCACGCTCATTTCATGGGTTGACTTAGGCATACGAAGCTCATCCCCAGTCTAAGCATATGGAGTTCATTCCCAGTCTAAGATCGGACTGGACCAAGGGTTGCAACAGCAAGATCGATAGCACGAAGGGGGGAACGGGCCGATCCCCGGCTTGTGCTTTTTGCCTCTCCGACTGGTTGAGCGCCTGCATGCCCATTTCGTGGGTTGGCTTAGGCATAGAGGGTTCATTCCATGTCTAAGTCCCAGCCAAACTGAGGGTTGTGGCAACGGGACCGGCAGCGCGCAGAGGGGGACCGAGTCGATCCCTAGGTTGTGCATTATTCCTCTCCGACCCGTTCAGTGCCCGCACACTCATTTCCTGGGTTGACTTAGGCATATGGAGTTTATTCCCAGTCTAAGATCGGACTGGACCGAGGGTTGTGGCAGTAGGATCGACAGCACGCAAGGGGGGCCGGGTCGAACCCCGACTTGCGCATTCTGCCTCTCTAGCCGACTGAGCGCCCATACGTTCGTTTCGTGGGTTGGCTTAGGCATACAGAGTTCATTCCATGTCTAAGCATGCAGAGTTCATTCCCAGTCTAAGATCTGACCGGACCGAGGGTTGCGGCAGTAGGACTAGCAACAGGATCGGCAGCATGTAAGGGGGACCGGGCCGATCTTCGACTTACGCATTCTACCTCTCCTGTTGGTTGAGTGCCCGCACGCTCATTTCGTCGGTTGGCTTAGGCATATGGAGTTCATTCCATGTCTAATCTCCAATCGGACCAAGGGTTGTGGCAGCAGGATCGGTAGTGGGATCGACAGCACGCAGAGGGGGACCGAGCTGATCCCCGGCTTGCGTATTATGCCTCTCCGGCCGGTTGAGCACCCGTACGCTCATTTCGTGGGTTGACTTAGGCATACGGAGTTCATCCCCAGTCCAAGCATACGGAGTTCATTCCCAGTCTAAGATCGGACTGGACCGAGGGTTGCTGCAGTAGGATCAGCAGCATGCAGGAAGGACCGGGCCGGTCCCTAGCTTACGCATTCTGCTTCTCTGGCCGGTTGAGCACTCGCACGCCCATTTCATGGGTTGGCTTAGGCATAGGGAGTTCATTCCATGTCTAAGCCCCAACCGGACTGAGGGTTGTGGCAGCGAGACCGGCAGCATGCAGAGGTGGACCGGGTCGATCCCCGGCTTGCGCATTATACCTTTTCGGTCGGCTCAGCGCCCGTACGCTCATTTCATGGGTTGACTTATGCATACGGAGTTCATTCTCAGTCTAAGATCAGACCGGACTGAGGGTTGTGGCAGCAGGACAGACAAGACGTAGGGGGGACCGGGCCGATCCCCGACTTACGCATTCTGCCTCTCCGACCGGTTGAGCGACCGCACGCTCGTTTCGTGGGTTGACTTAGGCATACAGAGTTCATTCCATGTCTAAGCATACAGAGTTCATTCCAAGTCTAAGATTTTGAGCCACGGTGCACATGTTGGGTTCGGGCATGTGCTAGTGCCGTATTTTTTTCACCCAGGGCACCATCGTCGGAGCATCGCCGGAGAGCCTATCCAGTGATTGGGGGGGCCGAGGGGGTGTGCACACATGATGTGCAATGGGTGCTGGTACATGACCCTTATATTGGCCCCCTATCCCTCTTAAAACCTCGAGAACTCACACCCCCTTAAAAAGCATTGAGATTTTATAGGTTTGCTGCCAGTAGCCATTAAAGCATCTGAAATGGGGACACTTTTTTCAAACGGTCACAAAATCTTCTCCACTTCGAGTTTTTAGATAAATTTTTTTGTGCATGCCAACAAAAATAAAAGGATCACCTCTACCAAACCGTAAAAAGTTTCAAAAATGATGAAAAATAGAAACGGGTCGTCTTGCCACTAAACTTCACATGAAGGCTTAGGGGACTATTGTATGAATTTACAAGCCATAAAAATGGCATTGGAAAAGCATAAATATGAAGATGTGCTTGAACCCACCTACCACCCGTTCGATCCCCGGCTTGCGCATCTTGCCTCTCTGGTCGGCTGAGCACCCGCATGCTCGTTTCGTGGGTTGACTTAGGCATACGGAGTTCATCCCTAGTCTAAGCATACGGAGTTCATTTCCAGTCTAAGATTGAACCAAATCAAGGGTTACGGCAGTAGGATTGGCAGCACCCAGGGGGGACCAGACCGATCCCCGACTTGCGCATTCTGCCTCTCCAGCCCGCTGAGTGCCTGCACGCCTGTTTCGTGGGATGGCTTAGGCATAGGGAGTTCATTCCATGTCTAAGCCCCAGTCAGACCGAAGGTTGTGGCAGCGGGACGGACAACACGTAAAGGGGGATCGAGCCGATCTCAGTTTGCACATTTTGCCTCTCTGACCAGTTGAACGACCACACGCTTGTTTCGTGGGTTGACTTAGGCATACGGAGTTCATTCCCAGTCTAAAATCAGACCGGACCGAGGGTTGCGATAGTAGTATCGAAGCACGTAGGAGGGGACCGGAGTTCATTCCTGTGTGCTTCGATACTGCTGTCGCAACCCTCGGTCCAGTCCGATCTTAGACTGGCAGGTCCCCGGCTTGCGTATTCTGCCTCTCCGGCCAGCTGAGCGCCCGCATGCTCGTTTCGTGGGTTGGCTTAGGCATACAGGGTTTATTCCATGTCTAAGGCCCAGTCGGATCGAGGGTTGTGGCAGCAGGATCGGCAGCGGGATCGACAGCACGCAGAGGGGGACCGAGCTGATCCTCAGCTTGTGCATTATGCCTCTCTGGTCGGCCTTTCCGGTCGGCTGAGTGCCCGCACGCTCGTTTCGTGGGTTGACTTAGGCATACGGAGTTCATCCCCAGTCTAAGCATACAGAGTTCATTCCCAGTCCAAGATCGGATTGGACCGAGGGTTGCAGCAGCAGGATCAGCCACACGAAAGGGGGACCGAGCCGATCCCTGGCTTGCGCATTCTACCCCTCCGGTCGGCTGAGCGCCCGCACGCCCGTTTCATAGGTTGGCTTAGGCATAGGGAGTTCATTCCATGTCTAAGCCCCAGCCGGACCGAGGGTTGTGGCAGCGGGAACGACAGCACGTAGAGAGGGACCGGGTCGGTCCTGACTTGCGCATTATTACTCTCCGATCGGTTCAGTGCCCGCACACTCATTTCATGGGTTGACTTAGGCATACGGAGTTCATTCCCAGTCTAAGATCAGATCAGACCGAGGTTGTGGCAGCAAGATCACAGCACGCAAGGGGGACCGGGCCAATTCTCGACTTGCACATTCTATCTCTCTGGTCGGTTGAGCACCCGTACGCTCGTTTCATGGGATGGCTTAGTTATACGGAGCTCATTCCATGTCTAAGCCCCAGCCAGACCGAGGGTTGTCGCAACAGAATCGACAGCGAGATCGACAGCACGCAGAGGGTGACAGGTTGATCCTCGGCTTGTGCATTATGCCTCTTCGATCGGTTGAGCACCCGTACGCTCATTTTATAGGTTGACTTAGGCATATGGAGTTCATTCCCATTCTAAGATTAGATCGGACTGAAGGTGGTGGCAGCAGGATCGACAGCATGTAGGAGGGACCGGGCCAGTCCCCGGCTTGTGCATTCTGCCTCTTCGGTCGGTTGAGCACCCGCACGCTCGTTTCGTGGGTTGGCTTAGGCATATGGAGTTCATTCCATGTCTAAGCATATGGAGTTCATTCCCATTCAAAGATCAGATCGGACCGAGGGTTGTGACTGTAGGACCAGCAGCAGGATCGACAGCACGCTGGAGAGGATCGGGTGGATCCCCAACTTGCGAATTCTGTCTTTCTTGTCGGTTGAACACCCGCACGCTCATTTCCTGGGTTGGCTTAGGCATGCGAAGTTCATTCCATGTCTAAGCCCCAACCGGACCGAGGGTTGTGGCAGCAAGACCGACAACCGGATCGGTAGCACGTAGAGTGAGACCGAACTGATCCTCGACTTGCGCATTATGTCTCTCCGGGTGGCCTTTCAGGGCGGCTGAGCGATTGCACGCTCGTTTCATGGGTTGACTTAGGCATACGGAGTTCATCCCCAGTCTAAGCATACAGACTTCATTCCCAATCTAAGATTAGACCGGATCGAGGGTTGTCGTAACAGGATCGACAGCACGCAGGAGGGACCGAGCTGATCCTCAGCTTACGCATTCTACCACTCCGATCGACTGAGTGCTCGCACGCCCGTTTCATGGGTTGGCTTAGGCATAGGGAGTTCATTCCATGTCTAAGCCCCAGTTGGACCGAGGGTTGTGGCAACGGGACCGACAGCACGCAGAGGGGGATCGGGCTGATCCTCGGCTTGCGCATTATGCCTCTCTAGCCGGCTCAACACCCGCACGCTCATTTTGTGGGTTGACTTAGGCATACGGAGTTCATTCCCAGTCTAAGATCAGACCGGACTAAGAGTTGTAGCAGCAGGATCGACAGCACATAGAGGGTGACCAGGTCGACCCCCGGTTTACGCATTCTGCCTCTCCAATCGGCTGAGTGCCTACACGCTCGTTTCGTGGGTTAGCTTAGGCATACGAAGTTCATTCCATGTCTAAGCATATAGAGTTCATTCCCAGTCTAAGATCGGATCGGACCGAGGGTTGCGACAGCAGGACCAGCAACAGGATCGATAGCACGCAGGAGGGGATCGGGCCACTCCCCGGCTTGCGGATTCTGCCTCTCTGACTGGCTGAGCACCCGCACGCTCATTTCGTGGGTTGGCTTAGGCATACAGAGTTCATTCCATGTCTAAGCCCCAACCTGACCGAGGGTTGTGGCAGCAGGACCGACAGTGGGATCGACAGCACGTAGAAGGGGATCGAGCTGATCCTCGACTTGCACATTATGCCTCTTCGGCCGACCTCTCCGACCGGCTGAGTGTCCGCACGCTCGTTTCGTGGGATGACTTAGGCATACGGAGTTCATCCCTAATCTACGCATACAGAGTTCATTCCCAATCTAAGATCGAACCGGACCGAGGGTTGCGGTAGCTGGATCGATAGCATGAGGGGGGGCCAGGCCGATCCCCGGCTTGCACATTTTGCCTCTTCGATCGGCTGAGCGCCCGCATGCTCGTTTCATGGGTTGTGGCAGTGGGACCGATAGCACGCAGAGGGGGATCGAGCCAATCCCCAGCTTGCGCATTATGCCTCTCTGATCGGCTAAACGCCCGCACGTTCATTTCGTGGGTTGACTTAGGCATGCGGAGTTCATTCCCAGTCTAAGATCGGACCAAACTGAGGGTGACGACAGCCGGATCGACAACACGTAGGGGGGACTGGGCCGATCCCCGACTTGTGCATTCTGCCTCTTCGACCGGCTGAGCACCCGCACGCACGTTCATTTCGTCGGTTGGCTTACGCATACGGAGTTTATTCCATGTCTAAGCATACAGAGTTCATTCCTAGTCTAAGATTTTGAGCCATGGTGCACATACTGGGCTCGGGCATGTGCTGGTGTCGCATTTTTTTTGCCCGGGGCATCATCGTCGGAGCATCGCCAGAGAGCCTAACCAGCGGCATTGGGGGTTCTGGCGATTGGGAGGGCCGGGCGGGTGTTCGCACATGATGTGCAATGGGTGCTGGTACTTGGCCCTTATATTGGCCCCCTATCCCTCATCCAACCTCGAGAACTCACACCCCCTTAAAGAGCATTTGAGATTTTATAGGTTTGCTGCCAGTAGCCATTAAAGTGTCTGAAATGGGGACACTTTTTTCAAACGATCACAAAATCTTCTCCACTTCGAGTTTTTAGCTGAATTTTTTTGTGCATGCCAACAAAAATACAAGGATCACCTCTACAAATTTGGGGACAAAACTCTTTCTAAAAAAATTTTAAAAAATCCCGAACCGTAAAAAGTTTTGAAAATCATGAAAAATAGAAAATGGGTCGTCTTGCCACGAAACTTCACATGAAGATTTAGGGGACCATTGTATGAATTTACAAGCCATAAAAATGGGATTGGCATGGCAGAAATATGAAGATGCGCTTGAACTCACCTACCACCCGTTCGATCCCCGGCTTCCGCATCCTGCCTCTTTGGTCGACTGAGCGCCTGCACGCTCGTTTCATTGGTCGACTTAGGCATACTGAGTTCATCCCCAGTCTAAGCGTACGAAGTTCATTCCCAGTCCAAGATCTGACCAGATCGAGGGTTGCGATAGCAGGATCGATAGCACGCAGGGGGGACCGAACCGATCCCCGGCTTGCGCATTCTGCCTCTCCGACCGGCTGAGCGCCTGCACTCTCATTTCGTGGGTTGGCTTAGGCATAGGGACTTCATTCCATGTCTAAGCCTAGCCAAACCGAGGGTTGTGGCAGCGGGACCAGTAGCACACAGAGGGCGATCGGGTCGATCCCCGACTTGCGCATTATGCCTCTCCGGTCGGCTCAATGCCTACATGCTCGTTTCGTGGGTTGACTTAGGCATACGGAGTTCATTCGCAGTCTAAGATAAGATCGAACCGAGGGTTATAGCTACAGGATCAATACCACACAGGGGGGACCGGGCTGATCCCTGGTTTACGCATTCTACCTCTTCGACAGGCTGAGTGCCCGCACGCCCGTTTCGTGGGTTGGCTTAGGCATAGGGAGTTCATTCCATGTCTAAGCCCAGTCAGACTGAGGGTTGTGGCAGCGGGACCAGCAGCACGCAGAGGGGGACCGGGCTGATCCCTGACTTGCGCATTATGCCTCTCTGGCCAGCTCAGCGCCTATACGCTCGTTTCGTGCGTTGACTTAGGCATACGGAGTTCATTCCCAGTCTAAGATCAGACTGGACCGAGGGTTGTAGCAGCAGGATCGACAACACGCAGGGGGGACCGAGCAATCCCCGGCTTGCGCATTCTGCCTCTTCGACTGGCTGAGCACCCGCACGCTCATTTTGTGGGTTGGCTTAGGCTGACGGAGTTCATTCCATGTCTAAGCCCAAACCTGACCGAGGGTTGTGGTAGTAGGACCGACAGCGGGATTGGCAACACACAGAAGGGGACCAAGCTGATCCCCGACTTGCACATTATGCCTCTTCGACTGGCCTCTCCGATCGGCTGAGCGCCCGCACGCTCGTTTCGTGGGATGACTTAGGCATACGGAGTTCATCCCCAGTCTACGCATACAGAGTTCATTCCCAATCTAAGATTGAATTAGATCGAGGGTTGCGGTAGCTGGATCGACAGCATGAGGGGGGACCAAGCCGATCCCCGGCTTGCACATTCTGCCTCTCCGATCGGCTGAGCGCTCGCACACCCATTTCGTGGGTTGGCTTAGGCATAGGGAGTTCATTCCATGTCAAAGCCTCAGTTAGACTGAGGGTTGTGGCAGCGGGACCGACAGCACACAGAGGGGGATCAAGTTGATCCTCGACTTGCGCATTATGCCTTTTCGGTCGGCTCAGCGCCTGGACGCTCGTTTCGTGGGTTGACTTATGCATATGGAGTTCATTCCCAGACTAAGATCAAATTGGACCGAGGGTTGTGGCAACAGGATCGACAGCACGTAGGGGGGAGCTGGCCTATCCTCGACTTGCGCATTCTACCTCTTCGGTCGGCTGAGCGCTCGTACGCTCGTTTCATCAGTTGGCTTAGGCATATGGAGTTTATTCCATGTCTAACCATACGGAGCTCATTCCCAGTCTAAGATTTTAAGCCACGGTGCACATGCTGGGCTCTAGCATGTGCTGGTGCCACATTTTTTTCACCTAGGGTACCATCGCCAGGGCATCGTCGGAGCATCGCTGGAGAGCCTAACTGACGATGTTGGGGGTTCCGACGATTGGGGGGCCGGGGGTGTGCGCACATGATGTGCGATGGGTGCTGCTACTTGGCCCTTATATTGGCCCCCTATCCCTCATCAAACCTCGAGAACTCACACCCCCTTAAAGAGCATTTGAGATTTTATAGGTTTGCTGCCAGTAGCCAGTAAAGTGTCTAAAATGGGGACACTTTTTTCAAACGGTCACAAAATCTTCTCCACTTCAAGTTTTTAGCTGAATTTGTTTGTGCATGCCAACAAAAATACAAGGATCACCTCTACCAAATTTGGGAACAAAACTCTTTCTAAAAAAATTTAAAAAAATCAAGAAATCGCAAAAAGTTTTGAAAATCGTGAAAAATAGAAAACGGGTCGTCTTGCCGCGAAACTTCACATTAAGGCTTAGGGGACCATTGTATGAATTTACAAGTCATAAAAATGGCATTAGCATCGCAGAAATATGAAGATGTGCTTGAACCCACCTACCACCCGTTCGATCCCCGGCTTATGCATCCTGCCTCTCTGGTCGGCTGAGTGCCCGCACGCTTGTTTTGTGGGTTGACTTAGGCATACAAAGTTCATTCCTAGTCTAAGATTGGACCGGATCGAGGGTTGCGATAGCAGGATCGACAGCACGCACGGGGGACCGAACCGATCCCCAACTTGCGCATTCTACCTCTTCGGTCTGCAGAGCCCCCGCATGCCCGTTTCGTGGGTTGGCTTAGGCATAGGGAGTTCATTCCATGTCTAAGCCACAGCTAAACCGAGGGTTGTGGTAGTAGGTCTGGCAGCGGGATCGACAGCACGCAGGGGGGACCAGGCCGATTCCCAACTTGTGCATTCTGCCTCTCCGGTCGGCTGAGCGTCCGCATGCCCATTTCATGGGTTGGCTTAGGCATAGGGATTTCATTCCATGTCTAAGCCCTAGCCAGACTGAGGGTTGTGGTAGTGAGACCGACAGCACGCAAAGGGGAACCGGGCTGATCCCCGACTTGCGCATTATACGTCTTCGGCCAGCTCAGTGCCTGCATGCTCATTTCGTGGGTTGACTTATGCATATGCAAGGGTTGCGGCAGCAGCATCGACAGCACACAGGGGGGATCGGGCCGATCCCCGACGTGCGCATTCTGCCTCTCCGATCGGTTGAGCACCCGTATGCTCGTTTCGAAGGTTGGCTTGGGCATACCGAGTTCATTCCATGTCTAAGCATACGGAGTTCATTCCCAGTCTAAGATCGGATCGGACCAAGGATTACGGTCGCAGGACCAGTACCAGGATCGATAGCACGTAGGAGGGTCCGGGTCGATCCCCGGCTTGCACATTCTGCCTCACCAGCTGGCCTCTCCGATCGGTTGAACATTCGCGCGGTCGTTTCATGGGTTGACTTAGCCATACAGAGTTCATTCCTAGTCTAAGCATACGGAGTTTATTCCAGTCTAAGATCGGACTGGACCAAGGGTTGTGGCAGCAGGATCGACAGCACGCAGGGGGACCGGGTCGATCCCCGACATGTGCTTTTTGCCTCTCCGGCTGGCTGAGCACCTGCAAGCCTATTTCATGGGTTGGCTTGGGCATAGGGAGTTCATTCCATGTCTAAGCCCCAGTTCGACCGAGGGTTGTGGCAGCGGGTCTGACAGCACGTAGAGGGGGACCAGGTTGATCGTTGGCTTGCGCATTATGCCTCTCCGGTCGGCTCAGTGCCCGAACGCTCGTTTCGTTGGTTAACTTAGGCATTCGGAGTTCATTCCCAGTCTAAGATCAGACCGGACCAAGAGTTACGACAGTAGGATTGCAGCACATAGGGGGATTGGGTCGGTCCCTGGCTTATGCATTCTGCCTCTTAGGCATACAGAGTTCATTTCATGTCTAAGCGTATGGAGTTCATTCCCATTCTATGATCAGACCGGACCGAGGATTGCAGCTGCAAGACCAGCAGCAGGATCGATAGCACGTAAGGGGGGACTAGGTCGATCCCCGGCTTGCACATTCTGCCTCATCGGCTGGCCTCTCTGGCCGACTGAGCGCTCGCACGCTCATTTCGTGGGTTGACTTAGGCATACGGAGTTCATCCCCAGTCTAAGCATAGGGAGTTCATTCCCGATCTAACATCGAATCAGATCGAGGGTTGCGGTAGCAGGATCGGCAGCACGCAGGGGTGACCGAGCCGATGCCTAGCTTACGCATTCTGCCTTTTCGACCGACCGAGCGCCCGCACGCTCGTTTTGTGGGTTGGCTTAGGCACAGGAGTACATTCCATGTCTAAGCCCCAACTGGACTGAGGGTTGTGGCAGCAGGACCGACAGCATGCAGAGGGGGACCGGGTTGATCCCCGACTTGCGCATTCTGCCTCTCTGACCAACTGAGTGCCCACACGCTTGTTTCGTGGGTTGGCTTAGGCATACGGAGTTCATTCCATGTCTAAGCATACAGAGTTCATTTCTAGTCTAAGAGTTTGAGCCACGGTGCACATGTTGGGCTCGGGCATGTGCAGGTGCCACCTTTTTCTCCCCCAGGGTACCATCGCCGGAGCATCGTCGGAGAGCCTAACCGACGGCATTGGGGGTTCCGACGTTTGGCGGGCCGGGGGGTGTGCGCACATTATGTGCGATGGGTGCTGGTACTTGGCCCTTATATTGGCCCCCTATCCCTTATCAAACCTCAAGAACTCACACCCCCTGAAAGAGCATTTGAGATTTTATAGGTTTACTGCTAGTAGCCATTAAAGTGTCTAACATGGGGACACTTTTTTCAAACGGTCACAAAATCTTCTCCACTTTGAGTTTTTAGCTGAATGTTTTTGCGCATGCCAACAAAAATAAAAGGATCACCTCTACCAAATTTGGGGACAAAACTCTTTCTAAAAAAATTTTAAAAAATCTTGAACTGTAAAAAGTTTCAAAAATTATGAAAAATAGAAAACGGGTCATCTTGCCATGAAACTTCACATGAAGGCGTAAGGGATCATTGTATGAATTTACAAGCCATAAAAATGGCATTGGCATGGCAGAAATATGAATATGTGCTTGAACCCACCTACCATCCGTTCGATCCCTAGCTTGCGCATCCTGCCTTCTGGTCAGCTGAGCGTCCGCATGCTCGTTTCGTGGGTTGACTTAGGCATACGGAGTTGATCTCCAGTCTAAGCATAGAGAGTTCATTCCCAGTCTAAGATCAGATCGGACCGAGGGTTGTGGCAACAGGATCGACAGCACGCAGGGGGACCGGACCGATCCCCGGCTTGCGCATTCTGCCTCTCCGGCCGGCTGAGCGTCCGTGCGCCCATTTCGTGGGTTGGCTTAAGCATAGGGAGTTCGTTCCATGTCTAAGCCCTAGCTGGACCGAGGGTTGTAGCTGCGGCACCGACAGCACGTAGAGGGGGATCGAGCCGATCCCCAGCTTGCGTATTATGCCTCTCCGACCGACTCAGCACCCACACGCTCATTAAGTGGGTTCACTTAGGCATACGAAGTTCATTCTTAGTCTAGGATCGAACTGGACGGAGGGTTGTGGCAGCAGAATCGATAGCACGCAGGGGGGACCGAACCGATCCCTAGCTTGCGCATTCTGCCTCTCCGACCTGCTGAGGTCCCGCACGCTCGTTTCGTGGGTTGGCTTAGGCATACAAAGTTCATTCCATGTCTAAGCCCCAGTCAGACCGAGAGTTGTGGTAGTAGGACCGACAGTGGGATCGGCAACACGCAGAGGGGGATCGGGCTGATCCTCGGCTTGCATATTATGCCTCTCCGGTCGGCCTCTCCGACCAGCTGAGTGCTCGTACGCTCGTTTCGTGAGTTGACTTAGGCATACAGAGTTCATCCCTAGTCTAAGCATACGGAGTTCATTCCCAGTCTAAGATCGGACCGGACTAAGGGTTTCAGCAGCAGGATCGGTAGCACGCAGGGGGGACCGGGCCGATCCCCGGCTTGCGCATTTTAGCTCCCCAGAGTTCATTCCATGTTTAAGTATACGAAGTTTATTCCCAGTCTAGGATCGGATCGAATCGAAGGTTGCGACAGCAGGACCAGTAGCAGGATCGGCAGCACGTAGGGGGGATCGGGTCGATCCCCGACTTGCATGTTCTGCCTCTCTGGCTGACCTCTTCGACTGGCAAAGCGACCGCACGCTCGTTTGGTGGGTTGACTTAGGCATACGGAGTTCATCCCCAGTCTAAGCATACGGAGTTCATTCTCAGTCTAAGATCGAATCGGATCGAGGGTTACGACAGCAAGATCGGTAGCACGCAGGAGGGACCAAGCCGATCCTCGGCTTACGCATTCTGCATCTTCGGCCGACTGAGTGCCCGTACGCTCGTTTCTTGTGTTGGCTTAGGCATAGGGAGTTCATTCCATGTCTAAGCCCCACCCAGACCGAGGGTTGTGGCAGCACGACCGACAGCACGTAGAGAGGGACCGGGTCGATCCTCAGCTTATGCATTCTGCCTCTCGGCCGGCTAAGCGCCCGTTCGCTCGTTTCATGGGTTGGCTTAGGCATACGGAGTTTATGCCAGTCTAAGTATACGGAATTCATTCCCAGTCTAAGATCAAACTGGACCGAGGGTTGCGGTAGCAAGATCGGTAGCACGCAGGGGGGACCAAGTCGATCCCTGGCTTACGCATTCTGCCTCTCCAACCGGCTGAGTGCCCGCACGCCCATTTCGTGTGTTGGCTTAGGCATAGGGAGGTCATTCCATGTCTAAGCCCCAGCCGAACTGAGGGTTGTGGCAGCGGGACCGATAGCACGTATAGGGGGACCGGGTCGATCCCCGGCTTGTGCATTCTGCCTCTCCGGCCGGTTGAGGGCCCGCACGCTCGTTTAATGGGTTGGCTTAGGCATATGAAGTTCATTCCTAGTCTAAGAGTTTGAGCCACGGTGCACATGCTGGGCTCGGGAATGTACTGGTGCTACATTTTTTTCGCCCGGGGCACCATTGTCGGAGCATCACCGGAGAGCCTATCCGGCAGTATTGGGGGTTTCGGTGATTGGGGGGTCGGGGGTGTGCACCCATGATGTACGATGGGTGCTGTTACTTGGCCCTTATATTGGCCGCTTATCCTTCATCAAACCTCTAGAACTCACACCCCCTTAAAGAGTATTTGAGATTTTATTGGTTTACTGCCAGTAGCCATTAAAGTGTCTGAAATGGGGACACTTTTTTCAAACGGTCACAAAATCTTCTCCGCTTCGAGTTTTTGGTTGAATTTTTTTGTGCATGCCAACAAAAATACAGCATCACCTCTACCAAATTTGGGGACAAAAATGTTTCTAAAAAAATTTAAAAAATCATGAAAAATAAAAAATGGGTCATCTTGCCACGAAACTTCACGTGAAGGTGAACGGGACCATTCTATGAATTTACAAGCCATAAAAATGGCATTGGCATGGCAGAAATATGAAAATGTGCATGAACCCACCTACCATCCATTCGATCCCTGGCTTACACATCCTGCCTCTCTGGTCGGCAGAGCGTCCGCAAGCTCGTTTCGTGGGTTGGCTTAGGCATACGAAGTTTATTCCATGTCTAAGCATACGAAGTTCATTCCTTGTCTAAGACTGAACCGGACCAAGGCTTGCGACAGTAGGACCAGTAGCAGGATTGGTAGCATGAAGGGGGGACCGGACCGGTCCCTGACTTACGCATTCTGCCTCTCCAGTCGGTTGAGCACCCGCACGCTCGTTTCATGGGTTGACTTAGGCATACAGAGTTCATCCCTAGTCTAAGCATATAGAGTTCATTCCCAGTCTAAGATCGAACCGGACTGAGGGTTACGACAGCAGGATCGACAGCATGCAGAGGGGGACCGGGCTGATCCCTGACTTAGGCATTCTGCCTCTCCGACCGGCTGAGCGCCCACACGCCCGTTTCATGGGTTGGCTTAGGCATAGGGAGTTCATTCCATTTCTAAGCCCAAGCCAGACCGAGGGATGTGGCAACGGGACCGGTAGCACGCAGAGGGGGACTGGGCCAATCCCCGGCTTGCACATTCTGCCTCTCCAGCCAGCTGAGCACCCGCACGCTCATTTTGTGGGTTGGCTTAGGCATACGAAGTTCATTCCATGTCTAAGCATACGGAGTTCATTCCCAGTCTAAGAGTTTGAGCCATGGTGCACATGCTGGGCTCGAGCTTGTGCTAGTGTCGTATTTTTTTCGCCTGGGGCACCATCGTCGGAGCATCACCGGAGAGCCTAACCGGCAGCATTGGGGGTTTCGGCTATAGGAGGCCGAGGGGGTGTGCGCACATGATGTGCGATGGGTGCTGGTACTTGGCCCTTATATTGGGCCCCTATCCCTCATCAAACCTTGAGAACTCACACCCCCTTAAAAAGCATTTGAGATTTTACAGGTTTGTTGCCAGTAGCCATTAAAGTGTCTGAAATGGGGACACTTTTTTCAAACAATCACAAAATCTTCTCCACTTCGAGTTTTTAGCTAAATTTTTTGTACATGCCAACAAAAATACAAGGATCACCTCTACCAAATTTGGGGATAAAACTATTTCTAAAAATATTTTAAAAAATCCCGAACCACAAAAAGTTTCAAAAATCTTGAAAAATAGAAAACGGGTTGTCTTGCCCCGAAAGTTCACATGAAGGCGTAGGGGACCATTGAATGAATTTATAAGCCATAAAAATGGCATTGGCATGGCAGAAATATGAAGATGTGCTTGAACCCACCTACCACCCGTTCGATCCCCGGCTTGCGCATCCTACCTCTTTGGTCGGCTGAGCGCCCGCACGCCTGTTTCATGGGTTGGCTTAGGCATAGGGAGTTGATTCCATGTCTAAGCCCCAGCTGGACCGAGGGTTGTGGCAGCGGGACCGACAGGATGCTGAGGGTGATCGGGCCGATCCCCGACTTGCGCATTATGCCTCTTCGGCCGACTCAGCACCCGCACGTTCGTTTCGTGGGTTGACTTAGGCCATGGAGTTCATTCCCAGTTTAAGATCAGATTGGACCAAGGGTTGCAGCAGCAGGATCGACAGCACGTAGGGGGGGATCGGGTTGGTCCCCAGCTTACGCATTTTGCCTCTCCGGCCGGCTGAGCACCCGCACGCTCGTTTCGTGGGTTGGCTTAGGCATACGGAGTTCATTCAATGTCTAAGCATACGGAATTCATTCCCAGTCTAAGATCGGACCGGACCGAGGGTTGCGATAGTAGGACCAGCAGCAGGATCGACAGCACGCAGGAGGGGATCGGGTCGATCCCTGGCTTGCGCATTCTACCTCTCCGGCCGGTTGAGCACCCGCATGCTCGTTTCGTGGGTTGGCTTAGGCATACGGAGTTCATTCCTTGTCTAAGCCCCAGTCGGACCGAGGGTTGTGGTAGCAGGACCAACAACAGGATCGATAGCACGTAAAGGGGGACCACACTGATCCCCGGCTTGCGCATTATGCCTCTTTTACCGACCTCTCCAGCCAGTTGAGCGTTCGCACACTCGTTTCGTGGGTTGACTTAGGCATACGGAGTTCTTTCCCAGTCCACGATCGGACCGGACTGAGGGTTGCGACAGGAGAATCGACAGCACGTAGGGGGGACCAGGCCGATCCCCGACTTGCACATTTTGCCTCTCCGGTTGGCTGAGCACCCGCACACCTGTTTCGTGGGTCGGCTTAGGCATAAGGAGTTCATTCCAATGTCTAGGCCCCAGTCAGACCGAAGGTTGTGGCAGTGGGACCGATAGCACGCAGAGGGGTACCGGGCCGATCCCTGGCTTGCGCATTATGCCTCTCCAACCGGCTCAGCACCCGAATGCTCATTTCGTGGGTTGACTTAGGCATACAGAGTTCATTCCCAGTCTAAGATCAGACCAAACTGAGGGTTACGCCAGCAAGATCGACGGGACGCAGGGCGGACCGAGCCGATCCCCGGCTTGCGCATTATGCCTCTCCGGTCGGTTGACCGCTCGTACGCTCGTTTCATGGGTTGGCTTAGTCATACAGAGTTCATTCCATGTCTAAGCATATGGAGTTCATTCTTAGTCTAAGATCAGACCGGACTGAGGGTTACTGTAGTAGGACCAACAGTAAGATCGGCAGCACGTAGGGGGACCGGGTCGATCCCTGACTTACGCATTCTGCCTCTCTGGCCGGCCTCTCCAGCCGGCTGAGTGCCCGCGCTATCGTTTCATGGGTTGACTTAGGCATATGGAGTTCATCCCCAGTCTAAGCATACAGAGTTCATTCCTAGTCTAAGATCGGACCGGACCGAGGGTTACAGCAGCAGGATTGGTAGCACGCATGGGGAACCAAGTCAATCCCCGACTTGTGCATTCTGCCTCTCCGGCCGGTTCAGCGACCACACGCCCATTTCATGGGTTGGCTTAGGCATAGGGAGTTCATTCCATGTCTAAGCCCCAACCGGATCGAGGGTTGTGGCAGCGGCACCAGTAGCACACAAAGGGGGATCGGGCCGATCCCTGGCTTACGCATTATGCCTCTCCGGCAGGCTCAGCACCCGCACGCTCATTTTGTGGGTTGACTTAGGCATACGGAGTTCATTCCCAATCTAAGATCGGATCGGACCGAGGGTTGGGACAGCAGGATCGATAGCACGTAGGGGGAATAGGCCGGTCCCCAGCTTACGCATTCTGCCTCTCCGGCCGACTGAGCACTTGCACGCTCGTTTCATGGGTTGCCTTAGGCATACGGGCTTCAATCCATGTCTAAGCATACGGAGTTCATTCCCAGTCTAAGATTGGACCGGACCGAGGGTTGCGACAGCAAGACTAGGAGCAGGATCGATAGCACGTAGGGGGGATCAGATCGATCCCCGACTTGCGCATTCTGCCTCTCCGGTCGGCTGAGCGCCCACACGCTCATTTCGTGGGTTGGCTTAGGCATAGGGAGTTTATTCCATGTCTAAGCCCCAGCTGGATCGAGGGTTGTGGACCGACAGCACACAGAGGGGGACCGGTTCGATCCCTGACTTGCACATTCTACCACTCCGGTCGGCTGAGTGCCCATACGCTCATTTGGTGGGTTAGCTTAGGCATACAGAATTGATTCCATGTCTAAACATACGAAGTTCATTCCCAATCTAAGAGTTTGAGCCACGGTGCACATGCTGGGCTTGGAGAGCCTAACCGACGGCATTGGGGGTTCCGACGATTGGGGGTGCCAGGGGTGTGCGCACAGATGTGCGATGGGTGCTGGTACTTGGCCCTTATATTGGCCCCCTATCCCTCATCAAACCTCGAGAACTCACACCCCCTTAAAGAGCATTTGAGATTTTATAGGTTTGTTGCCAGTAGCCATTAAAGTATCTAAAATGGGGACACTTTTTTCAAACTGTCGCAAAATCTTCTCCACTTCGAGTTTTTAGCTGAATTTTTTTATGCATGCCAAAAAAAATACAAGGATCACCTCTACCAAATTTATAGAAACTCTTTCTAAAAAAATTTTAAAAAATACTAAACCGTAAAAAGTTTTGAAAATCATGAAAAATAGAAATGGGTCGTCTTGCCATGAAACTTCCCATGAAGGTGTAGGGGACCATTGTATGAATTTACAAGCCATAAAAATGGCATTGGCATGGCAGAAATATGAAGATGTGCTTGAACCCACCCACCACCCGTTCGATCCCCGGCTTGCGCATCCTGCCTCTCTTGTTGGCTGAGCATCTGCACGCTCATTTCATTGGTTGACTTAGGCATACGGAGTTCATCCCTAGTCTAAGCATACGGAGTTCATTCCCAGTCTAAGATCAGACCGGACCGAGGGTTGCATACTAGCATCCGCAGCACGCAGGGGGGATCGAGCCGATCCCCGGCTTGTGCATTTTGTCTGTTCGATTGGCTGAGCACCCGCACGTCTGTTTCGTGGGTTGGCTTAGGCATAGGGAGTTCATTCCATGTCTAAGCCCCGTCGGATCGAGGGTTGTGGTAGTGGGACCGATAGCACACAGAAAGGGATCGAGTCGATCCCCGGCTTGTGCATTATACCTCTTCGACCGACTCAACACCTGCACGCTCGTTTCGTCGGTTGACTTAGGCATACGAAGTTCATTCCTAGTCTAAGATCAGACCGGACCGAGGGTTGCGGTAGCAGGATCGACAGCACGTAGGGGAGACTGGGCCAGTTCCCAACTTGCGCATTCTGCTTCTTCGATCAGCTGAGCTCCCGCACGCTCATTTCATGGGTTGGCTTAGGCATACGGAGTTCATTCCATGTCTAAGCATATGGAGTTCATTCCCAGTCTAAGATCAGACCAAACTGAGGGTTGCGGTAGTAGGACCAGCAGCAGGATTGACAACACACAGGAGGGGACCGGGTCGATCCCCGACTTGTGCATTCTGCCTCTTCGACCGATTGAGTGCTCGCACGCTCGTTTAATGGGGTAGCTCAGGCATACGGAGTTAATTCCATGTCTAAGCCCCAGTCGAAACGAGGGTTGTGGCAGCTGGACCGGCAGTGGGATCGACAGCACGTAGAGGGGGACCGAGCTGATCCTTGGCTTGGGCATTATGCCTATCCGGTCGGCTTAGCACCCAAACGCTCATTTCATGGGTTGACTTAGGCGTACAGAGTTTATTCCCAGTCTAAGATCGGACCGGACCGAGGGTTACGGCAGCAGGATCGACAGCACGTAGGGGGGATCGAGCCACTCCCCGGCTTACGCATTCTACCTCTCCGACCGGCTGAGCGCCTGCACGCTCATTTCATGGGTTGGCTTAGGCATACGGAGTTCATTCCATGTCTAAGCATACGGAGCTCATTCCCAGTCAAGGATCGGACCAGACCGAGGGTTGCGGTAGCAGGACCAGTGACAGGATATACAGCACGTAGGGGGACCGGGTCGATCCCCGATTTGCATATTCTCCCTCTTCGGCCGACCTCTCTGACCGATTGAGTGCCTGCACGCTCGTTTTATTGGTTTGACTTAGGCATACGGAGTTCACCCCTAGTCTAACATACGAAGTTCATTCCCAGTCTAAGATTGAACTAGATCGAGGGTTGTGGCAGCAGGATGGATAGCACGTAGAGGGGACCAGGCCGATCCTCAGCTTGTGCATTTTACCTCTCCGACCGGCTGAGCGCTCGCACGCTCGTTTCGTGGGTTGGCTTAGGCATACGGAGTTCATTCCATGTCTAAGCCCCAGTCGGACCGAGGGTTGTGGCAGCAGGACCAGCAGCGGGAACGACAGCATGCAGCGGGGGACTGAGCTGATCCCAACTTGTGTATTTTGTCTCTCCAGCTGGCCTCTTCGACAGGCTGAGTGCCCGCACGCTCGTTTCATCGGTTGACTTAGGCATACGGAGTTCATCCCCAGTCTAAGCATACAAAGTTCATTCCTAGTCTAAGATCAGACTAGATTGAAGGTTGCGGCAGCAGGATCAATAGCATGTAGGGGGGACCGGACCGATCCCTAACTTGCACATTCTGCCTCTCCAGTCGGCTGAGTGTCGTACGCTCGGTTCGTGGGTTGGCTTAGGCATAGGGAGTTCATTCCATGTCTAAGCCCAGCAGAACTAATGGTTATGGTAACGGGACCGACAACATGCAGAGGGGGACCGGGCCGATCCCCGGCTTGCGCATTATGCCTCTTCGATCGGCTCAGTGCCCGAACGCTCGTTTCGTGGGTTGACTTAGGCATACAAAGTTCATCCCAGTCTAAGATCGGACCAGACCGAGGGTTCCGGTAGCAAAATCGATAGCACGTAGGGGGGACCGGGCCGGTCCCCAGCTTGCGCATTCTGCCTCTTCGGTCGGCAAAACACCCGCACGCTCGTTTCGTGGGTTGGCTTAGGCATACGGAGTTCATTCCATGTCTAAGCATATAGAGTTCATTCCCAATCTAAGATCGAACCAGAACGAGGCTTGCGACAGCAGCACCAGCAGCAGGATCATCTGCACGTAGGGGGGACCGGGTCGATCCCCAGCTTGCGTATTTTGCCTCTCCGGTCGGCTTAACCCTCGCACGCTTGTTTCATGGGTTGACTTACGCATACGGAGTTCATACCCAGTCTAAGCATATAGAGTTCATTCCCAGTCTAAGATCGAATTGGACCGAGGGTTACGACAGCAGGATAGGCAGCACGCAGGGGGGATCGGGCCGATCCCCAGCTTGCTCATTCTGCCTCTTTGATCGGCTGAGCGCCCGCATGCCTATTTTGTCGGTTCGCTTACGCATAGGTAGTTCATTCCATGTCTAAGCCCCAGCCGGGCTGAGGGTTGTGGTAGCGGGACCGGCAGCATGCAGAGGGGGACCGGGCCGATCTCCGGCTTGCGGATTCTGCCTCTCCGACCGACTGAGCACCCGTACGCTCGTTTCATGGGTTAGCTTAGGCATACAGAGTTTATTCCATGTCTAAGCATACGGAGTTCATTCCCAGTCTAAGATTTTGAGCCACGGTGCACATGCTGGGCTCGGGAATGTGCTGGTGCCATATTTTTTTCACTCGGGGCACCATCGTCAGAGCATCATCGGAGAGCCTAACCGATGGCATTAGGGGTTTCGGCGATTGGGGGGCCGGGGGGTGTGCGCACATGATGTGCGATGGGTGGTGGTACTTGGCCCTTATATTGGCCCCTATATTGGCCCCCTATCCCTCATCAAACCTCTAGAACTCACACCCCCTTAAAGAGCATTTGAGATTTTATAGGTTTCCTGCCAGTGGCCATTAAAGTGTCTAAAATGGGGACATTTTTTTCAAATGGTCACAAAATCTTTTCCACTTTGAGTTTTTAGCTGAATGTTTTTGTGCATGGCAAAAAAAATACAAGGATCACCTCTACCAAATTTTGGGACAAAACTCTTTCTAAAAAAAATTTTAAAAATCCAGAACAGTAAAAAGTTTTGAAAATCGTGAAAAATAGAAAACGGGTGGTCTTGCCACGAAACTTCACATGAAGGTGTAGGGGACCATTGTATGAATTTACAAGCCATAAAAATGGCATTGGAATGGTAGAAATATGAAGATGTGCTTGAACCCACCTACCACCCGCTCGATCTCCGGCTTTCGTATTCTGCCTCTCTGGTCGGTTGAGCGTCCGCACGCTCGTTTCATGGGTTGACTTAGGCATACGGAGTTCATCCCCAGTCTAAGCATACGGAGTTCATTCCCAGTCTAAGATGGGACCAGACCGAGGGTTACGACAGCAGGATCGGCAGCATGTAGGGGGGATCGGGTTGATCCCCGACTTGCGTATTCTGCCTCTCCGACCGACTGAGTGCCCGCACGCCTGTTTCATGGGTTGGCTTAGGCATAGGTAGTTCATTCCATGTCTAAGCCCTAGCCGGACCGAGGGTTGTGGCAGCGGGACCGACAACACACAGAGGGGCATCGGGCCGATCCTTGGCTTGCGCATTCTGCCTTATAGGCCGGCTGAGCGCCCACACGCTCGTTTCGTGGGTTGGCTTAGGCATACGGAGTTCATTCCATGTCTAAGCATACAGAGTTCATTCCCAGTATAAGAGTTTGAGCCATGGTGCACATGCTGGGCTTGGGCATGTGCTGGTGTCGCATTTTTTTTGCCCGGGGCACCATCACCGGAGCATCACCAGAGAGCCTAACTGACGACATTGGGGGGTTCTGGCGATTGGGGGGGCCGGGTGGGTGCGCGCACATGATGTGCAATGGGTGCTGGTACTTGGCCCATATATTGGTCCCCTATCCCTCATCAAACTTCTAGAACTCACACCCCTTTAAAGAGCATTTGAGATTTTAAAGGTTTACTGCCAGTAGCCATTAAAGTGTCTGAAATGGGGACACTTTTTTCAAACGGCCACAAAATCTTTTCCATTTCAAGTTTTTAGGTGAATTGTTTTGGGCATGCTAAAAAAAAACACAAGGATCACCTCTACCAAATTTAGGGTCAAAAATCTTTCTAAAAAAATTTTAAAAAATCCTGAACCATAAAAAGTTTCAAAAATCATGAAAAATAGAAAACGGGTCGTCTTGCCACGAAACATCACATGAAGGCTTAGGGGACCATTGTATGAATTTACAAGCCATAAAAATGGCATTGGCATGGCAGAAATATGAAGATGTGCATGAACCCACCTACCACTAATTCGATCCCCAGCTTGCGCATCCTGCCTCTCTGGTTGGCTGAGCATCCGCACGAACATTTCATGGGTTGACTTAGGCATACAGAGTTCATTCCCAGTCTAAGCATACGGAGTTCATTCCCAATCTAAGCATATGGAGTTCATTCCCAGTCTAAGATTGGGTTGGACAAAGGGTTGCGGTAGTAGGATCGACAGCCCGCAAGGGGGACCGGGCCAATCCCTGACTTGCGCATTCTGCCTCTCCAACCGGCTGAGCGCCTGCACGCCTGTTTCATGGGTTGGCTTAGGCATGGGGAGTTCATTCCATGTCTAAGCCCCAGTCGGACCGAGGGTTGTGGCAGCGAGACCGACAGCACGCAGAGAGGGACCGGGTCGATCCCCGGCTGGCACATTATGCCTCTTCGGCCGACTCAACGTCCGCACACTCGTTTCGTGGGTTGACTTAGTCATACGGAGTTCATTCACAGTCTAAAATCAGACCGGACCGAGGGTTACGGTAGCAAGATCGACAGCACGCAGGGGGGACCGAACCGGTCCCCAGCTTGCACATTTTGCCTTTCCGGTCAACTGAGCACCCGCACGCTCGTTTCGTGGGTTGGCTTAGGCATACGGAGTTCATTCCTAGTCTAAGATTGGACCGGATTGAGGGTTATGGTAGCATGACCAGCAGCAAGATCGATAGCACGCAAAGGGGACCGGGTCGATCCCCGGCTTGCACATTCTGCCTCTCCGGCCGGCTAAGCACCCGCACGCTCGTTTCGTGGGTTGGCTTAGGCATACGGAGTTCATTCCATGTCTAAGCATACGGAGTTCATTCCCAATCTAAGATTTTTAGCCATGGTTCACATGCTGGGCTCGGGCATGTGCTGGTGCCGTATTTTTTTCACCCGGGACACCATGTCGGAGCATCTTCGGAGAGCCTAACCGACGGCATTGGGGGTTCCGGCGATTGGGGGGGCTGGGGGGTGTGCGCACATGATGTGCCATGGGTGGTGGTACTTGGCCCTTATATTGGCCCCCTATCCCTCATCAAACCTCGAAAACTCACACCCCCTTAAAGAGTATTTGAGATTTTACAGGTTTGCTGCCAGTAGCCATTAAAGTGTCTGAAATGGGGACACTTTTTTCAAACGAGCACAAAATCTTCTCCATTTCAAGTGTTTAGCTGAATTTTTGTGTGCATGCCAAGAAAAATACAAGGATCACCTCTAACAAATTTGGGGACAAAAATCTTTCTAAAAAAATTTTAAAAAATCTCGAACCGTAAAAAGTGTCAAAAATCTTGAAAAATAAAAAACGGGTCGTCTTGCCATGAAACTTCACATGAAGGCTTAGGGGACCATTGTATGAATTTACAAGCCATAAAAATGGAATTGGCATGGCAGAAATATGAAGATGTGCTTGAACCCACCTACCACCCGTTTGATCCATGGCTTGCGCATTATGCCTCTCCGGTCGACTGAGTGCCCGCATTCTCATTTTGTGGGTTGACATAGGCATACGGAGTTCATACCCAGTCTAAGCATACGGAGTTCATTCCCAGTCTAAGATCGGACTGGACTGCGCGTTGTGATAGTAGGATCGACATCACGCAGGGGGGACTAGGCCGATCCCCGGCTTGCGCATTCTGCCTCTCCGACCGGCTAAGCGCCCGCACGCTCGTTTCGTGGGTTGGCTTAGGCATACGAAGTTCATTCCATGTCTAAGATTTTGAGCCACGGTGCACATGCTGGGCTCGAGCATGTGCTGGTGCTGCATTTTTTTCGCTTAGGGCACCATCGACGGAGAGCCTAACTGGCGGCATTGGGGGTTCCGACGATTGTGGGGGCTGGGGGGGTGTGCGCACATGATTTGCGATGGGTGCTGGTACTTGGCCCTTATATTGGCCCCCTATCCCTCATCAAACCTCAAGAACTCACACCCCCTTAAAGAGCATTTGAGATTTTATAGGTTTGCTGCCAGTAGCCATTAAAGTGTCTGAAATGAGGACACTTTTTTCAAATGGTTACAAAATCTTCTCCACTTCGAGTTTTTAGCTGAATTTTTTTGTGCTAGCCAAAAAAAATACAAGGATCACCTCTACCAAATTTAGGAACAAAACTCTTACTAAAAAAATTTTCAAAAAATCCCGAACTGTAAAAAGTTTTGAAAATCATGAAAAAGAGAAAATGGGTCGTCTTGCCACAAAACTTCACATGAAGGCTTAGGGGACCATTGTATGAATTTACAAGCCATAAAAATGGCATTGGCATGGCAGAAATATGAAGATGTGCTTGAACCCACCTACCACCCGTTCGATCCCCGGCTTGCGCATCTTGCCTTTCTAGTTGGCTGAGCGTCCGCACGCTCGTTTCATGGGTTGACTTAGGCAAACGGAGTTCATCCCCAGTCTAAGCATATGGAGTTCATTCCTAGTCTAAGATCGGACCGGACTGAGGGTTGCGGCAGCAGGATCAGCAGCACACAAGGGGGACCGAACCGATCCTCGACTTACGCATTTTGCCTCTCTGGCTGGTTGAGCACCCGCATGCCTGTTTCATGGGTTGGCTTAGGCATAGGGAGTTCATTCCATGTCTAAGCCCTAGCCGTACCGACGGTTGTGGTAGTAGGACCGACAGCACGCAGAGGGGGATCGGGTCGATCCCCGGTTGTGCATTATGCCTCTCCGGTCGGCTCAATGCCCGAACGCTCATTTTGTGGGTTGACTTAGGCATACGGAGTTCATTCCCAGTCTAAGATCAGACCGAACCGAGTGTTGCGACAGCAAGATCGATAGCACGTAGGGGGGACTGGGTCAATCCCCGACTTACGCATTCTGCCTTTCTGGCTGACTAAGTGCCCGCACGCTCATTTCGTGGGTTGGCTTAGGCATACGGAGATCATTCCATGTCTAAGCCCCAACTGGACCGAGGGTTATGGCAGCAGGACCGATAGTGGGATCGGTAGCACGCAGAGGGGGATCGAGCTGATCCTCGGCTTACGCATTATGCCTCTCTGATCGGCTGAGTGCCTGCACGCTTGTTTCATGTGTTGACTTAGGCATATGGAGTTCATCCCCAGTCTAAGCATACAGAGTGCATTCCCAGTCTAAGATCAGATCGAGGGTTACGACAGCAGGATCGATAGTACGTAGGGGGGATGGGGTCGATCCCCGGCTTACGCATTTTGCCTCTCCAACCTGCTGAGCACCCGCACGTCCGTTTCGTGGGTTACCTTAGGCATAGGGAGTTCATTCCATGTCTAAGCCCCAGCCGGATCGAGGGTTGTGGCAGTCGGACCGGCAACACGAAGAGGGGGATCGGGCCGATCCCCGGCTTGTGCATTATGCCTCTCCGACCGGCTCTGTGCCCGAACGCTCGTTTGATGGGTTGACTTAGGCATACGGAGTTCATTCCCAGTCTAAGATCAGACCGGATCGAGTGTTGCAGCAGCAGTATCGACAGCACGTAGGGGGACCGAGTCGATCCCCGGCTTATGCATTCTACCTCTCCGGCCGATAGAGCGCCTGCACGTTCGTTTCGTGGCTTGGCTTAGGCATACGGAGTTAATTCCATGTCTAAGCATACGGAGTTCATTCACAGTATAAGATCAGATCGGACTGAGGGTTACGGTAGTAGGACCAGCAGCAGGATCGGCAGCACGTAGGGGGGAACAGGCCAATCCCTAGCTTGCGTATTCTACCTCTCCGACCGGCCTCTTCGATCGGTTGAGTGCCCATATGCTCATTTCGTAGGTTGACTTAGGCATACGGAGTTCATTCCTAGTCTAAGATCAGACCAGACCAAGGGTTGCGACAACAGAATCGATAGCACACAGGGGGGATCGGGCCGATCCCCGGATTGTGCATTATGCCTTTTCGGCCGGTTGTGCGCCCGCACACCCGTTTCGTGGGTTGGCTTAGGCATAGGGAGTTCATTTCATGTCTAAGCCCTAGATAGACTGAGGGTTGTGGAAGTGGGACCGGTAGCACGCAGAGGGGGATAGGGCTGATCCTCGACTTATGCATTATGCCTCTCCGGTTGGCTCAGTGCCCTCACGCTCGTTTCGTGGGTTGATTTAGGCATACGAAGTTCATTCCCAGTCTAAGATCAGATCGGACTGAGGGTTGCTGTAGCAGGATTGACATCACGCAGGGGGGATCGGGCCAGTCCCTGGCTTCGCATTCTACCTCTCCGGCCGGTTGAGAGCCCGCACGCTCGTTTCGTGGGTTGGCTTAGGCATACAGAGTTCATTCCATGTCTAACCATACAAAGTTCATTCCTTGTCTAAGATTAGACCAGACCGAGGTTTGCAGTAGCAGAAGCTGCAGCTGGATCGGTAGCACGTAGGGGGCGATCGGGCCGATCCCCAACTTGCGTATTCTGCCTCTCTGACCGGTTGAGTGCCTGCACGTTCGTTTCATAGGTTGACTTAGGCATACGGAGTTCATTCCCAGTCTAAGCATACGAAGTTCACTCCCAGTCTAAGATCGGACTGGACCGAGAGTTACGGCAGTAGGATCGACAGCACGTAGGGGGGATCGGGTCGATCCCTAGCTTGCACATTCTACCTCTCCGACCGGCTGAGCGCCCACACGCCCTTTTCATGGGTTGGCTTAGGCATACGGAGTTCATTCCTAGTCTAAGATCGGACCGAACCAAGGGTTACGGCACCAGGATCAGCAGCACGAAGGGGGGATCGGGTCGGTCCCCGGCTTATGCTTTCTGCCTCTCCGATTAGTTGATCGCCCGCATGCTTGTTTCGTGGGTTGGCTTAGGCATACGGAGTTCATTCCATGTCTAAGCATACAGAGTTCATTTCCAGTCTAAGATCAGACCGGATCGAGGGTTGCAGCAGCAGGACCAGCAGCAGGATCGACAACGCACAGAGGGGGATCAGGTCGATCCCTGACTTGCGCATTCTGCCTCTCCAGCTGACTGAGCACCAGCAAGCTCGTTTCGTGGGTTGGCTTAGGCATACAGAGTTCATTCCATGTCTAAGCCCCAGCCGGACCCAGGGTTGTGATAAGAGGACCGACAGCGAGATCGACAGCATGAAGAGTGGGATCGAGCTGATCCCCGGCTTACGCATTATGCCTCTACGACCGGTTGAGTGCCCGCATGCTCGTTTCATGGGTTGACTTAGGCATACGGAGTTCATCCCTAGTCTAAGCATCAAGAGTTCATTCCTAGTCTAAGATCGGACTGGACCGAGGGTTACGGCAGCAGGATCGACAGCACGCAGGGGGGACCAGGCCGATCCCCTGCTTGCGCATTCTACCTCTCCGATCGGCTAAGTGTCCGCACGCCCGTTTCATGGGTTGGCTTAGGCATAGGTAGTTCATTCCATGTCTAAGCCCCAACCGGATCGAGGGTTGTGACAGCAAGATTGATAGCGAGATTGGCAGCACGCAGAGGGGGACCGGGTTGATCCTCGGCTTGCGTATTATGCCTTTCTGGCTAGCCTCTCCGACCGGCTGAGCACCCACACGCTCATTTCATGGGTTGACTTAGGCATACGGAGTTCATCCCCAGTCTAAGCATACAGAGTTCATTCCCAATCTAAGATCAGATCGGATCGAGGGTTATGACAGCAAGATCGATAGCACGCAGGGGTGACCAAGCCGATCCCCGGCTTACACATTCTACCTCTCCGACTGGTTGACTGCCCGCGCGCTCGTTTCATGGGTTGGCTTAGGCATAGGAAGTTCATTCCATGTCTAAGCCCCAGTCGGATCGAGGATTATGGCAACTGGACCGACAGCACGCAGAAGGGGACCGGGCCAATCCTCGGCTTACGCATTAAGCCTCTCCGATTTGTTCAGCGCCCGAACGCTCGTTTGGTGGGTTGACTTAGGAATACGAAGTTCATTCCCAGTCTAAGATTTGACTGGACCGAGGGTTGCAGTAGCAGGATCGACAGCACGTAGGGGGGATCGAGCCGATCCCCGACTTACGCATTCTACCTCTCCGGCCGACTGAGCGCCCACACGCTCGTTACGTGGGTCGACTTAGGCATACGAAGTTCATTCGATGTCTAAGCATACGGAGTTCATTCCCAGTCTAAAATCGGATCAAACCAAGAGTTACGATAGCAGGATCAGCAGCACACAAGGGGGACAGAGCTGATCCTCGGCTTGCACATTCTGCCTCTCCTACTGACCTCTCCGGCTTACTGAGCGCCCGCACGCTCGTTTCGTGGGTTGACTTAGGCATATGGAGTTCATCCTCAGTCTAAGCATACGAAGTTCATTCCCAGTCTAAGATCTAATCGGACTGAGGGTAGCAGTAGCAGGATCAGTAGCACGCAAGGGGGACCGAGCTGATCCTCGATTTGCGCATTCTACCTCTTCGACCTACTGAGTGCCCATTTACCCGTTTCATGGGTTGGCTTAGGCATAGGGAGTTCATTCCATGTCTAAGGCTGAGCTAGACCGAGGGTTGTGGTAGTGAGACTGATAGAATGTAGAGGGGGACCGGGTTGATTCTCGGCTTGCACATTCTGCCTCTCCGACTGGCTGAGCACCCGCGCAGTCGTTTCGTGAGTTGCCTTAGGCATATAAAGTTCATTCCATGTCTAAGCATACAGAGTTCGTTCCCAGTCTAAGAGTTTGAGCCACAATGCACATGCTGGGCTCAAGCATGTGCTGGTACTACATTTTTTTCGCCCGGGCCACCATCACCATAGCATCACCGGAGCATCACCGGAGAGCCTAACCGGCGACATTGGGGGTTCCGGCGACTAGGGGGCCGGGGGGCTGTGCGCACATGATGTGCGATGGATGCTGGTACTTGGCCCTTATATTGGCCCCCTATCCTTCATCAAACCTTGAGAACTCACACCACCCTTAAAGAGCATTTGAGATTTTATAGGTTTGCTGCCAGTAGCCATTAAAGTGTCTGAAATGGGGATACTTTTTTCAAACGGTCACAAAATCTTCTACACTTTGAGTTTTTATCTGAAGTTTTTTGTGCATGCCAAAAAAAATACAAGGATCACCTCTACCAAATTTGGTGACAAAACTCTTTCTAAAAAAATTTAAAAAAATCCCTAACCGCAAAAAGTTTCAAAAATTGTGAAAAATAGAAAACGGGTCGTCTTGCCATGAAACTTCACATGAAGGTGTAGGGGACCATTGTATGAATTTACAAGCCATAAAAATGGCATTGGAATGATAGAAATATGAAGATGTGCTTGAACCCAACTACCACCTGTTCGATCCCCGGGTTGCGCATCCTGCCTCTCTGGTCAGCCGAGCGTCCGCACGCTCGTTTCGTGGGTTGACTTAGGCATACGGAGTTCATCCCTAGTCTAAGCTTTTGGAGTTCATTCCTAGTCTAAGATTGGATCGAACCGAGGGTTGCGACAGCAAGATCGGTAGCACACAGGGGGGACCGGGCCGATCCCTGACATGCGTATTCTACCTCTTCGGCCGGTTGAGCTCCCACACGCCCGTTTCATGGGTTCGCTTAGGCATAGGGAGTTCATTCCATGTCCAAGTCCCAGCCAGACCAAGGGTTGTGGCAGCGGGATCGACAGTACGCAGAGGGGGATCGGGATGATCCCTGGCTTGCGCATTATGCCTCACCGGCCGGCTCAACGCCCGTACGCTCGTTTCATGGGTTGACTTAGGCATACGGAGTTCATTCCCAGTCTAAGATCAGACCAGACCAAGGGTTGTGATAATAGGATCGATAGCACGTAGGGGGAGACCGGGTTGGTCCCTGGCTTGTGCATTCTGCCTTTCCGACCGACTGAGCGCCCGCACGCTCGTTTCATGGGTTGGCTTAGGCATACGGAGTTCATTCCCAGTCTAAGATCGGACCGGACCAAGGGTTGCAGTAGCAGGACTAGCAGCAGGATCGACAGCATGCAGGGGGGACCGAGCCGATCCTCGACTTACGCAGTCTACCTCTCAGGCCAGCTGAGCACCCGCACGCTCATTTCATGGGTTGGCTTAGGCATACAGAGTTCATTCCATGTCTAAGCCCCAGCCAAACCGAGGGTTGTGGCAGCAGGATCGGCAATGGGATCGACAGCATGCAGAGGCAGATCGGGCTAATCCCCGGCTTGCGCATTATGCCTCTCCGGCCGGTTGAGTGCCCGCACGCTCGTTTCGTGGGTTGACTTAGGCATACAGAGTTCATTCCCAGTCTAAGCATACGGAGTTTAGTCTCAATCTAAGATCGGACTGGACCGAGGGTTGCGGCAGCATGATCGACAGCACGCAGGGGGACCGAGCCGATCCCCAGCTTGCGTATTCTACATCTCTGGCCGGCGGAATGCCCGCACGCCCGTTTCGTGGGTTGGCTTAGGCATAGGGAGTTCATTCCATGTCTAAGCCCCAGTCGGACCAAGGGTTGTGGCAACGGGATCGGCAGCACTCAGAGGGGGATCAAGCCGATCCTCGACTTGCGCATTATGCCTCTCCGACCGGCACAGCGCTCGTTTCATGGGTTGACTTAGGCAAACGGAGTTCATTCCCAGTCTAAGATCAGATCGGACCAAGGGTTGTGGTAGCAGGATTGACAGCACGCAGGGGGGATCGGGTCGATCCCCGGCTTGCGCATTCTGCCTCTCTGACTGGCTGAGCGCCCACACGCTCATTTTGTGGGTTGGCTTAGGCCTACGGAGGTTATTCCATGTCTAAGCATATGGAGTTCATTCCCAGTCTAAAATTTTGAGCCACAGTGAACATGCTGGGCATCGGCATGTGCTGGTGCCGCATTTTTTTTACCCGGGGCACCATCGTCGGAGAGCCTAACCGACGGCATTGGGGGTTCCGACGATTGGGGGGCCGGGGGGTGTGCGCACATGATGTGCGATGGGTGCTGGTAGTTGGCCCTTATATTGGCCCTCTATCCATCATCAAACCTCGAGAACTCACATCCCCTTAAAGAGTATTTGACATTTTATAGGTTTGTTGCCAGTAGCCATTAAAGTGTTCGAAATGGGGACACTTTTTTCAAACGGTCACAAAATCTTCTCCACTTCAATTTTTTAGCTGAATGTTTTTGTGCATGCCAACAAAAATACAAGGATCACCTTTACCAAATTTGGGGACAAAACTCTTCGTAAAAAAATTTTAAAAAATCCGGAACCGTAAAAAGTTTCAACAATCTTTAAAAATAGAAAACGGGTCGTCTTGCCATGAAACTTCACATGAAGGATTAGGGGACCATTGTATGAATTTACAAGCCATAAAAATGGCATTGGCATGACAAAAATATGAAGATGTGCTTGAACCCTCCTACCACTCGTTCGACGGCTTGCACATCCTGTCTCTTTGGTCGGCTGAGCACTCGCACGCTCGTTTCACAGGTTGACTTAGGCATAGGGAGTTCATTCCATGTCTCAGCCCCAGCCAAACCAAGGGTTGTGGCATGGGACCGACAACACACAGAGGGGGACCGGGCTGATCCTCAGCTTGCGCATTATGCCTCTCCAGTCGACTCAGCGCCCGCACGCTCATTTCGTGGCTTGACTTAGGCATACAGAGTTCATTCCCAGTCTAAGATTAGACTGGATAGAGGGTTGTGGTAACAGGATCGACAGCACACAGGGGACACAGAGCCGATCCCCGACTTGCGCATTCTGCCTCTCCGATCGGCTAAGCGCTCGCACGCTCATTTCGTGAGTTGGCTTAGGCATACGGAGTTCATTCCATGTCTAAGCCTATGGAGTTCATTCCCAGTCTAAGATCAGACCGGACCAAGGGTTACGGCAGCAGGACCGCAACAGGATCGGTAACACGCAGAGGGGACCGGGCTGATCCTTGGCTTGCATATTTGCCTCTCCGGCTGGCTGAGTGCCCGCACGCTCGTTATGTGGGTTGGTTAGGCATACGGAGTTCATTCCATGTCTAAGCTCCAGTCAAACCGAGGGTTGTGGTAGCAGGACTGACAGTGGGATCGACAGCACGCAGAGGGGGACCGGGCTAATCCTTGGCTTGTGAATTATGCCTCTCCGGCCCGCTGAGCACCCATACGCTCATTTTGTGGGTTGACTTAGGCATACAGAGTTCATCCCCAGTCCAAGCATACAGAGTTCATTCCCAGTCCAAGATTAGATCGGACCGACGGTTGTGGCAGTAGGATCGGCAGCACGCAGGGGGGACCGGGCCGATCCTTGGCATGCACATTTTACCTCTCTGGCCGGCTGAGCACCCGCACGGCCGTTTCGTGAGATGGCTTAGGCATAGGGAGTTCATTCCATGTCTAAACCCCAGCCAGTCCGAGGGTTGTGGCAGCGGGGCCGGTAGCATGTAGAGGGGGATCGGGCTGATCCCCGGCTTGCGCATTATGCCTCTCCGATCGGCTCAGTGCCCGTACGCTCGTTTCATGGGTTGACTTAGGCATACGGAGTTCATTCCCAGTCTAAGATTGGATCAGACTGAGGGTTGTGACAGCAGGATCGACAACATGCAAGGGGGACCGAGCTAATCCTCGGCTTGCGCATTCTACCTCTCCGGTCGGCTGAGCGCCCGCACGCTCGTTTCGTGGGTTGTCTTAGGCATACGGAGTTCATTCCTTGTCTAAGCATACGGAGTTCATTCCCAATCTATGATTTTGAACCACGGTGCACATACTGGGCTCAGGCATGTGCTAGTGCCACATTTTTTTCGCCTAGGGCACCATCGTTGGAGCATCGCCGGAGAGCCTAACCGGCCGCATTGGGGGTTCCGACAATTGGGGGGGCCGGGGGTGTGCGCACATGATGTGCGATGGGTGCTGGTACTTGGCCCTTATATTGGCCATCTATCCCTCATCAAACCTTGAGAACTCACACCCTCTCAAAGAGCATTTGAGATTTTATAGGTTTGCCGCCAGTAGCCATTAAAATGTATGAAATGGGGACACTTTTTTCAAATGGTCACAAAATCTTCTCCACTTTGAGTTTTTAACTGAATTTTTTTGTGCATGCCAAAAAAAAAATAAAAGGATCACCTCTACCAAATTTGAGGACAAAACTCTTTCTAAAAAAATTTTAAAAAATCCTGAACCTTAAAAAGTTTCAAAAATCATGAAAAATAGAAAACGTGTCGTCTTTCCACGAAACTTCACATGAAGGCTTAGGGGACCATTGTATGAATTTACAAGCCATAAAAATGGCATTGCCATAGCAGAAATATGAAGATGTGCTTGAACCCACCTACCATCCGTTCGATCCCCGGCTTGCGCATCTTGCCTATCTGGTCGGTTGAGCGCCCGTACGCTCATTTCGTGGGTTGACTTAGGCATACGAAGTTCATTCCATGTCTAAGCATACGGAGTTCATTCCCAGTTTAAGATGAAGCCGGATCGAGGGTTGCAGTAGCAGGATCAGTAGCACGTAGGGGGGATCGGGCTGATCCCCGACTTTTGCATTCTGCCTCTTCAGTCGGCTGAGTGCCCAGATGCCCATTTCGTGGGTTGGCTTAGGTGTAGGGAGTTCATTCCATCTCTAAGCCCCAGCCAGATCAAGGGTTGTGGCAGCGGGACCGACAGCATGCAGAGGGGGATCGAGCCGATTCCTGGCTTGCGCATTATGCCTTTTCGGCTGGCTCAACGCACGCACACTCGTTTCATGGGTTGACTTATGCATACGAAGTTCATTCCCAGTCTAAGATCGAATCGGATCGAGGGTATTCACAGTAGGATCGACAGCATGCAAGGGGGACAGGTCGATCACCGGCTTAGGCATTCTGCCTCTCGGGCCGACTGAGTGCTCGCACGCTCGTTTCGTGAGATGGCTTAGGCATACAGAGTTCATTCCATGTGTAAGCATACAGAGTTCATTCCCAGTCTAAGATCGGTCCAGATCGAGGGTTGTGGCAGCGAGACTGACAGCATGCAGCGACGGATCGAGCTGATCCCCGACTTACGCATTATGCCTCTTCGGCAGGCTGAGCGCCCCCACGCTCGTTCCGTGGGTTGACTTAGGCATACGGAGTTCATCCCCAGTCTAAGCATACGAAGTTCATTCCCAGTCTAAGATTGAACCAGACCGAGGGTTGCTGCAGTAGGATCGGCAGCACATAGGGGGGATCGGGCCGATCCCCGGCTTGCGCATTCTACCTCTCCAGTCGGTTGAGCGCCCGTACACCCGTTTCGTGGGTTGACTTAGGTATAGGGAGTTCATTCCTTGTCTAAGCCCGAGCCAGACCGAGGGTTGTGGTAGCGGGATCGACAGTACGTAGTGGGGGATCGGGCTAATCCCTGACTTACGTATTATGCCTCTCTGGCCGACTGAGCGCCCACACACTCGTTTTGTGGGTTGACTTAGGCATACGGAGTTCATCCCTAGTCTAAGCATACGGAGTTCATTCCCAGTCTAAGATTTTGAGCCACAGTGCACATGTTGGGCTCGGGCATGTGCTGGTGCCGCATTTTTTTTACCCGGGGCACCATCGCTGGAGCATCCCCAGAGAGACTAACTGACGGCATTGGGGGTTCCGACGAATGGGGGTTCGAGGGGGTGTGCGCACATGATGTGCGATGGGTGCTGGTACTTGTGTCACAGGCTCTGACCTTAAACTTAGAAACCATGTGGCCTTAGGCTTTGAATCTCCTCCTTTATGCCTAAGTCAGCCTAAAACACAAGCGTACGGGCACTAGAACAATGGGAAGGGCTGATTATGCAAGTTAAAGAGAAACATGATAAGAAGGTAGAATTCTAAAAATGCTTTTGTATTCACTGAAACGGAAGTGTTTGATGGTGTACAAATGAGGGAGGAGTAACCCTCTATTTATAGTTGAGGCTCCAGCTTACACTTAATGGCAATATCCCTAGAATAAAGGCTAAAACCATGGGATTATATAGATTACAATCAATCAGGATGCTAACTCTTGATTTTTAGGGTCAACCAAATCTGCCAGGATGCTACTGCTGATCCTGCTTGCTTCCAGAAGCTTCCCTTGCATGTCCAGCACCATAGGCCCTTCTAGATGTGGTACGGGCAGCTTGTATGCCAGGCCTTGGTCTCACGGGCTGGCATGCAAGTTGGGCGGGCATTCTGAACTCGTTTGCTAGGCTTTGCGCATAGATACCTGCTAGCACACCTGGTCTGCGGGCCTCAACCTTTGGCTCACCTGTCGGTGCACCTAATGTGCCTGGCACGCCTGCCCAGGGCATGATATTCTCCCCCACCAGATTGCACAACACCCTCGTTGCGTCTTCTGCATGGTACTACCTGATCTGGTCCCCGAACTGCCATATGTCATCTACTGGTTCCCAGCTCGCCTCACTATCTGGAAGTCCCTTCCAATGCACCAAGTACTTTTGTCTTGGCTGATATTTCTTCCGTCTCACCTTTCGGTCAGCTATGATGTTGTGGACTTCCTTCTTATATGAGGCCCTTGCTCCCAATGGCGCACACTTTGACTTTGCTCGTCATGGATCTCCCTCATTCTCATGGAATGGCTTGAGCATGCTCACATGGAACACCGGGTGTACCCTTGGCTTGGGTGGCATATCCAGCTTGTAGGCAACCTTGCCTACCCTCTTGACTACTCGAAAAGGTCCCTCATACCTTCAAACTAGGCCTTTGTGCAGCCTTCTATGGCACACAATGGGATGCAGCTTCACCAACACCAAGTCTCTAACCTGGAACTGCACGTCCCGCCTATTCTGGTCTGCCCACTTCTTCGACCTCTTGGCCGCCTTGTGTAGACAAACTCTGGCGAAGTTAGTTTGCTCCTGCCATGCCTTGGCAACCTTGTATGCTACTGGATTCGACCCTGTATAACCTACAGCAATCGAACCGGGTGTTAGTGGTTGTTGCCCTGTCATAACCTCAAATGGGCTCTGGTTCGTTGCCTCGCTCCTTTGCAAGTTGTAGGAAAACTATGCAATATCTAGTAGCTTTGGCCAGTCCCTTTGTGTGGCACTCACATAGTGCCTGAGGTAGACCTCCAATAGTCCATTCACTTGTTCTGTCTACCAATCGGTCTGCGAATGCATGCTGGTGGAAAAGTTCAAGTCTGACCCATAGCTTGAACAACCCAGTCCAGAACCTGCCCCTGAAATGCCCGTCCTGATCACTAACAATGGTCCTCGGCACTCCCCAACACTTAACCATGTTCTTTAGGAACAATCGAGCTGCCTCCTCGACTGGGCACTCCTTGGTTGCTGGAATGAAGATTCCATACTTGGAAAACCTGTCCACCACTACCATGATGCTTCCAAACCCTTCTGCTTTGGGTAGACCGACTATAAAGTCTAGAGAAACACTCTCCCATGGTCGCTCTGGCACTGGCAATGGCTCCAAGAGACCGCCTGGTTTCTTGAGCTCCACCTTGTCCTGTTGGCACACAAGACAAGTCTTCACATAGGCCTCCACATAGTCTTTCATGTGCGGCCAGTAGTACCGATCCTCGATCAGTGCCAAGGTACGGCTCACTTCGGGGTGTCCAGCCCACCTTGAATCATGGCATTCTTGCAAAACTTCCTTGGGGAGCTTCTCGTGCTACGGCACAAATAGTCTACTGCCTCTGGTGTACAACAAGCCATCCTGTAACCAAAACTGCCTAGTCTTACCTTGCTGGGCATACTCCATCAAAGCCTTGGCTGTAAGATCATGCGTAAGTCCCTTCTTGTTGTGCGGCACCAGTGACCCCTCTGGTTGGCTAATGGCAGCAAGGTTAGCCTTCCTAGTCAGGGCGTCTGCCACTAGGTTCACCTGCCCCAGCTTGTACTCCATTTGGAAATCAATTCTGTAAGAAAATCTTACCATCTCGCCTGCTTGCGGGACAACTTCTTTTACGTCTAGAAGTAGCTGGTCACCACATTGTCCATCCTAACCATGAACTTTGACCCCAACAGGTAATGGCGCCAAGTGCGCAAGCAGTGCACCACTGCAGTCATCTCTTTCTCTTGGACCGTGTACTTGCGCTCAGTCTCGTTCAGCTTTCTGCTCTCGAATGCGACTGGACATCCCTCCTGCATCAACACGCACCATATGGCAAAGTCTGATGCATTCGTATGCACCTCATATGGCTTGGCATGGTTTGGCAAGGCCAAGACTAGCTCCTCGATCACAACCCACTTTAACCTGTCAAAGGCTTTCTGGCACCCTGCGCTCCACTCCCATGTTTTCCCTTTCTTTAGCAAGTCAGTCAATGGCATGGCTATTGCTGAGTGACCTTTGATGAAGCACCTATAGTAGTTGACCAGCCTAAGGAACGATCTCAACTCAGTGACCTTAGCTGGCGGTTGCCACTCCAGGATGGCATGTATCTTGCCTTCATCCATGCGTATCCTGCCACCTCCCACTATGTGGCCAAGGAACGGGATCTCCTGCTGGGTGAATGAGCACTTCTCCCTCTTGACAAACAGCTTGTCCACCCACAACACCTCGAACACCTGTCTCAAGTGGTCTACATGCTCTCCCAAAGTTTGGCTGTAGATCACAGTGTCATCCAAATAAACCACAACAAATCGATCAAGGAATGACTGAAGTACCTTGTTCATAAGGGTGCAGAATGTTGCTGGGGCATTCATGAGTCCAAAAGGCATCACCAAGAACTCATACGAACCATACCGAGTGACACATGCTGTCTTTGGCTCATCTCCCTCCGTGATCCTAACTTGATAGTAGCCTGACCTGAAATCCAGCTTGGTGAACCACCTTGTGCTCCCAAGTTGATCGAACAAGTCCGTAATGAGTGGGATGGGGTACTTGTTCTTGATGGTTAGCTTGTTCAAAGCCTGATAGTCTATGCACAATCACAATGACCCATCATGCTTGCACTGAAATAGAACCGGTGCACCATAGGGTGCCTTCGATGGCCTGATGAAGCTAGCATCTACAAACTCTTTGAGCTGCTTCCTCAATTCCTCCAACTCTGGTGGAAACATTCAGTAAGGGGCTCTAGCTGGTGGCTTGGCCTCGGACACCAGCTTGATCTTGTGGTTCACCTCCCTCTTAGGTGGTAGCTTGCTAGGTAGCTTTGTGGGCATCACATCACTAAAGGTCTTCAGCACCTTTAGCACCTCCAAGGGTGACTCGGTCTCCTTCTCCCTTGGCTCATCATATTTCAGGGCCACCAAGAAGGTGTCTTCTTGTCTGCTTACCACCTTGGCAAATTGGATGGCTAACACCGCCCGCGACCCAACTCCAAACCCTCTCTTCAATGGCACTAGGCATTGGCACCGTGCATCCAAGATGCAAACAGAATCGACAAAAGGCACAAAGAGGGCGTTAATCTGAACAAGGAAATCCAACCCAATCACAAACTCATAGTCGTCAAGGGGTATTACCTCAATGGTCTCCTTGCCTTTTCGGTCTCCAAGATGCAACTCCACTCCCTACACTACTCTAATGGTTGGAACTTCATTGGAGTTCATCATTTTGATGGTACCAATCCCTTTCTGCACCTTTAGTCTGAGCTTCTGGGCTCTATCACCTAAAATAAAAAGATGTGAGGCACCTGTGTCCACCAGTACACTCACCTTCTCACCCGCAACCATCAGATCCATAAACATCAAGCCCTTTGGCTTACGGCTCCCTTTACTCTGGACAGCATTGAGCACCAACTACCCAAGCTTTGCTGCCCCTGACTCTGGCTCCTCGTCAGACTCCTTGTCTACAGCAGCCAGCTTGCCCTTCTGCAGGTAATTACGCGCTATGTGGCTCCCTCCACATAGGTAGCATGCTAGTGGCTCTCGGTCCCCCTTTGCTTTCCACTTGCCTGCTGGTGGCTTCCTCTCACCATCTTTGGTTGAATGGTCTCGATCTCCATCCTTGAACTCCCGATCACGGTCCTTCCCCTTGGACTGCTTCTTTCGGTCCCTATCGTCCCTGCCTTTACCCTTACCCTTGGGCTTGGTAAACTCGAAGTCGTTCAGAGGCTTGAACTCTATCAAGGACTCGACAGTAGTCATGGCTTTAGCCAAGTCATGAACTCCTCTCTTTGTAGCTCATGCTTCACCCATGGCTTCAGCTTTCCATGAAAGCAAATAAGGCATCCTTCTCGCCTAGATCCGAGATCTGTAGCATCAGTTCAGAGAATTTTTAGACATACTCCTTTATGTCCCCTTGCTGGCTCAGCCCCCACAATTTTGCCTGTACCTCATCATCAGCATACTCTGGTAAAATTGTTCTCTGAACTCCTTTTGGAACTCTGCCTAGGTTCCAATCTTGGTGCTCCCATGCTTGACATCATCACACCTGTGCCTCTACCACATTAAGGCTACATCAGTGAGATACATAGTAGCGGTGCTTACCTTTATCGCCTCATCTTGCATGCTCATGGCCTGGAAGTACTGCTCCATAACCCAAAGGTAGTTATCGACTTCCTTGGCCACCCTAGTCCCCTTGAACTCCTTAGGCTTGGGGACATCCAATCTGGACTTGGACACTCTAGCAAACATGACATGGCCTCCATGCCATCGTGTAAGGTTAGCATTTTAGCCTCAAGGTCTGATTCTTTTGGGTGAACACGTCCAAGCCTTTGTTGAGAGCAGCTTGCAGCTCACTTTGGATCTCCTCCCTCATGGAGTCTAGCGATGCAATGTGAGTCTCTACCCCCTCAAGCTTCTCCCCCATGTCACCCATGGTCACCTCCACCTTGGCCAGCCTACTGTCCATGGTAGACCAGATATCTCTAGAATTGGCTTTCCTCCCTCTTCCACACCCATGCTCTTGGGCCTCTGGTTGTTGGTTAGCAGCATCACTTTGGGATGCCATCTCCTTTAACCTGCACAACACAAACATGTAGAATCGAACTTGCTCTGATACCAACTGTCACGGGCTCTGACCTTAGACTCAGAAATCGTGCGGCCTTAGGCTTGGAATCTCCTCCTTTATGCCTAAGTTAGCCTAAAACACAAGTGTACGGGCACAGAACAATAGGAAGGGTTGATTACCCAAGTTAAAGAGAAACAGGATAAAAAGGTAGAATTCTAGAAATGCTCTTGTATTCACTGAAACAGAAATGTTTGATGGTATACAAATGAAGGAAGAGTAGCCCTCTATTTATAGTTGAGGCTCCAACTTACACTTAATGGCAATATCCCTAGAATAAAGGCTAAAATCATGGGATTATATAGATTACAATCAATCAGGATGCTAACTCCTGATTTTTAGGGTCAACCAAATCTGCCAGGATGCTGCTGCTGATCCTGCCTGCTTCCAGAAGCTTCCCTTTTGTCTCCAGCACCTTGGGCCCTTCTGAATGTGGTGCGGACAGCTTGTATGCTAGGCCTTGGTCTCACGGACTGGCCGGCAAGTTGGGCGGACGTTCTAAACTCGTTTGCTAGGCTTTGTGCGCAGATACTTGCCAACACGCCTGGTCTGCGGGCCTCAACCTCTGGCTCGCCTGCTGGTGCGCCTGATGTGCCTGGTGCACCCCTCCCAAGGCATGACACTTGGCCCTTATATTGGCCCCCTATCCCTCATCAAACCTCAAGAACTCACACCCCCTTAAAGAGCATTTGAGATTTTATAGGTTTGCTGCCAGTAGCCATTAAAGTGTCTCAAATGGGGACACTTTTTTCAAACGGTCACAAAATCTTCTCCACTTTGATTTTTTAGCTGAATTTTTTTGTGCATGCCAAAAAAAATACAAGGATCACCTCTACCAAATTTGGGGACAAAACTCTTTCTAAAACAATTTTAAAAATCCCAAACCGCAAAATGTTTTGAAAATCGTGAAAAATAGAAAACGAGTCGTCTTGCCATGAAACTTCACATGAAGGCTTAGGGGACCATTGTATGAATTTACAAGCCATAAAAATGGCATTGGCATGGCAGAAATATGAAGATGTTCTTGAACCCACCTACCACCCGTTCGATCCCCGGCTTGCGCATCCTGCCTCTCTGGTCGGCTGAGTGCCCACACGTTCGTTTCGTGGGTTGACTTTGGCATACGAAGTTCATCCCCAGTCTAAGCATACGGAGTTCATTCCCAGTCTAAGATTGGACCGAACTGAGGGTTGCGGCAGCAGGATCAGCAACACATAGGGGTGACCGGGCCAATCCCTGGCTTGCACATTCTACCTCTCCGACCGACTGAGCACCTGCACTCCCGTTTCGTGGGTTGGCTTAGGCATAGGGAGTTTATTTCATGTCTAAGCCCCAACCGGACCGAGGGTTGTGGCAGTGGGACTGGCAGCACGCAGAGGGGGACCGGGCCGATCCTCGGCTTTTGCATTATGCCTCTTCGATCGGCTCAGTGCCTGCATGTAAGTTTTGTGGGTTGACTTAGGCATACAGAGTTCATTCCCAGTCTAAGATCGAACCGGACCGAGGGTTGCGACAGCAGGATCGATAGCACACTGAGTGCCTACACGTTTGTTTCGTGGGTTGGCTTAGGCATACGGAGTTCATTCCATGTCTAAGCATATGGAGTTCATTCCCAGTCTAAGAGTTTGAGCAACGGTGCACATGCTGGGCTCGGGCATGTGTTGGTGCCACATTTTTTTCGCTCGGGGCAACATTGCAGGAGAGCCTAACCCTCATCATGATGTGCGACGGCTGCTAGTACGTGGCCCTTATATTGGCCCCCTATCCCTCATCAAACCTCGAGAACTCACACCCTCTTAAAGAGCATTTCATATTTTATAGGTTTGCTACCTGTAGCCATTAAAGTGTCCGAAATGGGGACACTTTTTTCAAACGGTCACAAAATCTTCTCCACTTCGAGTTTTTAGCTGAATTGTTTTGTGCATGCAATAAAAATACAACGATCACCTCTACCAAATTTGGGGACAAAACTCTTTCTAAAAAAATTTTAAAAAATCTTGAACCACAAAAAGTTTTCAAAATCGTGAAAAATAGAAAACGGGTCGTCTTGCCACGAAACTTCACGTGAAGGCTTAAGGGACCATTGCATGAATTTACAAGCCATAAAAATGGCATTGGCATGGCAAAAATATGAAGATGTGCTTGAACCCACCTACCACCCGTTCGATCCCCGGCTTGCGCATTCTGCCTCTCCGGTCGGCTGAGCGCCCGTACGCCCGTTTCGTGGGTTGCCTAGGCATAGGGAGTTCATTCCATGTCTAAGCCCTGGCCGGACCGAGGGTTGGGGTAGCGGGACCGATAGCATGCAGAGGGGGACCGGGTCGATCCCCGGCTTGCACATTATGCCTCTCCGGTCGACTTAGCGCCCGTACGCTCGTTTCGTGGGTTGACTTAGGCATATGGAGTTCATTCCCAATCTAAGATCAGACCGGACCGAGGGTTGCACAGTAGGATCTACAGCACGCAGGGGGGACCAGGCCGATCCCCGGCTTATGCTTTCTACCTCTCTGACCGGTTGAGCGCCCACACACTCGTTTCATGGGTTGGCTTAAGCATACGGAGTTTATTCATGTCTAAGCATACGGAGTTCATTCCTAGTCTAAGATCGGATTGGATCGAGGGTTACGACAGTAGGACCAGCAGCAGGATCGACAGCATGCAAAGAGGACCAGGACGATCACCAGCTTGCGCATTCTGCCTCTCCAGTCGACTGAGCGCCCGCACGCTCGTTTCATGGGTTGGCTTTGGCATAGGGAGTTCATTCCATGTCTAAGCCCCAGCCGAACCGAGGGTTGTGGTAGTGGGACTGACAGCACGCAGAGGGGGACTGGGCCAATCCCTGGCTTATGCATTATGCCTCCTTGGCCGGCTCAATGCCCGCACGCTTGTTTCGTGGGTTGACTTATGCATACGGAGTTCATTCTCAGTCTAAGATCGGATCAGACCGAGGGTTGCATTAGCAGGATCAACAGCACGTAGAGGGGATCGAGTCAATCCCCAGCTTGTGCATTCTGCCTCTTCGGCCGATTGAGTGCCCGCACGCTCGTTTCGTGGGTTGGCCTAGGCATACGGAGTTCATTCCATGTCTAAGAATACGGAGTTCGTTCCCAGTCTAAGATTTTAAGCCATGCTACACATGCTGGGCTCAGGCATGTGCTGGTGTCACATTCTTTTCGCCTAGGGCACCATCACTGGAGCATTGCTGGAGTATCGCTGGAGAGCCTAACCGGCGGCATTAGGGGTTCCAACGATTGGGGGGACTGGGGGGTGTGCGCATATGATGTGCGATGGGTGCTGGTACTTGGCCCTTATATTGGTCGCCTATCCCTCATCAAACCTCGAGAACTCACACCCCCTTAAAGAGCATTTGAGATTTTATAGGTTTGCTACCAATAGCCATTAAAGTATCTGAAATGGGGACACTTTTTTCAAATGGTCACAAAATCTTCTCCACTTTGAGTTTTTAGCTGAATTTTTTTGTGCATGCCAACAAAAATACAAGGATCACCTCTACCAAATTTGGGTACACAACTCTTTCTAAAAAAATTTAAAAAATCTCGAACCGCAAAAAGTTTCAAAAATCGTGAAAAATAGAAAACGAGTCATCTTGCCATGAAACTTCACATGAAGGCTTAGGGGACCGTTGTATGAATTTACAAGCCATAAAAATGGCATTGGCATGGCAGAAATATGAATATGTGCTTGAATACCACCCGTTCGATCCTCGGCTTACGCATCCTGCCTCACTGGTCAGCTGAGCGCCCGCACGCTCGTTTCATGGGTTGACTTAGGCATTTGGAGTTCATCTCCAGTCTAAGCATACGGAGTTTATTCTCAGTCTAAGATCAGACCGGACCAAGGGTTGTGGCAGCAGGATCGACAGCACGAAGGGGGGACTGGGCCGATCCCTGGCTTGCGCATTCTACCTCTCCGGTCGGCTGAACGTTCGCATGCCCATTTCATGGGTTGCCTTAGACATAGGGAGTTCATTCCATGTCTACGCCCCAGCGAAACCGAGGGTTATGGCAGTGGGACCGACAGCACACAGAGGGGGACTGGGTCGATCCCCGGTTTACGCATTCTACCTCTCCGATCGGTTGAGCACCCACATGCCCGTTTCATGCGTTGGCTTAGGCATAGGGAGTTCATTCCATGTCTAAGCCCCAGCTGAACCGAGGGTTGTGGCAGTGGGACCAGCAACACGTAGAGGGGGATCGGGCCGATCCTCGGTTTGCCCATTTTACCTCTCCGGACGGTTGAATGCCCACATGCTTGTTTCGTGGGTTGGCTTAGGCATACGGAGTTCATTTCCAGTCTAAAAGTTTGTGCCACGATGCACATGCTGGGCTCAAGCATGTGCTGGTGCCACATTTTTTTCGCTTGGGGCACCATCGTCGGAGCATCATCGAAGAGCCTAACCGGTGGCATTGGGGGTTTCGACGATTGGGGGGGCTGGGGGGTGTGTGCACATGATGTGCGATGGGTGCTGGTACTTGGCCCTTATATTAGCCCCCTATCCCTCATCAAAACTTGAGAACTCACACCCCCTTAAAGAGCATTTGAGATTTTATAGGTTTGCTACCAATAGCCATTAAAGTATCTGAAATGGGGACACTTTTTTCAATTGGTCACAAAATCTTCTCCACTTCGACTTTTTAGATGAATTTTTTTGTGCATGCCAACAAAAATACAAGGATCACCTCTACCAAATTTGGGGCCAAAAGTCTTTCTAAAAAATTTTTATAAAATCTCGAACCGTAAAAAGTTTCAAAAATCATGAAAAATAGAGAACGGGTCGTCTTGCCATGAAACTTCACATGAAGGTGTAGGGGACCATTGTGTGAATTTACAAGCCACAAAAATGGCATTGGCATGGCAAAAATATGAAGATGTGCTTGAACCCACCTACCACCTGTTTGACCCTCGGCTTACGCATCCTGCCTCTCTAGTCGGCTGAGCGTCTGCAAGCTCGTTTCGTGGGTTAACTTAGGCATACGAAGTTCATCCCCAGTCTAAGCATATGGAGTTCATTCCCAGCGTAAGATCGGACCAGACCGAGGGTTGCGACAGCAGGATCGACAGCACTTAGAGGGGATTGAGTCGATCCCCGACTTGCGCATTCTTCCTCTCCGATCGACTGAGCACCCATACGCCCGTTTCATGGGTTGGCTTAGGCATAGGGAGTTTATTCCATGTCTAAGCCCCAGTCGGATTGAGGGTTGTGGCAACGGGACCTGTAACACGCAGAAGGGGATCGCGTTGATCCCCAGCTTGCGCATTATGCCTCTCCGGCCAGCTCAGCGCCCGCATGCTCGTTTCGTGGGTTGACTTAGGCATACGGAGTTCATTCCCAGTGTAAGATTGAACCAGACCGAGGGTTGCGGCAGCAGGATCAGTAGCACGTAAGGGGGATTGGGTCGATCCCTGGCTTGCGTATTCTACCTCTCTAGCAGGCTGAGCACCTGCACGCCCGTTTCGTGGGTTGGCTTAGGCATAGGGAGTTCATTCCATGTCTAAGCCCCAGCCGGATCGAGGGTTGTGGTAGCGGTTTCGGTAGCACATAGAGGGGGAATGGACCGATCCCCGGCTTTCGCATTCTGCCTCTTCGACCGGCTGAGCGCCGAATGCTCATTTCGTGGGTTGGCTTAGGCATACGGAGTTCATTCCATGTCTAAGCATACAGAGTTCACTCCCAGTCTAAGAGTTTGAGCCACGATGCACATGCTGGGCTCGGGCATGTGCTGGTGCCACATTTTTTTCACCTGGGGCACCATCGTCGGAGCATCGTCGGAGAGCCTAACCGACGGCATTGGGGGTTCTGATGATTGGGGGGGCCGGGGGGTGTGTGAGCATGATGTGCGATGGGTGCTGGTACTTGGCCCTTATATTGGCCCCTTATCAATCATCAAACCTTGAGAACTCATACCCCCTTAAAGAGCATTTAAGATTTTATAGGTTTGCTGCCAGTAGCCATTAAAGTGTCTGAAATGGGGATACTTTTTTGAAACGGTGACAAAATCTTACCCACTTCAAGTTTTTAGCTGAATTTTTTTGTGCATGCCAAAAAAAATACAAGGATCACCTCTACCAGATTTGGGGACAAAACTCTTTCTAAAAAAATTTTCAAAAAGTTTTAGAAATCATGAAAAATAGAAAACGGGTCGTCTTGCCATGAAACTTCACATGAAGGCATAGGGGACCATTGTATGAATTTACAAGCCATAAAAATGGCATTGGCATGGCAGAAATATGAAGATGTGCTTGAACCCACCTACCACCCGTTCGATCCCCAGCTTGCGCATTCTGCCTTTCTAGTCGACTGAGCGCCCGCACACTCGTTTCGTGGGTTGACTTAGGCATACAGAGTTCATCCCCAGTCTAAGCATACAGAGTTCATTCCCAGTCTAAGATCGGACTGGACCGAGGGTTGTGGCAGCTGGACCGTCAGCACGCAGAGGAGGATCAGGTCGATCCCCGGCTTGCGCATTATGCCTCTTTGACCAGCTCAGCACCCGTATGCTCGTTTCATGGGTTGACTTATGCATACGAAGTTCATTCTAAGTCTAAGATCAGATCGGACCGAGGGTTGCGATAGTAGGATCGGTAGCATGCAGGGGGGACCGAGCCGATCCCCGACTTCCACATTCTGCCTCTCCAGTCGGCTGAGCACCCACATGCCCATTTCATGGGTTGGCTTAGGCATAAGGAGTTCATTCCATATCTAAGCCCCAACCGGACCGAGGGTTGAGGTAGCGGGACCGGTAACACGCAGAGGGGGATCGGGCCGATCCCAGACTTGCGCATTATGCATCTCTGACTGGCTTAGCGCCCGCACGCTCGTTTTGTGGGTTGACTTAGGCATACGGAGTTCATTCCCAGTCTAAGATTGGACCGGACTGAGGATTGCAGCAGCAGGATTGACAGCACGTAGGGGGAACGGTCGGTCCCCAGCTTGCACTTTCTGCCTCTCTGTTTGGCTGAGTGCCCGCACGCTCATTTCGTGGGTTAGCTTAGGCATACAGAGTTCATTCTAAGTCTAAGCCCCAGCTAGAGTGAGGGTTGTGGCAGCATTACCAGTAGCGGGATCGGTAGCACGCAGAGAGGGATCGGGCTGATCCCCGGCTTGCCCATTATGCCTCTCCGGCTGGCTGAGCGTCGTACGCTCATTTTGTGGGTTGACTTAGGCATACGGACTTCATCCCCAGTCTAAGCATATGGAGTTCATTCCTAGTCTAAGATCAGACTGGACTGAGGGTTGCGGCAGTAGAATCGACAGCATGCAGGGGGACAGAACCGATCCCTGGCTTGCGTATTCTGCCTCTCCGGCCGACTGAGTGCCCGTACACCCATTTCGTGGGTTGGCTTAGGCATAGGGAGTTCATTTCAAGTCTAAGCCCCAGTCGGACTGACGGTTGTGGCAGCGGGACCGACAGCACATAGAGGGGGACCAGGTCGATCCCCGACTTGCGCGTTATGCCTCTCTGGTTGGCTCAGCGCCCGAACGCTCATTTCGTGGGTTGACTTAGGCATACAGAGTTCATTCCCAGTCTAAGATCGGGCCGGACCGAGGGTTGCGGCAGCAAGATCGACAGCATGCAGGGGGGATCAGGTCGATCCACGGCTTGCGCATTCTACCGCTCCGGTCGATTGAACGCCTGCACGCTCGTTTCATGGGTTGGCTTAGGCATACGGAGTTCATTCCATGTCTAAGCATACGAGTTCATTCCTAGTCTAGGATCGGTTCGGATCGAGGGTTGCGACAGTAGGACCAGCAGCAGGATCGACAGCACGTAGGGGGGACCGGGTCGATCCTCGGCTTGTGCATTCTGCCTCTCCGACCGGCTGTGCGCCCGTACGCTCGTTTCGTGGGTTGACTTAAGCATACAGAGTTCATCCCCAGTCTGAGCATACAAAGTGCATTCCCAGTCTAAGATCTAACCAGACCAAGGGTTGCAGCAGCAAGATCAACAGCACGCAGGGGGGACCGAGCCGATCCCTAACTTGCGCATTCTACCTCTTCAGCCGGTTGAGCGCCCGCACGCCTATTTCATGGGTTGGCTTAGGCATAGGGAGTTCATTCCATGTCTAAGCCCCATTCGGACCGAGTGTTGTGGCAGCGAGACCGATAGCATGCAGAGGGGGACTGGGTCGATCCCCAGCTTATGCATTATGACTCTCTGGCCGGCACAGCACCCGTACACTCGGCGCCCGCACGCTCGTTCCATGAGTTGACTTAGACATATGGAGTTCATTCCCAGTCTAAGATCGGATCGAATCGAGGGTTACGGTAGTAGGATCGACAGCACGTAGGGGGGACCAGGCCAGTCCCCATCTTGCGCATTCTGCCTCTCCGACCGGCTGAGCGCCCGTACGTTTCATGGGTTGGCTTAGGCATACAGAGTTCATTCCATGTCTAAGCATACGAAGTTCATTCCCAGTCTAAGATCATACCAGATCGAGGGTTACGGCACCAAGATCGATAGCACACATGGGGGATCGAGTCGATCCTCGATTTGCGTATTCTACCTCTTCAGTCGACTGAGTGCCCACACGCTTATTTCGTGGGTTAGCTTAGGCATATAGAGTTCATTCCATGTCTAAGCCCCAGTCGAAACGAGGGTTGTGGCAGCAGGACCGACAGCAGGATCGACAGCACACAGAGGGTGATTGGGCTGATCCTCGGCTTGCACATTATGCCTCTCTGGTCGGCTGAACGCCCATACGCTTGTTTCATAGGTTGACTTAGGCATACGGAGTTCATCCCCAGTATAAGCATACGGAGTTCATTCCTAGTCTAAGATCGGACCGGACCGACGGTTACGACAGCAGGATCGGCAGCATGCAGGGGGGACTAGGCCAATCCCCAGCTTACGCATTCTGCCTCTCCGGTCGATTGAGCACCCGGACACCCGTTTCATGGGTTGGCTTAGGCATAGGGAGTTCATTCCATGTCTACACCCCAACCGGATCGAGGGTTGTGGCAGCGGGACTAGCAGCATGCAGAGGGGGATTGAGCTGATCCTCGACTTGCGTATTATGCCTCTCCGACCGGCTCAGTGCCAGAACGCTCATTTCATGCGTTGACTTAGGCATACGAAGTTCATTCCCAGTCTAAGATCAAATTGGACCAAGGGTTACAGCAGTAGGATCGACAACACGTAGGGGGATCGGGCAGGTCCTCGGCTTATGCATTCTGCCGCTCCGATCGGCTGAGCGCCTGCACGCTCGTTTCGTGTGTTGCCTTAGGCATACGGAGTTCATTCCATGTCTAAGCATACGAAGTTCATTCCTAATCTAAGATCAGACCGGACTGAGGGTTGCGGCAGCAGGACCAGTAGCAGGATCGATAGCACGTAGGGGGGACCAGGCCGATCCCTGACTTGCATATTCTACCTCTCCGATCGGCCTCTTTGGTGGGTTGAGTGGCCACACGCTCGTTTCATGGATTAACTTAGGCATACGGAGTTCATCCCCAGTCTAAGCATGCGGAGATCATTCCCAGTCTAAGATCGAATCGGATCGAGGGTTACGGTAGCAGGATCGACAGAACGTAGGGGGGATCAGGCCGATCCTCGACTTTCGCATTCTGCCTCTCTGACCGGCTCAGTGCCTGCACGCCCGTTTCCTGGGTTACCTTAGGCATAGGTGTTCATTCCATGTATAAGCCCCAGTCGGATCGAGGATTGTGGCAGCGGGACCGGCAACACGCAAAAAGGGACCGGGTTGATCCCCGACTTACGCATTCTGCCTCTCCATCCTACTGAATGCCTGCACGCTTGTTTCGTGGGTTGGCTTAGGCATACGGAGTTCATTCCCAGTCTAAGAGTTTGAGCCACGGTGCACATGCTGGGCTCTAGCATGTACTGGTGCTGCATTTTTTTCGGCCGAGGCACTATCGTCGGAGCATCGTCGGAGCATCGCCGAAGAGCCTAACCGGCGGCATTGGGGGTTTCGATTATTGGGGGTCGAGGGGGTGTACACACATGATGTGCGATGGGTGCTGGTACTTGGCCCTTATATTGGCCCCCTATCCCTCATCAAACCTTGAAAACTCACACCTCCTTAAAGAGCATTTGAGATTTTATAGGTTTGCTGCTAGTAGCCATTAAAGTGTCTGAAATAGGGACACTTTTTTCAAATGGTCACAAAATCTTTTCCACTTTGAGCTTTTAGCTGAATTGTTTTGTGCATGCCAACAAAAATACAAGGATCACTTCTACCAAATTTAGGGACAAAACTCTTTCTAAAAAAATTTTAAAAAATCCCAAACCGTAAAAGGTTTCGAAAATCATGAAAAATAGAAAACTGGTCTTCTTCCCACGAAACTTCAAATGAAGGTGTAGGGGACCATTGTACGAATTTACAAGCCATAAAAATGGCATTGGCATGGCAGAAATATGAAGATGTGCTTGAACCCACCTACCACCCGTTCGATCCCCAGCTTGCGCATCCTGCCTCTCTGGTCGACTGAGGGTCCGCACGCTCGTTTCATGGGTTGACTTAGGCAAACGGAGTTCATCCCCAGTCTAAGCATACGGAGTTCATTCCCAGTCTAAGATCGTATCGGACAGAGGGTTGCGGCAGCAAGATCAGCAGCACATAGGGGGGATCGGGTCGATCCCCAGCTTGCGCATTCTGCCTCTCCGGCCGGCTGAGCGCCCGCACGCCCATTTCATTGGTTGGCTTAGGCATAAGGAGTTCATTCCATGTCTAAGCCCCAGTCGGACCGAGGGATGTGGCAGTGGGACCGATAGCACGCAGAGGGGATCGGGTCGGTCCCCGACTTGTGCATTATGCCTTTTCGGTCGACTTAGTGCCCGAACGCTTGTTTCGTGGGTTGACTTAGGCATATGGAGTTCATTCCCAGTCTAAGATCGGACCGGACCAAAGGTTGCGGTAGCAGGATCGACAGCATGCAGGGAGGGACTAGGTCGATCCCCGACTTACGCATTCAGCCTCTCCGATCGACTAAGCGCCTGCACGCTCGTTTTGTCGGTTGGCTTAGGCATATGGAGTTCATTCCATGTCTAAGCATATGGAGTTCATTCCCAGTCTAAGATCAGATCAGACCGAGGGTTGTGGCAGTAGGATTGGTAGCACGCAGGGGGGATTGGGTCGATCCCCCGCTTACGGATTCTGCCTCTCCGGTCGGCTGAGCGTCCGCACACTCATTTCGTGGGTTGACTTAGGCATATGGAGTTAATCCCCAGTCTAATCATACAGACTTCATTCCCAGTCTAAGATCTAATCGGACTGAGGGTTGCGGTAGCAGGATTAACAGCACGCATGGGGGATCGGGCTGATCCCCGACTTACGCATTCTGCCTCTCTGGCCGATTGAGCGCCCGCACGCCCATTTCGTTGGTTGGCTTAAGCATAGAGAGTTCATTCCATATCTAAGCCCCAGTCGGACCGAGGGTTGTGGCAGCGGGACCGGTAGCATGGAAAAGTGGATCGGGCTGATCCTCGACTTGCACATTCTGCCTCTCCAGCTGGCTGAGTGCCCGCACGCTCGTTTCATAGGTTGGCTTAGGCATAGGGAGTTCATTCCATGTGCATTGTATGAATTTACAAGCCATAAAAATGGCATTGGCATGGCAGAAATATAAAGATGTGCTTGAACCCACCTACCAGCCGTTTGATCCCCGGCTTGCCCATCCTGCCTCTCTGGTCGGCTGAGCGTCTGCACACTCGTTTCGTGGGTTGACTTAGGCATACGAAGTTTATCCCCAGTCTAAGCATACAGAGTTCATTCCCAGTCTAAAAGGGTTGCGGCAGCAGGATCGCAGCACGCAGGGGGGACCAGGCCGATCCCTGGCTTGCGCATTCTGCCTCTCCGACCGGCTGAGTGCCCGCATGCACATTTCGTGGGTTGGCTTAGGCATAGGGAGTTCATTCCATGTCTAAGCCCCAGCCGGACCGAGGGTTGTGGTAGCGGGACCGACAGCACACAGAGGGGGATCGGGCCGATCCCCAGCTTGCGCATTATGCCTCTCCGGTCGGCCCAGCGCTCGCACGCTCATTTTGTTGGTTGACTTAGTCATATGGAGTTCATTCCCAGTCTAAGATCGGACCGAACCGAGGGTTGTAGCAGCAAGATTGAAAGCACGCAGGGTGGATCGAGCCAGACCCCGGCTTACGCATTCTGCCTCTCCGATCGGCTGAGCGACCGCACACTCATTTCGTGGGTTGGCTTAGGCATAGGGAGTTAATTCCATGTCTAAGCATATGGAGTTCATTCCTAGTCTCAGATCAAACCAGATCGAGGGTTGCGATAGCAGGACCAGCAGCAGCATTGACTACATGCAAGGGGGACCGGGCTGATCCCCGACTTATGCATTCTGCCTCTCTGGTTGGCTGAGTGCCTGCACGCACGTTTCGTGGGTTGGCTTAGGCATAGGGTGTTCATTCCACGTCTAAGCCCCAACCAGATCGAGGGTTGCGGTAGCGGGACCGATAGTGGGACCGACAGCATGCAGAGGGGGATCGGGCTGATCCCCTGCTTGCGCATTATGCCTCTCCGACTGGCTCAGTGCCCGCACGCTCATTTTGTGGGTTGAATTAGGCATACGGAGTTCATTCCAAGTCTAAGATTGGACTGGACTAAGGGTTGCGGTAGCAGGATCGACAGCACGCAAGGGCGACCGGGCCGGTCCTCGGCTTGCACATTCTGCCTCTTCCACCGACTGAACACCCGCACGCTCGTTTCGTGCGTTGGCTTAGGCATACGGAGTTCATTCCATGTCTAAGCATACGAAGTTCATTCCTAGTCTAAGATCAGACCGGACCGAGGGTTACGGTAGCAGGACCAGCAACAGCATTGACAGCACACAGAGCGGCAGTAGGACCAGCAACAGCCCGTTTCATGGGTTGGCTTAGGCATAGGGAGTTCATTCCATGTCTAAGCCCCTGCCAGACCGAGGGTTGTGGCAGCGGGATCGGCAGCACCCAGAGGGAGATCGGGCCGACCCCCGACTTGCGCGTTCTACCTCTCCGGCCGGCTGAGCACCCGTACGCTCGTTTCATGGGTTGGCTTAGTCATATGGAGTTCATTCCTTGTCTAAGCATACAGAGTTCATTCCCAGTCTAAGAGTTTGAGCCACGATGCACATGCTGGGCTCGGGCATGTGCTGGTGCCACATTTTTTTTACCCGGGGCACCATCACCGGAGCATCGCCAGAGCATTGCCAGAGAGCCTAACCGACGGCATTAGGGGTTCCGATGATTATGGGGGCTAGGGGGGTATGCACACATGATGTGCGATGGGTGCTGGTACATGGCTTAGGCATACAAAGTTCATTCCATGTCTAAGCATACGGAGTTCATTCCTAGTCTAAGATTGGACCGGACCAAGGGTTACGATAGGAAGACCAGGAGCAGGATCGACAGCATGCAGGAGCGGATCGGGTCAATCCCTGGCTTATGCATTCTGCCTCTTTGGCTGGCCTCTCCGGCTGACTGAGTACCCACACGCTCATTTCGTGGGTTGACTTAGGCATACGGAGTTCATTCCCAGTCTAAGATCAGACCGAACCAAGGGTTGCGGTAGCAAGATCGACAGCATGCAGGGGGATCGGGTCGATCCGGCTTGCGCATTCTGCCTTTTCAGCTGGCTGAGTGCCCGCACGCCCGTTTCATGGGTTGGCTTAGGCATAGGGAGTTGAGTCCATGTCTAAGCCCTAGCTGGACCGAGGGTTGTGGCAGCGGGACCAGCAGTATGCAGAGGGGGACCAGGTTGATCCCCAGCTTACGCATTCTGCCTCTCTGGTCGGCTAAGCGCCCACACACTTGTTTCATGGGTTGGCTTAGGCATACGGAGTTCATTCCCAGTCTAAGAGTTTGAGCCAAGGTGCACATGTTAGGCTTGGGCATGTGCTGGTGCCGCATTTTTTTTCGCCCGGGGCACCATTGCCGGAGCATCGCTAGAGAGCCTAACCGACGGCATTGGGGGGTTTCGGCGATTGGTGTGGTCGGGGGGTGTGCGCACATGATGTGCGATGGGTGCTGGTACTTGGCCCTTATATTGGCCTCCTATCCCTCATCAAACCTCAAAAACTCACACCCCCTTAAAGAGCATTTGACATTTTATAGGTTTGCTACCAGTAGCCATTAAAATGTCTGAAATGGGGACACTTTTTTCAAACGATCACAAAATCTTCTCCACTTCGAGTTTTTAGCTAAATTTTTTTTTGCATGCCAAAAAAAAATACAAGGATCACCTCTACCAAATTTGGGGACAAAACTCTTTCTAAAAAAAGTTTAAAAAATCTTGAACCATAAAAAGTTTCAAAAATCATGAAAAATAGAAAACGGGTCGTCTTGCCACGAAACTTCACATGAAGGCTTAGGGGACCATTGTATGAATTTACAAGCCATAAAAATGGCATTGACACGATAGAAATATGAAGATGTGCTTGAACCCACATACCACCCGATTGATCCCCGGTTTGCGCATCTTGCCTCTCTGGTCGACTGAGCACCCGTACGCTCGTTTCGTTGGTTGACTTAGGCATACGGAGTTCATCCCCAATGTAAGCATATGGAGTTCATTCCCAGTCTAAGATCAGACCGGATCGAGGGTTGCGGTAGCAGGATCGACAGCACGCAAAGAGGATCAGGCCGATCCTCGAGTTGCGCATTCTGCCTCTCTGACCGGCTGAGCGACCGCACATCCGTTTCGTGGGTTGGCTTAGGTATAGGGACTTCATTCCATGTCTAAGCCCCAACCGGACCGAGGGTTGTGGTAGCGGGATCGATAGCACACAGAAGGGGACCGGGTCGATCCCCGGTTGGAGCATTAGGCCTCTCCGCCCAGCTCAGCGCACGTACGCTTGTTTTGTGGGTTGACTTAGGCATACGAAGTTGATTCCCAGTCTAAGATCAGACCGAATTGAGGGTTATGACAGCAGGACCGACAGCACACAGGGGGGATCGGGCCGGTCCCCGGCTTCTGCATTCTATCTTTTCGACCGGTTGAGCGCCCATAAGCTCGTTCTGTGGGTTGGCTTAAGCATACGGAGTTCATTCCATGTCTAAGCCCCAGTCGGATTGAGGGTTGTGGCAGCAGGACCAACAGCGGGATCTACAGAACACAGAAGGGGATCGGGCTGATCCTCAACTTACGCATTATGCCTCTCTGGCCGGCCTCTCTGGCCGGTTGAGCATCCGCACGCTCGTTTCGTGAGTTGACTTAGGCATGCGGAGTTCATCCCCAGTCTAAGCATATGAAGTTCATTCCCAGTCTAAGATCGGACCAAATCGAGGGTTACGACAGCAGGATCGATAACACGCATGAGAGATCGGGTCGATCCCTGACCTGTGCATTCTGCCTCTCCGACCGGCTGAGCGCCCGTAAGCCCGTTTCGTGGGTTGGCTTAGGCATAGGGAGTTGATTCCATGTCTAAGCCCCAGCCAAATCGAGGGTTGTGGCAGCGGGACCGACAGCACGCAAGGGGGACCGGACCGATCCCCGGCTTACGCATTCTACCTCTCCAGTCAACTGGGTGCCCACATGCTCGTTTCGTGTGTTGGCTTAGGCATACGGAGTTCATTCCATGTCTAAGCCCCAGTCGGACAGATGGTTGTGGTAGCAGGACCGCAAGCGAGTAGAGGGGGATCGGGGTCGATCCCCGGCTTGAGCATTATGCCTCTCCAGCCGGCTCAGCACTCGAACGCTGATTTCGTGGGTTGACTTAGGCATACGTAGTTCATTCCCAGTGTAAGATCAGACCGAACTGAAGGTTGCGGTAGCAGGATCGATAGCACGTAGGGGGGATCAGGCTGGTCCCCGACTTATGCATTTTGCCTCTCCGATCGGCTGAGCACCCGCACACTTGTTTCGTGGGTTGGCTTAGGCATACAGGGTTCATTCCATATCTAAGCATACGGAGTTCATTCCCAATGTAGGATCAGACCGAAAAGAGGGTTGCGACAGTAAGACCAGCAATAGGAGCGACAGCACATAGGGGGGATCGGGCCGATCCCCAGCTTGCGCATTCTGCCTCTCCGACCGACCTCTCCGGTCGACTGAGCACCCGCACGTTTGTTTCATGGGTCGACTCAGGCATACGAAGTTCATCCCCAGTGTAAGAATACGGAGTTCAATCCCAATCTAAGATCGGACCAGATCGAGGGTTGCGGTAGTAGGATCGACAGCATGCAAGCTGAGCGGTCGCACGCCCGTTTCATGGGTTGGATTAGGCATAGGGAGTTCATTCCATGTCTAAGCCCCAGTCGGACCGAGGGTTGTTGCAGTGGGACCGACAGCACGTAAAGGGGGACCGGGCCGATCCACGTCTTGCGCATTCTGCCTTTCCGGTTGGCTGAGTGCCCGTACGCTCGTTTCATGGGTTGGCTTAGGCAAACGAAGTTCATTCCATGTCTAAACATAGGGAGTTCATTCCCAGTCTAAGAGTTTGAGCCACGGTGCACATGTTGGGCTTGGGCATGTGCTGGTGCCACATTTTTTTCACCCGGGGCACCATCGTCGGAGCATCACCGAAGAGCCTAACCGATGGCATTGGGGGTTCTGGCGATTGGGCGGGCCAGGGGGTGCACGCACATGATGTGCGATGGGTGCTGGTACTTGGCCCTTATTTTGGCCCCCTATCCCTCATCAAACCTAGAGAACTCACAACCCCTTAAAGAGCATTTGAGATTTTATAGGTTTGCTGCCAGTAGCAATTAAAGTGTCTGAAATGGGGAGACTTTTTTCAAACGGTCACAAAATCTTCTCCACTTCGAGTTTTTAGCTGAATTGTTTTGTGCATGCCAACAAAAATAAAAGGATCACCTCTACCAAATTTGGGGACAAAACTCTTTTTAAAAATATTTTAAAAAATCCCTAACCGTAAAAAGTTTCAAAAATCATGAAAAATAGAAAATGGGTCGTCTTGCCACGAAACTTCACATGAAAGCTTAGGGGACCATTGTATGAATTTACAGGGCATAAAAATGGCATTGGCATGACAGAAATATGAAGATGTGCTTGAACCCACCTACCACCCGTTCGATCCTCGACTTGCGCATCCTGCCTCTTTGGTCGGCTGAGCGTCCGCACGCTCGTGTCATGGGTTGACTTAGGCATACGGAGTTCATCCCTAGTCTAAGCATACAAAGTTCATTCCCAGTCTAAGATCGGAGCAGACCGAGGGTTGCGACAGTAGGATCGGTAGCACGCAGGGTGGATCGAGCCGATCCCTGGCTTGTGTATTCTGCCTCTCCGATCTGCTTAACGCCTGCACGCCCGTTTCATGGGTTGGCTTAGGCTTAGGGAGTTCATTCCATGTCTAAGCCCCAGTCGGACAAGGGGTTGTGGCAGCGGGACCGACAGCATGCAGAGTGGGTCCGACCAATCCCCGGCTTGCGCATTATGCCTCTTCCGTCGGCTCAGCACCTACACGCTCGTTTCTTGGGTTGACTTATGCATACGGAGTTCATTCCCAGTCTAAGATTGCACCGGACCGAGGGTTACAGTAGCAGGATCGACAACATGTAGGGGGGACGGCACCGATTCTCGACTTGTGCATTCTGCCTCTCCGATCGACTGAGCACCCGCACGCTCATTTTGTGAGTTGGCTTAGGCATATGAAGTTCATTCCATGTCTAAGCATACGGAGTTGATTCCCAGTCTAAGAATTTGAGCCACGGTGCACATGCTGGGCTCAGGCATGTGCTGGTGCTACATTTTTTTTGCCCGGGGCACCATCACCGGAGAGCCTAACCGGCAGCACTGGGGTTTCCAACGATTGGGGGGCCGAGGGGGTGTGCGCACATGATGTGCGATGGGTGCTGGTACTTGGCCCTTATATTGGACCCCTATCCCTCATCAAACTTCGAGAACTCACACCCCCTTAAATAGCATTTGAGATTTTATAGGTAAATCTTCTCCACTTCAAGTTTTTAGATGAAATTTTTTGTGCATGCCAAAAAAAATACAGGAATCACCTCTACCAAATTTGGGGACAAAAATCTTTCTAAAAAAATTCTAAAAAATCTCGAACCGTAAAAAGTTTTGAAAATCGTGAAAAATAGAAAATGGGTCGTCTTGCCATGAAACTTCACATGAAGGCTTAGGGGACCATTGTATGAATTTACAAGCCATAAAAATGGCATTGGCATAGCAGAAATATGAAGATGCGCTTGAACCCACCTACCATCCGTTCGATCCCCGGCTTACGCATCCTTGCTATCTGGTTGGCTGAGCGCCCGCACGCTCATTTCATGGGTTGACTTAGGCATATAGAGTTCATCCCTAGTGTAAACATATGGAGTTCATTCCTAGTCTAAGATCGGACTGGATCGAGGGTTGTGGCAGCAGGATCGGTAGCACGTAGGGGGGACCGGGTCGATCCTCGGCTTGTGCATTCTGCCTCTTCGATTGGCTGAGCGCCCGCATGCCTGTTTTGTGGGTTGGCTTAGGCATAGGGAGTTCATTCCATGTCTAAGACCCAGCTGGACCAAGGGTTACGACAGTGGGACTGGCAGCACGCAGAGGGGGACTGGGCTGATCCCCGACTTACGCATTATGCCTCTTCGACCGGCTCAGCGCCCGTACGCTCGTTTCGTGGGTTGACTAATGCATATGGAGTTCATTCCCGGTCTAAGATAGGACCGGATCAAGGGTTGTGGCAGCAGGATCGACAGCTTGCAGGGGGGGATCGAACCGATCCCCAACTTGCGCATTCTGCCTCTCCTGTCGGCTGAGCGCCTGTACACTCATTTCGTGGGTCTGCTTAGGCATACGGAGTTCATTCCATGTCTAAGCACACGGAGTTCATTCCCAATCTAAGATTTTGAGTCACGGTGCACATGCTGGGCTCGAGCATGTGCTGGTGCCACATTTTTTTTGCCCGGGGCACCATCGCCAGAGCATCACCGGAGAGCCTAACCGGCGGCATTGGGGGTTCCGACGATTGGGGGGCTAGGGGGTGTGTGCACATGATGTGCGATGGGTGCTGGTACTTGGCCCTTATATTGGCCCCCTATCCCTCATGAAACCTCGAGAACTCACACCCCCTTCAAGAGCATTTGAGATTTTATAGGTTTGCTGCCAGTAGCCATTAAAGTGTCTGAAATGGGGACACTTTTTTCAAACGGTCACAAAATCTTCTCCACTTTGAGTTTTTAGCAGAATGTTTTTGTGCATGCCAACAAAAATACAAGGATATCTTCTACCAAATTTGGGGACAATACTCTTTCTAAAAAAATTTTAAAAAATCCCGAACTGCAAAAAGTTTCAAAAATCGTGAAAAATAGAAAACGGGTCATCTTTCCACGAAACTTCACATGAAGGCTTAGGGGACCATTGTATGAATTAACAAGCCAAAAAAATGGCATTGGCATGGCAGAAATATGAAGATGTGCTTAAAACCACCTACCACCCGTTCGATCCCCAGCTTGCGCATCCTGCCTTTCTAGTCGACTGAGCGCCCGTACGCTCGTTTCGTGGGTTGACTTAGGCATACAGAGTTCATCCCCAGTCTAAGCATACAGAGTTCATTCCCAGTCTAAGATCGGACTGGACCGAGGGTTGTGGCAGCCGGGCAGTCAGCATGCAGAGGAGGATCGGGCCGATCCCCGGCTTGCGCATTATGCCTCTTTGATCGGCTCAGCACCCGTACACTCGTTTCATGGGTTGACTTATGCATACGAAGTTCATTCCCAGTCTAAGATCAGATCGGACCGAGGGTTGCGGTAGTAGGATCGACAGCACGTAGGGGGGATTGGGCCGATCCCTGGCTTGTGCATTCTGCCTCTCTGCCCGGCTGAGCGCCCGTACGTTCGTTTCGTAGGTTGGCTTAGGCATATGGAGTTCATTCCATGTCTAAGCCCCAGTCGGACCGAGGGTTGTGGCCGCAGGACCGACAGCGGGATCGACAGCATGCAGAAGGGGACCAAACTGATCCTTGGCTTGCGCATTATGCCTCTTCGATCGATTCAGTGCTCGCACGCTCGTTTCGTGTGTTGACTTAGGCATACGAAGTTCATTCCCAGTCTAAGATCGGATCGGATTGAGGGTTGCGGCAGCAGGATCGACAGCACGCAGGGGGGATCGGGTCTATCCCTGGCTTGCGCATTATGCCTCTTTGGCTGGCTGAGCGCCCGTACGCTCATTTCGTGGGTTGACTTAGGCATACAGAGTTCATTCCCAGTCTAAGATCAGACCGGACCGAGGGTTGTGGCAACAAGATCAGTAGCACACAGGGGGGACTGGGTTGATCCCCGGCTTGCGCATTCTACCCCTTCGACCTGCTGAGCACCCGCACGCCCATTTGATGGCTTCACTTAGGCATACTGAGTTCATTCCCAGTCTAAGATCAGACCGAACCGAGGGTTGTGGCAGCAGGATTGACAACACGTAGGGGGATCGGGCCGGTCCCCAGCTTGCACATTATGCCTCTCTGGTCGGTTGAGTGCCCGTATGGTCATTTCATGGATTGACTTAGGCATACGGAGTTCATCCCCAGTCTAAGCATATGGAGTTTGCCCGGGGCACCATCGCCGGAGCATCACCGGAGAGCCTAACCAGCGACATTGGGGGTTCTGATGATTGGGGGGCCGGGGGTTTGCGCACATGATGTGCGATGGGTGCTGGTACTTGGCCCTTATATTGGCCCCCTATCCCTCATCAAACCTTGAGAACTCACACCCCCTTAAAGAGCATTTGAGATTCTATAGGTTTGCTGCCAGTAGCCATTAAAGTGTCTGAAATGGGGACACTTTTTTCAAATGGTCACAAAATCTTCTCCACTTTGAGTTTTTAGCTTAATTTTTTTGTGCGTGCCAATAAAAATACAAGGATCACCTCTACCAAATTTGGGGATGAAACTCTTTCTCAAAGAATTTTAAAAAATCCCGAACTGCAAAAAGTTTTAAAAATCATGAAAAATAGAAAACAGGTCGTCTTGCCATGAAACTTCACATGAAGGCTTAGAGGACCATTGTATGAATTTACAAACCATAAAAATGGCATTGGCTTGGCAGAAATATGAAGATGTGCTTGAACCAACCTACCACTCGTTTGATCCCCAGCTTGCGCATCCTGCCTCTCTGGTAGGCTGAGCGCCCGCACGCTCGTTTCGTGGGTTGACTTAGGCATATGGAGTTCATCCCCAGTATAAGCATATGGAGTTCATTCCCAGTCTAAGATCGGACCGGACCGAGGGTTGCGGTAGTAGGATCGGTAGCACGTAGGGGGGATCGAGTCGATCCTCGGCTTATGCATTCTACCTCTCCGACCGGCTGAGTGCCCGCACGCCCGTTTCATGGGTTGGCTTGGGCATAGGGAGTTCATTCCATGTCTAAGCCCCAGCCGGACCGAGGGTTGTAGCAGCGGGATCGATAGCACGCAGAGGGGGACCGGGCCGATCCTCGGCTTGCGCATTATGCCTCTCCGATCGGCTCAACGCCCGTAGGATCGTTTCATGGATTGGCTTAGGCATATGATGTTCATTCCTAGTCTAAGATCGGACCGGACTGAGGGTTGCAGCAGCAGGATCTACAGCAAGCAGTGGGGACCGGACCGGTCCCCGGCTTGCGTATTCTGCCTCTCCGGCCAGCTGAGCACCCGCACGCTCGTTTTGTGGGTTGGCTTAGACATACGGAGTTCATTCCATGTCTAAGCATACAGAGTTCATTCCCAGTCTAAGATTGAACTGGATCGAGGATTGCGGTAGTAGGATCGGCAGCACGTAGAAGGGACCGGGCCGATCCCCGACTTGCGTATTCTGGCTCTTCGGTCGACTGAGCGCCTGTACGTCCATTTCATGGGTTGGCTTAGGCATAGGTTGTTCATTCCATGTCTATACCCCAACCAGACTGAGGGTTGTGGCAGCAAGACCGACAGCACGTAGACGGGGATCGGGCTGATCCCCGGCTTGCGTATTATGCCTCTCTGGTCGGCTTAGTGCCCGCACGCTCATTTTGTGGGTTGACTTAGGCATACGAAGTTCATTCCCAGTCTAAGATTGGATCGGATCGAGGGTTGCGACTGTAGGATCGACAGCACGTAGGGGGGACCGGGTCGATCCTCGGCTTACGCATTCTGCCTCTCCGGTCGGCTGAGCACCCGCACGCTTGTTTCGTTGGTTGGCTGAGGCATGCGGAGTTCATTCCCAGTCTAAGATTGGATCGGACTGGAGGTTGCGGTAGTAGCACCAGTAGCAGGATCGACAGCACGCAGGGGGGATCGGGTCGATCCTCGACTTACGCATTTTTCCTCTCTGACCGGTTGAGCGCCCGCACACTCGTTTCATGGGTTGGCTAAGGCATACGGAGTTCATTCCATGTCTAAGCCCCAGCTGAACCGAGGGTTGTGGTAGTAGGACCGGCAGCGGGATCGGTAGCATGCAGAGGGGGATCGGGTTGATCCCGGGCTTGTGCATTATGCCTTTCCGGTCGGCTGATCGCTCATACGCTCATTTCGTGGGTTGACTTAGGCATACAAAGTTAATCCCCAGTCTAAGCATACGGAGTTCATTCCCAGTCTAAGATCAGACCAGACCGAGGGTTGGGGTAGCAGAATGGACAACACGCAGGGGGATCGGGCCAATCCCCGGCTTGCGCATTCTGCCTCTTCGGCCAACTGAGCGGTCGCACGCTCGTTTCGTGGTTTGGCTTAGGTATACGGAGTTCATTCCATGTCTAAGCATACGGAGTTCATTCCAGTCTAAGATTTTGAGCCACGGTACACATGCTGGGCTTGGACATGTGCTGGTGTCGAATTTTTTTCACCTGAGGCAGCATCACTGGAGCGTCACTAGAGAGCCTAACCGACGGCATTGGGGGCTCTAACGATTGGGGGGGCGACGGGTGTGCACACATGATGTGCGATGGGTACTGGTACTTGGCCCTTATATTGGCCCCTTATCCCTCATCAAACCTAGAGAACTCACACCCCTTTAAAGAGCATTGGAGATTTTATAGGTTTGCTTCTAGTAGCCATTAAAGTGTCTGAATTGAGGACACTTTTTTCAAACAGTCACAAAATCTTCTCCACTTCGAGTTTTTAGCTGAATTTTTTTGTGCATGCCAACAAAAATACAAGGGTCACCTCTTCCAAATTTGGGGACAAAACTCTTTCTAAAAAAGTTTTAAAAAATCCCAAACCGCAAAAAGTTTCAAAAATCATGAAAAATAAAAAACGGGTCCTCTTGCCACGAAACTTCACATGAAGGCTTAGGGGACCATTGTATGAATTTAAAAGCCATAAAAATGGTATTGGCATGGCAGAAATATGAAGATGTGCTTGAACCCACCTACCACCCATTTGATCCCCGACTTGCGCATCTTGCCTCTCTGGTCGGTTGAGCGCCCGTACGCTTGTTTCGTGAGTTGACTTAGGCATATAGAGTTCATCCCCAGTCTAAGCATACAGAGTTCATGGGTTGGCTTAGGCATAGGGAGTTCAATCCATGTCTAAGGCCCAGCCAGATCGAGGGTTGTGGCAGCGAGACCGACAGCACGCAGAGGGGGACCGGGTCGATCCCCGGCTTGTGCATTATGCCTCTTCGGCCGACTCAGCGCCTGCACGCTTGTTTCGTGGGTTGACTTATGCATACGGAGTTCATTCCCAGTCTAAGATCAGACCAGACTGAGGGTTACGACAGCAGGATCGACAGCACGTAGGGGGGATTGGGCCGATCCTCGGCTTACGCATCCTACCTCTCTGGTCGGTTGAGTGCCCGCACGCTCGTTTCGTCAGTTGACTTAGGCAAACGGAGTTCATCCCCAGTCTAAGCATATAGAGTTCATTCCCAGTCTAAGATCGGACCGGACCGAGGGTTGTGACAGTAGGATTGGTAGCATGCAGGGGGGACGAAGCTGATCCCCGGCTTGTGCATTCTGCCTCTCCGACCGGCTAAGCGCCCGCACCCCCGTTTTGTGGGTTGGCTTAGGTATAGGGAGTTCATTCCATGTCTAAGCCCCAATCGGACTGAGGGTTGTTGCAGCGGGACCGGCAGCACGCAGAGAGGGACCCGATCGATCCCTGGCTTGCGCATTATGCCTCTACGACTGGTTCAGCGCCCGCACACCCGTTTCGTGGGTTGAGTTACGCATACGGAGTTCATTCCCAGTCTAAGATCAGACCGGACTGAGGGTTGCGGTAGCAGGATAGACAGCACGCAAGGGGGGACCGGCCCAGTCCCCGACTTGCGCATTCTGCCTCTCCGGTCGACTGAGCACCCGCACGCTCGTTTTATTGGTTGGCTTAGGCATACGAAGTTCATTCCATGTCTAAGCATACAGAGTTCATTCCCAGTCTAAGATCGAACCAAACTAAGGGTTACGACAACAGGACCAGTAGCAAGATCGGCAGCACACAGTGGGGGACCAGACCGATCCCCGGCTTGCACATTCTGCCTATCAGGCAGGCTGAGCACCCGCATGCTCGTTTCATGGGTTGGCTTAGGCATACAGAGTTCATTCCATGTCTAAGCCCCAGCTGGACTGAGGGTTGTGGTAACAGGACTGGCAGCGGGATCGGTAGCACACAGAGGGGGATCGGGCTGATCCCCGGCTTGTGCATTATACCTCTCTGACCGGCTGAGTGCTCACACGCTCATTTCGTGGGTTGACCTAGGCATACGGAGTTCATCCCCAGTCTAAGCATACAGAGTTCATTCCCAGTCTAAGATTGGACCGGACCGAGGGTTGTGGCAGCAGGATCCGTAGCACGCAGGAGGGACCGAGCCAATCCTCGGCTTGTGCATTCTGCCTCTCCGACCGGCTGAGCGCCCGCACGTCCGTTTCATGGGTTGGCTTAGGCATACAGAGTTCATTCCATGTCTAAGCCCCAGTTGGACCAAGGGTTGTGGCAGCGAGACTGACAGCACGCAAAGGGGGATCGGGCCGATCCTCGATTTTTGCATTATGCCTCTTTAGTCGGCTCAGTGCCCGCACGCTCGTTTCGTGGGTTGACTTATGCATACGGAGTTCATTCCCAACCTAAGATCAGACTGGACCGAGGGTTGCAGCAGCAGGATCAACAGCACGTAGGGGGACCCGACCGATCCCCGACTTGCACATTCTGCCTCTCTAGCCGACTGAGCACCCACACGTTCGTTTTGTGGGTTGGCTTAGGCATACGGAGTTCATTCCATGTCTAAGCATATGGAGTTCATTCCCAGTCTAAGATTTTGAGCCATGATGCACATGCTGGGCTCGGACATGTGCTGGTGCCGTATTTTTTTCGCTCAAGGCACCATCGCCGGAGCATCGTCAGAGAGCCTAACCGACGACATTGAGGGTTCCGGCGATTGGGGGGGCCGAGGGGGTGTGCGCACATGATGTGCAATGGGTGCTGGTACTTGGCCCTTATATTGGCCCCCAATCCCTTATCAAACCTCGAGAACTCAGACCCCCTTAAAGAGCATTTGAGATTTTATAGGTTTGCTGTCAGTAGCCATTAAAGTGTCTGAAATGGGGGCACTTTTTTCAAACGGTCACAAAATCTTCTCCACTTTGAGTTTTTAGTTGAATTTCTTTGTGCATGCCAACAAAAATAAGAGGATCACCTCTACCAAATTTGGGGACAAAACTCTTTCTAAAAAAATTTTAAAAAATCCGGAACCGTAATAAGTTTCAAAAATTGTAAAAAATAAAAAACGGGTCGTCTTGCCATGAAACCTCACATGAAGGCTTAGGGGACCAGTGTATGAATTTACAAGCCATAAAAATGGCATTGGCATGGCCGAAATATGAAGATGTGCTTGAACCCACCTACCACCGGTTCGATCCCCGGCTTACGCATCATGCCTCTCTGGTCGGCCGAGCGTCCGCACGCTCGTTTCATGGGTTGACTTAGGCATATGGAGTTCATCCCCAATCTAAGCATGCGGAGTTCATTCGCAGTCTAAGATCGGACCAGATCGAGGGTTGCGGCAACAGGATCGGTAGCATGCAGGGGGGATCGGACCGATCCCCGGCTTACGCATTTTGCCTCTCCGGTCGGCTGAGTGCCCGCACGCCCGTTTTGTGGGTTGGCTTAGGCATAGGGAGTTCATTCCATGTCTAAGCTCCAGCCGGACCGAAGGTTGTGGCAGCGGGACCGGCAGCACGTAGAGGGGGATCGAGCCGATCCTCGGCTTGCGCATTATGCCTCTTCGGTCAGCTCAGCACCCGTACGCTCGTTTTGTTGGTTGACTTAGGCATACAGAGTTCATTCCCAGTCTAAGATTGGACGGGACCGAGGGTTACGGCAGCAGGATCAACAGGACGCAGGGGGGATCAAGACGGTCCCCAACTTGCGCATTCTGCCTCTCTGGCCGACTAAGCACATGCACGCTCATTTTGTGGGTTGGCTTAGGCATACGGAGTTCATTCCATGTCTAAGCATACGGAGTTCATTCCCAGTCTAAGATCGGACCGAACTGAGGGTTGCGGCAGCAGGATCAACCGCACGCAGGGGGGATCGGGCCGATCCCTGGCTTGCGCATTCTGCCTCTTCGGCCGACTGAGTGCCCGCACGCCCGTTTCGTGGATTGGCTTAGGCATAGGGAGTTCATTCCATGTCTAAGCCCCAGTCGAACCGAGGGTTGTCGCAGTGGGATAGGCAGCACACAGAGGGGGATCAGGCCGATCCTCGGCTTGCGCATTATGCCTCTTCGACCGGCTCTGCGCCTGCACGCTCATTTCTTGGGTTGACTTATGCATATGGAGTTCATTCCCAATCTAAGATCAGACCAGACTGAGGGTTACGGCAGCATGATCGATAGCACGCAGGGGGGACTGGGCCAATCCCCGGCTTGCGCATTTTGCCTCTCCGGTTGACTGAGTGCCCGCACACTCGTTTCGTGGTTTGGCTTAGGCATACGAAGTTCATTCCATGTCTAAGCATACGGAGTTCATTCCAGTCTAAGATTTTGAGCCACGGTACACATGCTGGGCTTGGGCATGTGCTGGTGCCGCATTTTTTTCGCCCGAGGCAACATCGTCGGAGCATCGTCAGAGAGCCTAACCGGCGGCATTGGGGGTTCTAACGATTGGGGGGGCCGGGGGGTGTGCGCACATGGTGTGCAATGGGTGCTGGTACTTGGCCCTTATATTGGCCCCCTATCCCTCATCAAACCTCGAGAACTCACACCCCCTTAAAGAGCATTTAAGATTTAATAGGTTTGCTGCCTATAGCCATTAAAATGTCTGAGATGGAGACACTTTTTTCAAACGATCACAAAATCTTCTCCACTTTGAGTTTTTAGCTGAAGTTTTTTGTTCATGCCAACAAAAATACAAGGGTCACCTCTATCAAATTTGGGGACAAAAATCTTTGTAAAAAAATTTTAAAAAATCCCGAACTGTAAAAAGTTTCAAAAATCATGAAAAATAGAAAACGGGTCGTCTTGCCACGAAACTTCACATGAAGGCTTAGGGGACCATTGTATGAATTTGCAAGCCATAAAAATGGCATTGGCTTGGCAGAAATATGAAGATGTGCTTGAACCCACCTATCACCCGTTCGATTTTCGGCTTGCGCATCCTGCCTTTCTGGTCGACTGAGCGCCCGCACGCTCGTTTCGTGGGTTGACTTAGGCATACAGAGTTCATCCCTAGTTTAAGCATACGGAGTTCATTCCCAGCCTAAGATCAGACCGGGTCGAGGGTTGTGATAGCAGGATCGGCAGACGTAGGAAGGATCGAGTCGATCCCCGGCTTGCGCATTTTGCCTCTTCAGCCAGCTGAGCACCCGCACGCCCGTTTCATGGGTTGTCTTAGGCATAGGGAGGTCATTCCCAGTCTAAGATCGAACCAGACCGAGGGTTGTGGCAGCAGGACCAGCAGCAGGATCGGCAGCACGCAGAGGGTGACCGGGTCGATCTCCGGCTTGTGCATTCTGCCTCTCCGATCGGCTGAGTGCTTGCATGCTCATTTTATGGCTTGGCTTAGGCATACGGAGTTCATTCCATGTCTAAGATCAGACCAGACCGAGGGTTGCGGTAGCAGGATCGATAGCACGCAGGGAGGACCGGGCCGATCCTTGGCTTGCTCATTCTGCCTCTCCGACCGGTTGAGCGCCCGCACACCTGTTTCATGGGTTGGCTTAGGCATAGGGAGTTCATTCCATATCTAAGCACGCAGAGGGGGACCGGGCCGATCCTCGGCTTGCACATTATGCCTCTTCGGCCAGCTCAGTGTCCGCACGCTCGTTTCGTCGGTTGACTTATATATACGAAGTTCATTCCAAGTCTAAGATCAGACCGTACCGAGGCTTGTGACAGTAGGATTGATAGAACGTGGGGGGGATCGGATTGATCCCCGGCTTGCACATTCTTCCTCTCCTGCCGGCTGAGCGCCCGCACGCTCCTTTCGTGGGTTGGCCTAGGCATACGGAGTTCATTCCATGTCTAAGCATACGGAGTTCATTCCCAGTCTAAGATTTTAAGCCACGGTGCACATGCTGGGCTCGGGCATGTGCTGGTGCCGCATTTTTTTCACTTGGGGCACCATCACCGGAGCATCGTCGGAGAGCCTAACCAACGGTATTGGGGGTTCTGACGATTGGGGTGGCCGGGGGGGGTGTGCGCACATGATGTACGATGGGTGCTGGTACCTGGCCCTTATATTGGCCACCTATCCCTCGTCAAACCTCGAGAACTCACACCCCCTTAAAGAGCATTTGAGATTTTATCAGTTTGCTGCCAGTAGCCATTAAAGTGTCTAAAATGGGGACACTTTTTTCGAACGGTCACAAAATCTTCTCCACTTGGAGTTTTTAGCTGAATTTTTTTGTGCATGCCAATAAAAATACAAGGATCACCTCTACCAAATTTGGGGTCAAAACTCTTTCTAAAAAAATTTTAAAAAATCCCAAACCACAAAAATTTTTTAAAATCGTGAAAAATAGAAAACGGGTCGTATGAATTTACAAGCCATAAAAGTGGCATTGGCATGGCAAAATAATGAAGATGTGCTTGAACCCACCTACCACCCGTTCGATCCCCAACTTGCACATCTTGCCTCTCTGGTTGGCTGAATGCCCGCACGCTCGTTTCGTGGGTTGACTTCGGCATACGGAGTTCATCCCTAATCTAAGCATACAAAGTTCATTCCCAGTCTAAGATTGGACTAGACCGAGGGTTGCGGTTGCAGGATCGACAGCACGTAAGGGGGTCCGAGCCGATCCCTGGCTTGCGCATTCTGCCTCTCTGGCCGATTGAGCACCCGCACGCCCATTTCGTGGGTTGGCTTAGGCATAGGGAGTTCATTCCATGTGAAGCGCCAGCCGGACCGAGGGTTGTGGCAGCGGGACTGGTAGCACGCAGAGGGGGATCGGGCCAATCCTCGTCTTACGCATTATGCCTCTCCAGTCAACTCAGCGCCCGTACGCTTATTTCATGGGTTGACTTAGGCATACGGAGTTCATTCTCAATCTAAGATCAGACTGGATCGAGGGTTATGGTAGCAGGACCAACAGCAGGATCGACAGTACGTAGGGTAGGATCGAGCCGATCCCCGACTTGCGTATGTTACCTCTCCGACTGGCTGAGCGCCTGTGTCACGCCATGGGTATTTGTGCTGGCGGCTATCTGTGTGTAACTTATCTTGTGTGCTGGTGAGCCAGAAGTTAAGGCCCGCAGACCAGGCGTGCTGGCAGGTATCTGTGCGTAAAGCCTAGTGAACGAGTTCAGAATGCCCGCCCAACTTGCAGGCCAGCCCGTGAGACCAAGGCCTGGCATACAAGCTGCCCGCACCATATCTAGAAGGGCCCAAGGTGTTGGACAGGCATGGGAAGCTTCTGGAAGCAGGCAGGATCAGTTGGAGCATCCTGGCAGATTTGGTTGACCCTAAAAATCAAGAGTTAGCATCCTGATTGATTGTAATTTGTATAATCCCATGATTTTAGCCTTTATTCTAGGGATATGCCATTAAGTTGTAGTTGGAGCCTCAACTATAAATAGAGGGTTGCTCTACCCTCATTTGTACACCATCAAACACTTCTGTTTCAGTGAATACAAGAGCATTTCTAGAACTCTGTCTTCTTATCATGTTTCTCTTTAACTTGCGCAATCAGCCCTTCCCATTGTTCTAGTGCCTGCACGCTTGTGTTTTAGGCTGACTTAGGCATAAAGGAGGAGATTCCAAGCCTAAGGCCGCATGGTTTCTAAGTCTAATGTCGGAGCCCGTGACAGTTGGTATCATAGCGAGTTCAATTTTGCATGTTTGTGTTGTGCAGTTTAGATCGTGATTGAGGCAATGGCATCCCAAAGCGACATTGCTAGCCAACAACCAAAGGCCCAGGAGCATGGGCATGGAAGAGGCAAGAAAGCCAGTTCTAGAGATATCTGGTCTACCATGGACGGTAGGTTGGCCAAGGTGGAGGTGATCGTAGGCAACATGGGGGAGAAGCTTGAGGAGGTAGAGACTCACATTGCATCGCTAGACTCTACGGGGGAGGAGATCTAAAGTGAGCTGGAAGCTGCTCTCAACAAAGGCATGGACGTGTTCACCTGAAAGAATCAGACCTTGGAGGCTGAAGTGCTGACCTTGCACGATGGCATGGAGGCCATGCGCCAGCGGATGGAAGAGCTTGCCAGTGAGCTCGTTGCTTGCAAGACTGTCATTGGGAATGTCATGTTTGCTGGAGTGTCCAAGTCCAGATTGGATGTCCGCAAGCCTAAGGAGTTCAAGGGGACTAGGGCAGCTAAGGAAGTAGACAACTACCTATGGGGTATGAAGCAGTACTTCCAGGCCATGGGCATTCAAGACAAGGCGATAAAGGTAAGCATCGCTGCTATGTATCTCATTGATGTAGCCTTATTGTGGTGGAGGCACAGGTGTGATGATGTCAGGTGTGGGAGCGCCAAGATTGGAACCTGGGCAAAGTTCCAAAAAGAGATCAGAGAATAATTTTACCCGGAGTATGCCGATGATGAGGCATGGGCAAAGTTACGTAGGCTGAGCTAGCAAGGGGACATAAGGGAGTATGTCCAGAAATTCTCTAAACTAATGCTACAAATCTCAGATCTAGGCAAGAAGAATGCCTTATTTGCTTTCATGGATGGGCTGAAGTCGTGTGTGAAGCATGAGCTACAAAGGAGAGGAGTTCATGACTTGGCTAAAGCCATGACTATTGTCGAGGCCTTGATAGAGTTCAAGCCTCTGAACAAGTTCGAGTTTACCAAGCCCAAGGGTAAGGGTAGGGATGATAGGGACCGGAAGAAGCAATCCAAGGGGAAGGACAGTGACCAGGAGTCCAAGGATGGAGATCGAGATCGTTCAACCAAGGATGGCGAGAGGGAGCCACCAGCAGGCAAGTGGAAAGCAAAATGGGACCGAGAGCCACTAGCATGCTACCTATGTGGAGGGAGCCACATAGCATGCAATTGCCCAAAGAAGGGCAAACTGGCTGCTGTAGACAAGGAGTCTAACGAGGAGCCAAAGTCAGGGGCAGTAAAGCTTGGGTCGTTGGTGCTCAATGCTATCTAGAGTAAGGGGAATCGCAAGCCAAAAGGCTTGATGTTTATGGATCTAATGGTTGCTAGTCAGAAGGTGAGCACACTGGTGGACATAGGTGCCTCACATCTTTTTATTTTAGGTGATGGAGCCCGGAAGCTTGAACTAAAGGTGCAGAAAGGGACTAGTACCATCAAAACGGTGAACTCCAAAGAGGTTCCAGCCATTAGAGTAGTATGGGGAGTGGAGTTACAGCTTAGAGACTGGAAAGGTAAGGAGACTATAGAGGTAATACCCCTTGATGACTATGAGTTTGTGATTGGGTTAGATTTCCTTGTTCGGATTAGCGCCCTCCTTGTGCCTTTTGTCGATTGTGTTTGCATCTTGGATGCACGGTGCCAAAGCCTAGTTCCATTGAGGAGAGGGTCTGGAGTTGGGTCACGAGTGGTGTCAGCCATCCAATTTGCCAAGGCGGTAACTAGACAAGAAGACACCTTCTTGGCAGCCCTGAAATATGATGAGCCAAGGGAGAAAGAGACCGAGTCACCCTTGGAGGTGCTAAAGGTGCTGAAGACCTTTAGTGATGTGATGCCCGCAAAGCTGCCTAGCAAGCTACCACCTAAGAAGGAGGTGGACCACAAGATCAAGCTGGTGTCCGAGGCCAAGCCACCAGCTAGAGCCGCTTACCGAATGTCTCCGCCAGAGTTGGAAGAGTTGAGGAAGTAGCTCAAAGAGTTAGTTGATGCTAGCTTCATCAGGCCATCAAAGGTGCCCTATGGTGCACCGGTTCTATTCTAGCACAAGCATGATGGGTCGTTGTGGCTGTGCATAGACTATCGAGCTTTGAACAAGCTAACCATCAAGAACAAGTACCCCATCCCACTCATTGCAGACTTGTTTGATCAACTTGGGAGTGCGAGGTGGTTCTCCAAGCTGGATTTGAGGTCGGGCTACTATCAAGTCAGGATCATGGAGGGAGATGAGCCAACGATAGTATGTGTCACTCGGTATGGTTCATATGAGTTCTTGGTGATGCCTTTCGGACTCACGAACGCCCCAGTAACATTCTGCACCCTTATGAACAAGGTACTTCAATCATTCCTTGATCGATTTGTTGTGGTTTATTTAGATGACATTGTGATCTACTGCCAGACTTTAGGAGAGCATGTAGACCACTTGAGATAGGTGTTCAAGGTGTTGTGGGTGCACAAGCTGTTTGTCAAGAGGGAGAAGTGCTCATTCACCCAGTAGGAGATCCCGTTCCTAAACCACATAGTGAGAGGTGGCAGGATACGCATGGATGAAGGTAAGATACAAGCCATCCTGGAGTGGCAACCGCCAGCCAAGGTCACTGAGTTGAGATCATTCCTTGGGCTGGTTAACTACTACAGGCACTTCATCAAAGGTCACTTAGAAATAGCCACACCATTGACTGACTTGCTCAAGAAAATGAGAGCATGGGAGTGGAGTGCAGGGTGCCAGAAAGCCTTTGATAGGTTGAAGCAGGCTGTGATTGAGGAGCCAGTCTTGGCCTTGCCAGACCATGCCAAGCCGTATGAGGTACATACAAATGCATCAAACTTTGCCATAGGGGGTGTGTTGATGCAGGAGGGACGTTCAGTCATGTTCGAGAGTAGGAAGCTGAACGAGACTAAACGTAAGTACACGATCCAAGAGAAGAAGATGACTGCAGTGGTACATTGCTTGTGTACTTGGCGACATTACCTGTTGGGGTCGAGGTTCATGGTGAGGATGGATAATGTGGTGACCAGCTACTTCCAGACGTAGAAGAAGCTGTCCGTCAAGCAGGCTAGATGGCAAGATTTTTTTGCAGAATTTGATTTTCAGATGGAGTACAAGCCAGGACGGGCGAACCTAGTGGCAGACGCCCTAAGCAGAAAAGCTAACCTTACTGCCATTAGCCAACTAGAGGGGTCACTGGTGCCGCACATCAATGAGGGACTTACGCATGATCCTACAGCCAAGGCTTTGATGGCGTACGCCTAGCAAGGTAAGACTAGGCGATTTTGGTTGCAGGATGGGTTGCTATACACCAGGGGTAGTAGACTATTTGTGCCGTAGCACGGGAAGCTCCGCAAGGAAGTTTTGCAAGAATGCCATGATTCAAGGTGGGCTGGACACCTTGGAGTGAGCTGTACCCTGTCGTTGATCGAGGATCGATGCTACTGGCCACACATGAGGGATGATGTGGAGGCCTATGTGAAGACTTGTCTTGTGTGCCAACAGCACAAGGTGGAGCTCAAGAAACCAAGGGGTCTCTTAGAGCCATTGCCAATGCCAAAGTGACCATGGGAGAGTGTTTCTCTGGACTTTATAGTCGGTCTACCCAAAGCAGAAGGGTTTGGAAGCATCATGGTAGTGGTGGATAGGTTTTCCAAGTATGGAATCTTCATTCCAGCAACCAAGGAGTGCCCAGCCGAGAAGGTAGCTCGATTGTTCCTGAAGAACATTGTTAAGTACTGGAGAGGGCCGAGAACCATTGTTAGTGATCAAGATGGGCGTTTCACGGGCAAGTTCTGGACTGAGTTATTCAAGCTATTGGGGTCATACTTGAACTTTTCACTAGCATGCATTCACAGACCGATGGGCAGACAGAACGAGTAAACGGACTATTGGAGATCTACCTCAGGCACTATGTAAGTGCCATACAAAGGGACTGGCCAAAGCTGCTAGATATTGTGCAGTTCTCCTACAACTTGCAAAGGAACGAGGCAATGAACCAGAGCCTATTTGAGGTTGTGACAGGGCAACAACCACTAACACCCGGTTTGATTGCTGTAGGTTATACAGGGTCGAATCCAGTAGCATACAAGTTTGCCAAGGCATGGTAGGAGCAAACTGACTTGGCCAGAGTTTGTCTACACAAGGCGGCCAAGAGGTCGAAGAAGTAGGCAGACCAGAATAGGCGGGACGTGCAGTTCCAGGTTGGAGACTTGGTGTTGGTGAAGCTACATCCCATTGTGCACCATAGGGGGCTGTACAAAGGCCTAGTCCAGAGGTATGAAGGACCTTTTCGAGTAGTCAAGAGGGTAGGCAAGGTTGCCTATAAGCTAGATATGCCACCCAAGCTGAAGGTACACCCGATGTTCCATGTGAGCATGCTCAAGTCGTTCCATGAGGATGAGAGAGATCCAGGACGAGCAGAGTCAAAACATGCACCATTGGGTGCAAGGGCCTCATATGAGAAGGAGGTCCACAGCATCATAGCTGACCGGGAGGTAAGACAGAAGAATTATCAGCCAAAACCAGAGTACTTGGTGCACTAGAAAGGACTTCCAGACAGTGAGGCAAGCTGGGAACCAGTAGATGACTTATGGCAGTTCAGGGACCAAATCAGGCAGTACCATGCAGAAGATGCAATGAGGGCATTGTGCAATCAGGTGGGGGAGAATGTCACACCCTGGACGAGCACGCCAGGCACATCAGGCGCACTAGCAGGTGAGCCAGAGGTTAAGGCCCGCGACCAGGCGTGCTGGCGAGTATCTGTGCGCAAAGCCTAGCAAACGAGTTCATAAATCCCGCCCAACTTGCAGGCCAGCCCGTGAGACCAAGGCTTGGCATACAAGCTGCCCACACCACATCCAGAAGGGCCCAAGGTGTTGGATAGGCAAGAGAAGCTTCTGGAAGCAGGCAAGATCAGCTGGAGCATCCTGGCAGATTTGATTGAACCTGAAAATCAAGAGTTAGCATCCTGATTGATTGTAATCTGTATAATTCCATGATTTTAGTCTTTATTTTAGGGATATGCCATAAGTTGTAGCTGGAGCCTCAACTATAAATAGAGGGCTGCTCCATACTCATTTGTACACCATCAAACACTTTTGTTTCATTGAATACAAGAGCATTTCCAGAATTCTATCTTCTTATCTTGTTTCTCTTTAACTTGCGTAATCAGCCCTTCCCATTGTTCTATTACCCTCACGCTTGTGTTTTAGGCTGACTTAGGCATAAAGAAGGCAATTCCAAGCCTAAGGCCGCATAGTTTCTGAGTCTAAGGTCGGAGCCCGTGACACCTGCACGCTCGTTTCGTGGGAGCTTAGGCAAACGGAGTTCATTCCATGTCTAAGCCCCAGTCGAACCGAGGGTTGTGGCAGCAGGACCGGTAGCAGGATCGGTAGCACGCAGAGGGGGATCAGGTTGATCCCCGGCTTGCGCATTATGCCTCTCCGACTGGCCTCTCCTGTCAGCTGAGCGCCTGCACACTTGTTTCATGGGTTGACTTAGGCATACGGAGTTCATCCCCAGTCTAAGCATACGAAGTCCATTCCCAGTCTAAGATCAGACCAAACCGAGGGTTGCGGTAGTAGGATCGACAGCACTCAGGAGGAACCGAGCTGATCTTCGGTTTGTGCATTCTGCCTCTCCCATCGGCTGAGCACCCGCACGCCCGTTCCGTGGGTTGGCTTAGGCATAGGGAGTTCATTGCATGTCTAAGCCCCAGTCAGACCGAGGGTTGTGGCAACAGAACCGACAGAATGTAGAGGGGGACCAGGCCAATCCCTGGCTTGCGTATTATGCCTCTTCGGTCGACTCAATCCCCGTACGCTCATTTAATGGGTTGACTTATGCATACGAAGTTCAGTCCCAGTCTAAGATCGGATCGGATTGAGGGTTACGGCAGCAGAATCGACAGCACGCACGATGGACTGGGCTGATCCTCGGCTTGCGCATTCTACCTCTTCGACCAGCTGAGCACCCACACGCTCGTTTCGTGGGTTGGCTTAGGCATACAGAGTTCATTCCATGTCTAAGCCCTAGTCAAACCGAGGGTTATGGTAGCAAGACCGGCAGTGAGATCGGCAGCACGCATAGGGGGACCGGGCTGATCCCAGGCTTGCGTATTATGCCTCTCTGACTGGCCTCTACGGCCGGCTGAGCGCCCATACACTCATTTCGTTAGTTGACTTAGGCATATGGAGTTCATCCCCAGTCTAAGCATATCGAGTTCATTCCCAGTCTAAGATCGGACCAGACCGAGGGTTGCAACAGCAGGATCGACAGCACGCAGGGGAAATCGGGCCGATCCCCATCTTGTACATTCTACCTCTCCGGCTAGCTGAGTGCCCGCACGCCTGTTTCGTGGGTTGGCTTAGGTATAGGGAGTTCATTCCATGTCTCAGCCCTAGCTGGATCAAGGGTTGTGGCAGTGGGACCGACAGCACATAGAGAGGGACCGAGTCGATCGGCTGAGCGCTCGCACGTTCGTTTCGTGGGTTGGCTTAGGCATACAGAGTTTATTCCATGTCTAAGCATACGGAGTTCATTCCCAGTCTAAGATCAGACCAGACCAAAGGTTGCGGTAACAGGACCAGCTATAGGATCGACAGCACGTAGGGGGATCAGGTCGATCCTCGGCTTACGCATTCTGCCTCTCCAATCGACTGAGCGCCCGTACACTGGTTTTGTGGGTTGGCTTAGGCATACGGAGTTCATTTCATGTCTAAGCCCTAGTCAGACCGAGGGTTATGGCAGTAGGACCGGCAACAGGATCGACAGCACGCAGAGAGGGATCGAGCTGATCCCCGGCTTACGCATTATGCCTCTCCGACCGGCTGAGCACCCTCATTCTCGTTTCGTGGGTTGACTCAGGCATACGGAGTTCATCCCCAATCTAAGCATACGGAGTTCATTCCCTATGTAAGATCAGATTGGACCGAGGGTTGAGGCAGTAGGATCGACAGCACGCAGGGTGGACCAGGCCGATCCCCAGCTTGCGCATTCTGCCTCTTCGACCGGTTGAGCGCCTGCACACCCATTTTATGGGTTGGTTTAGGCGTAGGGAGTTCATTCCATGTTTAAGACCCAGTCAGATCGAGGGTTGTAGTAGCGGGACCGACAGCACGCAGAGGGGGATCGGGCCGATCCCCAGCTTGCGCATTATGCCTCTTCGCCCGGCTCAGCGCCCGTACGCTCGTTTCATGGGTGGACTTAAGCATACAGAGTTTATTCCCAGTCTAAGATTAGATCGAACCGAGGGTTGCACCAGCAGGATCGACAACACGCAGGGGGGACCGGGCCAATCCCCGGCTTGCGCATTCTACCTCTGCGGCCTGTTAAGCGCTCGCACGCTCGTTTCGTGGGTTTACTGAGGCATACGGAGTTCATTCCATGTCTAAGCATACGAAGTTCATTCCCAATCTAAGATTTTGAGCAACGGTGCACATGCTGGGCTCGAGCATGTGCTGGTACCGTATTTTTTTCGCCCAGGGCACCATCACCAGAGCATCACCGGAGAGCCTAACCGACGGCATTACGATTTCTGACGTTTGGAGGGGCCGGGGGGTGTGCGCACATGATGTGCGATGGGTGCTGGTACTTGGGCCTTATATTGGCCCCCTATCCCTCATCAAACCTCAAGAACTCACACCCCCTTAAAGAGCATTTGAGATTTTATAGGTTTGCTGCCAGTAGCCATTAAAGTCTCTGAAATGGGGACACTTTTTTCAAATGGTCAGAAAATCTTCTCCACTTCGATTTTTTAGCTGAAGTTTTTTGTGCATGCCAACAAAAATACAAGGATCACCACTACCAAATTTGGGGACAAAACTCTTTCTAAAAAAATTTTAAAAATAGAAAATGGGTCGTCTTGCCACGAAACTTCACATGAAGGCTTAGGGGACCATTGTATGAATTTACAAGCCATAAAAATGGCATTGTCATGGCAGAAAGATGAAGATGAGCTTGAATCCACCCACCTCCCGTTCGATCCCCGGCTTTTGCATCCTGCCTCTTTGGTCGGCTGAGCGTCCGCACACTCGTTTCGTGGGTTGACTTAGGCATACGAAGTTCATCCCCAGTCTAAGCATATGGAGTTCATTCCTTGTCTAAGATCGGGCTGGACTGAGGATGGCGGTAGCAGGATCGACAGCACGCAGGGGGGATCGGGCCAATCCCTGACTTGCACATTCTGCCTCGTCGGTCAGTTGAGCGCCCGCACGCCCATTTCGTGGGTTGGCTTAGGCATAGGGAGTTCATTCCATGTCTAAGCCCCAGCCAGACTGAGGGTTGTGGCAGCGGGACCCCCAGCACGCAGAGGTGGACCGGGTCGATCCCTGACTTGCGCATTATGCCTCTCCGACCAGCTTAGTGCCCGCACGCTCGTTTCATGGGTTGACTTAGGCATACGGAGTTCATTCCCAGTCTAAGATCAGACCGAACTGAGGGTTACAGTAGCAGGATCGACAGCACGTAGGTGGGGACCAGGCCGATCCCTGGCTGGTGCATTCTACCTCTTCGGCCAGCTGAGTGCCCGCACGCACGCTCATTTCGTGGGTTGGCTTAGGCATATGGAGTTCATTCCATGTCTAAGCATATGGAGTTCATTCCCAGTCTAAGATCAGACCGGACCGAGGGTTGCGACAGTAGGACCAGCATAGAATCGACAGCACATAGGGGGGACCGGGCCGATCCCCGGCTTGCGCATTCTGCCCCTCCGACCAACTGAGCACCTGCACGCTCGTTTCGTGGTTTGGCTTAGGCATACGGAGTTCATTCCATGTCTAAGCCCCAGTCGGATCGAGGGATGTGGTAGCAGGACCGGTAGCAGGATCGGCAGCACGCAGAGAGGGACCAAGTTGATCCCCGACTTGCGCATTTTGCCTCTTTGGCCAGCATCTCAGGCTGGTTGAGCACCCGAATGCTCATTTCGTGGGTTGACTTAGGCATACGGAGTTCATCCCCAGTCGAAGCATAAGGAGTTGATTCCCGTGTAGGATTGGATCGGACTGAAGGTTGTCGCAACAGGATCGGCAGCAAGTATGGGGGACCGGGCCAATCCTTGGCTTACGCATTCTGCCTCTCCTGCTGGCTGAGCGCCTGCACACCCGTTTCATGGGTTGGCTTAGGCATAGGGAGTTCATTCCATGTCTAAGCCCCAGCTAGACAGAGGGTTGTGGCAGTTGGACCAGCAGCATGCAGAGGGGGACCGGACCGATCCCCGGCTTGCGCATTATACCTCGTCGATTGGCCCAGTGCTCGTACGCTCATTTCGTGGGTTGACTTATGCATACGGAGTTCATTCCAAGTCTAAGATCGGACCGGACTGAGGGTTGCGACAGCAGGACTGACAGCACGTAGGGGGGATTAGGCCGGACCCCGGCTTGCGCATTCTACCTCTCTGGCCGATTGAGCCCCCGTACGCCCGTTTTGTGGGTTGGCTTAGGCATAGGGAGTTCATTCCATGTCTAAGCCCCAGTGGAACCGAGGTTGTGGCAGCGAGACCAGCAGCATGCAGAGAGGGATCGGGCCGATCCCCAGCTTGCGCATTATTCCTTTTTGCTCGGCTCAGCGCCCGTACGCTCGTTTCATGGGTTGACTTAGGCATACGAAGTTCATTCCCAGCCTAAGATCGGACTGGACCGAGGGTTGCGGTAGCAGGACCGACAGCACGCAGGGGGGATCGGGCCGGTCCCCGACTTGCGCATTCTGCCTCTCCGACCGGTTGAACGCCCATACGCTTGTTTCGTGGGTTGGCTTGGGCATACGAAGTTCATTCCATGTCTAAGCATATGGAGTTCATTCCCAATCTAAGATCGAACTAGACCAAAGGTTGCGATAGCAGGAACAGCAGCAGGATCGGCAGCATGCAGGGGGGATCGGGCCGATCCCCAGCTTACGCATTTTACCTCTCCAGCCGACTGAGCGCCCGCACGCTCGTTTCATGGGTTGGCTTAGGCATACGGAGTTCATTCCATGTCTAAGCCCCAGTCGGACTAAGGGTTCTGGTAGCGGGACCGACAGCACGCAGAGGGGGATCGGGTCGATCCTCGGCTTGCCCATTCTACCTCTCTAGCTGACTGAGTGCCCGCACGCTCATTTCGTGGGTTGGCTTAGACATACGGAGTTCATTCCATGTCTAAGCCCCAGTCGGACTGAGGGTTGTGGCAGTAGGACCAGCAGCGGGATCGACAGCACGCAGAGGGGGACTGGGCTGATCCCCAGCTTGCACATTATGCCTCTTCGACCGGCTGAGCGCCCACACGCTCGTTTCATGGGTTGACTTTGGCATACGGAGTTCATCTCTAGTCTAAGCATATGGAGTTCATTCCCAGTCTAAGATCGGATCAGATCGAGAGTTACGGTAGTAGGATCGGTGGCATGCAGGGGGGATCGGGCCAATCCTCGGATTGTGCATTCTGCCTCTCCAATCGATTGAGCGCCCGTACGCCCGTTTCGTGGGTTGGCTTAGGCATAATGAGTTCATTCCATGTCTAAGCCCCAGTCGGACTAAGGGTTCTGGCAGCGGGACCGACAGCACGCAGAGGGGGACCAGACCAATCCCCGGCTTGCGTATTACGCCTCTTTGGCCAGCTCAGTGCCCGGACGCTAGTTTCATGGGTTGACTTAGGCATACGGCATTCATTCCCAGTCTATGATCCGACCGAACCGAGGGTTATGGTAGCAGGATCGATGGCACGCAAGGGGGGACCGGGCCGATCCCCGGCTTGCACATTCTACCTCTCTAGTCGGCTGAATGCCCGCACACTCATTTCGTGGCTTGGCTTAGGCATACAGAGTTCATTCCACATCTAAGCCCCATCCAGATCGAGGGTTGTGGCAGCAGGATCGATAGCGCAATTGGCAGCACGCAGAGGGGGACCGGGCTTATCTCGACTTGCACATTATGCCTCTCCGATCGGCCTCTCTGGCCGGCTGAGTGCCCGCACGCTTGTTTTGTGGGTTGACTTAGGCATACAAAGTTCATCCCCAGTCTAAGCATATGGAGTTCATTCCCAGTCTAAGATTGGAGTGGACCGAGGGTTGCGGCAGCAGGATCGACAGCACGTAGGGGGGATCGGGCCGTTCCCCGGCTTGCGCATTCTACCTCTCCGACCGGCTGAGCACCCGTACGCCCGTTTCGTGGGTTGGCTTAGGCATAGGGAGTTCATTCCATGTCTAAGCCCCAGCCAGATCGAGGGTTGTGGCAGTGGGACCAGTAGCACATAGAGGGGGACCGGGCCGATCCCCAGCTTGCGCATTATGCCTCTTCGGCTGGGTCAGCACCCGTACGCTTGTTTCATGGGTTGGCTTATGCATACGGAGTTCATTCTCAGTCTAAGATCGAACCGGACTGAGGGTTACGGTAGCAGGATGGACAGCACGCATGGGGGGATCAGGCTGATCCCTGGCTTGCACATTCTGCCTCTCCGGCCGACTGAGCACCCACACGCTTGTTCCGTAGGTTGGCATAGGCATATAGAGTTCATTCCATGTCTAAGCATACGGAGTTCATTCCCAGTCTAAGGTTTTGAGCCACAGTGCATATGCTGGGCTCGGGCAAGTGCTGGTGCCAAATTTTTTTCGCCCGAGGCACCATCACCGTAGCATCGTCGGAGAGGCTAACCGACGGCATAGGGGGGCCGGGGGGTGTGCGCACATGATGTGCGATGGGTGCTGGTACTTGGGCCTTATATTGGCCCCCTATCCCTCATCAAACCTCCAGAACTCACACCCCCTTAAAGAGCATTTGATATTTTATAGGTTTGCTCCCAGTAGCCATTAAAATGTCTGAAATGGGGACACTTTTTTCAAACGATCACAAAATCTTCTCCACTTCGAGTTTTTAGTTGAATTTTTTTGTGCATGCCAACAAAAGTACAAGGATCACCTCTAAAAATTTGGGGACAAAACTCTTTCTAAAAAATTTTTAAAAAATCTCGAACCGTAAAAGTTTTAAAAATCGTGAAAAATAGAAAACGGGTCGTCTTGCCACGAAACTTCACATGAAGGCTTAGGGGACCATTGTATGAATTTACAAGCCATAAAAATGGCATTGGCTTGGCAGAAATATGAAGATGTGCTTGAACCCACCTATCACCCGTTCGATCCCCGACTTGCCCATTCTGCCTTTCTGGTCGTTGAGCGCCCGCACGCTTGTTTCGTTGGTTGACTTAGGCATATAGAGTTCAACCCCAGTCTAAGCATATGGAGTTCATTCCCAGTCTAAGATTGGACCAGACCGAGGGTTGTAGAAATAGGATCGGTAGCACGCAGGGTGGATCAGGTCGATCCTCGGCTTACGCATTCTGCCTCTCCGGCCAGTTGAGCACCCGCATGCCTGTTTCGTGGGTTGGCTTAGGCATAGGTAGTTCAATCGATGTGTAAGCCCCAACCAGACCGAGAGTTGTGGAGCGGGACCAGCAGCATGCAGAGGGGGACTGGGCCGATCCTCGGCTTGTGCATTATGCCTCTTCGGTCGGCTCAGCACCCGCACGCTCGTTTCTTGGGTTGACTTAGGCTTACGGAGTTCATTCCCAGTCTAAGATCAGACCAGACTGAGGGTTCCGACAGTAGGATTGACAGCACACAGGAGGGATCGGGTCGATCCACGGCTTGCGCATTCTGCCTCTCCGACCGACTAAGTGCCCACACGCTCATTTTGTGGGTTGGCTTAGGCATACACATTCCATGTCTAAGCATATGGAGTTCATTCCCAGTCTAAGATCGGACTGGACCAAGGGTAGTGGCAGTAGGACCAACAGTAGGATCGACAGCACGCAGGGGGTACTGGGTCGATCCTCGACTTACGGATTCTGCCTCTTCGGCCAGCTGAGCGCCTATACGCTCGTTTTGTGGGTTAGCTTAGGCATACAGAGTTCATTCCATGTCTAAGCCCCAGTCGGACTGAGGGTTGTAGCAACAGGACCGGTAGCGAGATGGGCAGCACGGAGAGGGGGACCGGGCTGATCCCTGGCTTGCGCATTATGCCTCTTCGACCGGCCTCTCTGGATGGCTGAGGGCCCGCATGCTCATTTCATGGGTTGACTTAGGCATATAGAGTTCATCCCCAATCTAAGCATACAGAGTTCATTCCCACTCTAAGATCGGATCAGACCGAAGGTTGTGGCAATAGGATCGATAGTACGCAGGGGGGATCGGGCCGACTGAGCGCCTGCATGCCCTTTATGTGGGTTTACTTCATAGGGATTTCATTCCATGTGTAAGCCCCAGCTAGATCGAGGTTGTGGCAGCAGGATCGGCAACATGCAGAGGGGGATCGGGTCGATCCCCGGCTTGTGCATTATGCCTTTTCGGCCGGCTCAGCGCCCGTACGCTCATTTCATTGGTTGACTTATGCATACGAAGTTTATTCCCAGTCTAAGATCAGACCAAACCAAGGGTTGCGACAGCAGGATCGATAACATGCAGGGGGGACTGGGTCGATCCCTAACTTGCGCATTCTGCCTCTCCGACCGGCTAAGTGTCCGCACGCTCATTTCGTGGGTTAGCTTAGGCATACAGAGTTCATTCCATGTCTAAGCATACGGAGTTCATTCCCAGTGTAAGATTTTAAGCCACGGTGCACATGCTGGGCTCGAGCATGTGTTGGTGCCGTATTTTTTTTGCCTGGGGCACCATCATCGGAGAGCCTAACCGGTGGCATTAGGGGTTCCGGTGATTGGGGGGGCCGGGGGTTGTGCACACATGATGTGCGATGGGTGCTGGTTCTTGTGTCATGGGCTCCGACCTTAGACTCAGAAACCGTGCAGCCTTAGGCTTGGAATCTCCTCTTTTATGCCTAGGTCAGCCTAAAACACAAGCGTACGGGCACTACAACAACGGGAAGGGCTGATTACGCAAGTTAAAGAGAAACAGGATAAGAAGGCAGAATTCTGGAAATGCTCTTGTATTCACTGAAACGGAAGTGTTTGATGGTGTACAAATGAGGGAAGAGCATCCCTCTATTTATAGTTGAGGCTCTAGCTTACACTTAATGACAATATCCCTAGAATAAAGGCTAAAATCATGGGATTATACAGATTGCAATCAATCAAGATGCTAACTCCTGATTTTTAGGGTCAACCAAATCTGCCAGGATGTTGCTGCTGATCTTGCCTGCTTCCAGAAGCTTCCCTTGCGTGTCCAGCACCTTGAGCCCTTTTGAATGTGGTACGGGCAGCTTGTATGCCAGGCCTTGGTCTCACGGGTTAGCCTGCAAGTTGGGCGGGCATTCTAAACTCGTTTGCTATGCTTTATGCGTAGATACCCGCCAGCACGCCTGGTCTGCGAGCCTTAACCTCTGGCTCACCTACTGGTGCACCTGATGTGCCTGGCGCGCCCGCCCAGGGTGTGACATTCTCCCCCACCTGATTATGTAATGCCCTCGTTGTGTCTTCTGTATGGTACTACCTAATCTGGTCCTCGAATTGCCATAAGTCATTTACTGGTTCCCAGCTCACCTCGCTGTCTAGAAGTCCCTTCCAGCGTAGCAAGTACTCTTATCTTGGTTGATAGTTCTTCCGTCTCACCTTTCGGTCAGCTATGATGTTGTGGACCTCCTTCTTATATGAGGCCCTTGCTTTCAATGGTGCACGCTTTGACTCTACCCATCCTGGATCTCCGTCATCCTCATGGAATGGCTTGAGCATGCTCACATGGAACACCGGGTGTACCCTCAGCTTGGGTGGCATATCTAGTTTGTAGGCAATCTTGCCTACCCTCTTGACTACTCAAAAAGGTCCCTCATACCTTTGGACTAGGCCTTTGTGTAGCCCCTTATGGTGCACAATGGGATGCAGCTTCACCAACACCAAGTCTCCAACCTAGAACTGCAAGTCCCACCTATTCTGGTCTACCCACTTCTTCGACCTCTTGGCCGCCTTGTGTAGACAAACTCTGGCCAAGTCAATTTGCTCCTGCCATGCCTTGGCAAACTTGTATGCTGCTGGATTCAGTCTTGTATAACCTACAGCAATCGAACCGGGTGTTAGTGGTTGTTGCTCTGTCATAACCTCAAATGGGCTCTGGTTTGTTGCCTCGCTCCTTTGCAAGTTATAGGAAAACTACGCAATATCTAGCAGCTTTGGCCAGTCCCTTTGTGTGGCACTCACATAGTGCCTGAGGTAGACCTCTAATAGTCCATTCACTCATTCTATCTGCCCATCGATTTACGGATGCATGCTGGTGGAAAAGTTCAAGTCTGACCCCAATAGCTTAAACAACTCAATCCAGAACCTGCCCGTGAAATGCCCGTCCCGATCACTAACAATGGTCCTCAGCACTCTCCAGTACTTAACTATGTTTTTTAGGAACAATCGAGCTGCCTCCTCGGCTCGGCACTCCTTGGTTGCTAGAATGAAGATTCCATACTTGGAAAACCTGTCCACCACTACCATGATGCTTCCAAACCCTTTTGTTTTGGGTAGACTGACTATAAAGTCTAGAGAAACACTCTCCCATGGCCGCTCTGGCATTGGAAATTGCTCCAAGAGACCGCCTGGTTTCTTGAACTCCACCTTGTCCTGTTGGCACACAAGACAAGTCTTCACATAGGCCTCCACATCGTCCCTCATGTACGGCTAGTAGTACCGATCCTCGATCAGTGCCAAGGTACGGCTCACTCCGAGGTGTCCAACCCACCATGAATCATGGCATTCTTGCAAAACTTCCTTGCGGAGCTTCCCGTGCTACAGCACAAACAGTCTACTACCCCTGGTGTACAGCAAGCCATCCTGCAACCAAAACTGCCTAGTCTTACCTTGCTGGGCATACTCCATCAAAGCCTTGGCTGTAGGATCATGCGCAAGTCCCTTCTTGATGCACGACACCAGTAACCCCTCTGGTTGGCTAATGGCAACAAGGTTAGCCTTTCTGCTTAGGGCATCTGCCACTAGGTTCGCCCATCCTGGCTTGTACTCCATCTGAAAATCAAATTTTGCAAGAAAATCTTACCATCTCGCCTGCTTGGGGGACAGCTTCTTCTGCGTTTAGAAGTAGCTGGTCACCACATTGTCCGTCCTCACCATGAACCTTGACCCCAACAGGTAATGCCACCAAGTGCGCAAGTAGTGCACCACTGCAATCATCTCCTTCTCTTGGACCGTGTACTTGCACTCAGTCTCGTTTAGCTTCCTGCTCTCAAACGCGACTGGACGTCCCTCTTGCATCAACACGCCCCCTATGGCAAAGTCTAATGCATCCATATGCACCTCATACGACTTGGCATGCTCTGGCAAGGCCAAGACTGGCTCCTCGGTCACAGCCCTCTTCAACCTGTCAAAGGCTTCCTGGCACCCTACGCTCCACTCCCATGCTTTCCCTTTCTTGAGCAAGTCAGTCAATGGCATGGCTATTGCTAAGTGACTTTGATGAAGCGCCTATAGTAGTTGACCAGCCCAAGGAACGATCTCAACTTAGTGACCTTGGCTGGCAGTTGCCACACCAAGATGGTGTGTATCTTGCCTTCATCCATGCGTATCCTGCCACCTCCCACTATGTGGCCAAAGAACGAGATCTCCTGTTGGGTGAATGAGCACTTCTCCCTCTTGACAAACAGCTTGTGTGCCCGTAACACCTCGAACACCTGTCTCAAGTGGTCTACATGCTCTCCCAAAGTCTGGCTGTAGATCACAATGTCATCCAAATAAACCATAACAAACCGATCAAGGAATGACTGAAGTACCTTGTTCATAAGGGTGCAGAATGTTGCTGGGGCGTTCGTGAGTCCGAAAGGCATCACCAAGAACTCATACGAACCATACCAAGTGACACATACTATCTTTGGCTCATCTCCCTCCGCGATCCTGACTTGATAGTAGCCTGACCTCAAATCCAGCTTGGTGAACCACCTTGCACTCCTAAGTTGATCGAACAAGTCTGCAATGAGTGGGATGGGGTACTTGTTCTTGATGGTCAGCTTGTTCAAAGCCCAGTAGTCTATGCACAGCCGCAACTACCCATCATGCTTGCGTTGAAATAGAACTGGTGCACCATAGGGTGCCTTCAATGGCTTGATGAAGCCAGCATCAACTAACTCTTTGAGCTACTTATTCAGCTCCTCCAACTCTGGTGGAGGCATTCCGTAAGGGGCTCTAGCCGATGGCTTGGCCTCGGACACCAGCTCGATCTCGTGGTCCACCTCCCTCTTAGGTGGTAGCTTGCTAGGTAGCTTTGCAGGCATCACATCACTAAAGGTCTTCAGCACCTTTAGCACCTCTAAGGGTGACTCGGTCTCCTTCTCCCTTGGCTCATCATATTTTAGGGCTACCAAGAAATTGTCTTCTTGTCTGCTTACCGCCTTGGCAAATTGGATGGCTGACACCACCCACGACCCAACTCCAGACCCTCTCCTCAATGGCACTAGGTATTGGCACCGTGCATCCAAGATGCAAACACAATCGGCAAAAGGCACAAGGAGGGCGTTAATCCAAATAAGGAAATCCAACCCAATCACAAACTCATAGTCGTCAAGGGATATTACCTCAATGGTCTTCTTGCCTTTCCAGTCTCCAAGCTGTAACTCCACTCCGCGCGCTACTCCAATGGCTAGAACTTCATTGGAGTTCACCGTTTTGATGGTACCAGTCCCTTTTTGCACCTTTAGTCTGAGCTTTCAGGCTCTATCACCTGAAATAAAAAGATGTGAGGCACCTGTGTCCACCAGTGCGCTCACCTTCTGACCCGTAACCATCAGATCCACAAACATTAAGCCATTTGGCTTACGGTTCCCCTTACTCTGGACAGCATTGAGCACCAACGACCCAAGCTTTGTTGCCCCTGACTCTGGCTCCTCGTCAGACTCCTTGTCTACAGCAGCCAGCTTGCCTTTCTATGGCTAATTGCTCACTATGTGGCTCCTTCCACATAGGTAGCATGCTAGTGGCTCTCAGTCTCCTATTGCTTTCCCCTTGCTTGCTGGTGGCTTCCTCTCGCCATCCTTGATTGAACGGTCTTGGTCTCCATCCTTGGACTCCCAGTCACGGTCCTTCCCCTTGGACTGCTTCTTTCGGTCCCTATCGTCCCTGCCCTTACCCTTGGGCTTGGTAGACTTGAACTTGTTTAGAGGCTTGAACTCTATCAAGGCCTCGACAGTAGTCATGGCTTTAGCCAAGTCATGAACTCCTCTCCTTTGTAGCTTATGCTTCACCCATAGCTTCAGCCCATCCAAGAATGTAAATAAGGCATCATTCTTGCCTAGATCCGAGATCTGTAGCATCAGTTCAGAGAATTTCTGGACATACTCCCTTATGTCCCCTTGCTGGCTCAAGCTGTGCAACTTTGCCCACGCCTCATCATCGACATATTTCGGGTAAAATTGTTCTCTGAACTCCTTTTGGAACTCTGCCCAGGTTCCAATCTTGGTGCTCCCATGCCTGACATCATCACACTTGCACCTTTACCACAATAAGGCTACATCAATGAGATACATAGTAGCGGTGCTTACCTTTATCGCCTCGTCTTGCATGCCCATGGCCTGGAAGTACTGCTCCATGCCCCAAAGGTAGTTATCTACTTCCTTGGCCACCCTAGTCCCCTTGAACTCCTTAGGCTTGGGGATATCCAATCTGGACTTGGACACTCTAGCAAACATGCCATTCCCAATGGCAGTCTTGCAAGCAACGAGCTCACTGGTAAGCTCCTCCATCCGCTGGCGCATGGCCTCCATGCCATCATGCAAGGTCAGCACTTCAGCCTCCAAGGTCTGATTCTTTTAGGTGAACACGTCCAAGCCTTTGTTGAAAGCAGCTTGCAGCTCACTTTGGATCTCCTCCCCCATGGAGTCTAGTGATGCAATGTGAGTCTCTACCCCCTCAAGCTTCTCCCCCATGTCGCCCATGGTCACCTCCACCTTGGCCAGCCTATCGTCCATGGTAAACCAGATATCTCTAGAACTGGCTTTCCTCCCTCTTCCATGCCCATGCTCCTGGGCCTCTGGTTGTTGGTTAGCAGCATCACTTTGGGATGCCATCTCCTCTAACCTGCACAATACAAACACGTAGAATCGAACTTGCTCTAATACCAACTGTCATGGGCTCCGACCTTAGACTTAGAAACCGGGCGGCCTTAGGCTTGGAATCTCCTCCTTTATGCCTAAGTCAGCCTAAAACACAAGCGTATGGGCACTAGAACAATAGGAAGGGTTGATTACGCAAGTTAAAGAGAAACAGGATAAGAAGGCAAAATTTTGGAAATGCTCTTATATTCACCGAAACAGAAGTGTTTGATGGTGTACAAATGAGGGACGAGCAGCCCTCTATTTATAGTTGAGGCTCCAGCTTACACTTAATGGCAATATCCCTAGAATAAAGGCTAAAATCATGGGATTATACAGATTACAATCAATCAGGATGCTAACTCCTGATTTTCAAGGTCAACCAAATCTGCCAGGATGCTGCTGTTGATCCTACCTGCTTCCAGAAGCTTCCCTTGTGTGTCCAGCACCTTGGGCCCTTCTGAATGTGGTGCAGGTAGCTTGTATGCCAGGCCTTGGTCTCACGGGCTGGCCTGCAAGTTGGGCGGGCATTCTGAACTCGTTTGCTAGGCTTTGCGCGTAGATACCCGCCAGCACGCCTGGTCTGTGGGCCTCAACCTCTGGCTCACCTGCTGGTGCGTCTGATGTGCCTGGCGCGCCCGCCCAGGGTGTGACACTTGGCCCTTATATTGGCCCCCTATCCCTCATCAAACCTTGAGAACTCCCACCCCCTTAAAGACCATTTGAGATTTTATAGGTTTGCAGCCAGTAGCCATTAAAGTGTCTGAAATGGGGACACTTTTTTCAAACGATCGCAAAATCTTCTCCACTTCAATTTTTTAGCTGAATTTTTTTGTGCATGCCAACAAAAATATAAGGATCACCTCTACCAAATTTGGGGACAAAACACTTTCTAAAAAAATTTTAAACAATCTCGAACCGTAAAATGTTTCAAAAATCATGAAAAATAGAAAACTGGTTGTCTTGCCATGAAACTTCACATGGAGGCTTAGGGGACCATTGTATGAATTTACAAGCCATAAAAATTGCATTGGCATGGCAGAAATATGAAGATGTGCTTGAACCCACCTACCACCCGTTCGATCTTTGACTTGCGCATCCTGCCTCTCCGATCGGCTGAGCGCCCGCACGCTCGTTCCATGGGTTGACTTAGGCATAGGAAGTTCATCCCCAGGCTAAGCATGCAGAGTTCATTCTTAATCTAAGATTAAATCGGATCGAGGGTTGCAGTAACAGGATCAGCAGTACGCAGGGGGGACTGGGCCAATCCCCGGCTTGCGCATTTTGCCTCTCCGACCGGCTGAGGGCCCGTACCCCCGTTTCGTGGGTTGGCTTAGGCATAGGGAGTTCATTCCATGTCTAAGCCCTAGCCGGATCGAGGGTTGTGGCAGCGGGACCGGCAGCACGCAGAAGGGGACCGGGTCAATCATCGGCTTGCACATTATGCCTCTCCGGTCGGCTCAGCACCTGCACGCTCATTTCGTGGGTTGACTTAAGCATACAGAGTTCATTCCCAGTCTAAGATTGGACCAGACCGAGGGTTGCAGCAGCAGGATCGACAGCACGTAGGGGGGACCGAGCCGATCTCCGGCTTGCGCATTCTGCCTCTACGGCCGGTTGAGCACCCGCACGCTCATTTCGTGGGTTGGCTTAGGCATACGGAGTTCATTCCATGTCTAAGCATGCGGAGTTCATTCCCAGTCTAAGATCAGACCGGACCGAGGGTTATGGCAATAGGACCAGCAGTAGGATCGACAGCACGCAGGGGGGATCGGGATGATCCCCGGCTTGCGCATTCTGTCTCTCTGGCCAACTGACCGCCCTCACGCTCGTTTCGTGGGTTGGCTTAGGCATACGGAGTTCATTCCATGTCTAAGCCCCAGCTGGACCAAGGGTTGTGGCAGTACGATCGGCAGCGGGATTGATAGCACATAGAGGGGGACCGGGTTAATCCCCGGCTTACGCATTATGCCTCTCCAGTCGACCTCTTCAACACCCACATGCTCGTTTCATGGGTTAACTTAGGCATACGAAGTTCATCTCCAATCTAAGCATGCAGAGTTCATTCCCAGTCTAAGATCAGACCGAACCAAAGGTAATGGCAACAGGATCGACAGCATGCAAGGGGGACCAGGCCGATCCCCGGCTTATGCATTCTACCTCTTCGATCGGCTGAGCACCCACACGCCCGTTTCATGGGTTGGCTTAGGCATAGGGAGTTCATTCCATGTCTAAGCCCCAGTCGGACCGAGGGTTATGGCAGCGAGATCGACAGCACGCAAGGGGGACCAGGTTGATCCTCGACTTGCGCATTCTGCCTCTCCGGTCGGATGAGCACCCGTACGCCTGTTTTGTGGGTTGGCTTAGGCATAGGGAGTTCATTCCATGTCTAAGCCCCAGCCGGACTGAGGGTTGTGGTAGCGGGACTGGTAGCACGCAGAGGGGGACCGAGTCGATCCTCAGCTTACGCATTATGCCTCTTCGCCGGCTCAACGCCCACACGCTCGTTTCATGGGTTGACTTATGCATACGGAGTTCATTCCCAGTCCTAGATCAGACCAGACTGAGGGTTGCGGTAGTAGGATCGACAAAACGTAAGGGGGATCGGGCCGATCCTTGGCTTGCGCATTGTGCCTCTCCGGCCAGCTGAGCGCCCGCATGCTCATTTCGTAGGTTGGCATAAGCATACAGAGTTCATTCTATGTCTAAGCATACAGAGTTCATTCCCAGTCTAAGATTTTGAGCCACGGTACATGCTCGACACATGCTGGACTCGAGCATGTACTGGTGCCACAATTTTTTCACTTGGGGCACCATCGTCGGAGCGTCGTCGGACAGCCTAACCGATGGCATTGGGGTTCCGGCGATTGGGGAGCCGAGGGGTGTGCGCACATGATGTGCGATGGGTGCTAGTACTTGGCCCTTATATTGGCCCCCTATCCCCCATCAAATCTTGAGAACTCAAACCCCCTTAAAGAGCATTTGAGATTTTATAGGTTTGCTGCCAGTAGCCATTAAAGTGTCTGAAATGGGGAGACTTTTTTCAAATGGTCACAAAATCTTCTCGACTTTGAGTTTTTAGCTGAATTTTTTTATGCATGCCAACAAAAATACAAGGATCACCTCTACCAAATTTAGGGACCAAACTCTTTCCAAAAAAATTTTAAAAAATCCCGAACCATAAAAACTTTTAAAAATCATGAAAAATAGAAAACGGGTCGTCTTGCCACGAAACTTCACATGAAGGCTTAGGGGGCCATTGTATAAATTTACAAGCCATAAAAATGGCATTGGCATGGCAAAAATATGAAGATGTGCTTGAACCCACCTACCACCCGTTCGATCCCTAGCTTACGCATCCTGCCTCTCTGGTCGGCTGAGCGTCTGCATGCTCGTTTCGTGGGTTGACTTAGCCATATGGAGTTCATCCCTAGACTAAGCATACGAAGTTCATTCCCAGTCTAAGATCGGATCGGATCGAGGGTTGTGGTAGCAGGATCGACAGCACGCAGGGGGACCGGGTCGATCCCCGTCTTGCGCATTTTACCTCTTCGGTCGGTTGAGCGCCCACGCGCCCGTTTTAATGGGTTGGCTTAAGCATAGGGAGTTCATTCCATGTCTAAGCCCCAGCTGGACCGAGGGTTATGGCAGCAGGATCGACAGCACGCAGGGGGGACCGACAGCACGTAGGGGGGACCGGTAGCACGCAGAGGGGGATCGGGCTGATCCTCGGCTTACGCATTATACCTCTCTGGTCGGCTCAACGCCCACATGCTCGTTTCGTGGGTTGACTTAGGCATATAGAGTTCATTCCCAATCTAAGATCGGACCAAACCGAGGGTTGTGGCAGCAGGATCGACAGCACGCAGGGGATCGGGTCGATCCCCGACTTACGCATTCTGCCTCTCCGATCGGTTGAGGGCCCGTACGCTCATTTCGTGGGTTGGCTTGGGCATACGGAGTTCATTCCCAGTTTAAGATCAGACCGGACTAAGGGTTGTGACAGTAGGACCAGCAACAGGATTGGCAGCACGCAGAGGGGGACCAGGCTGATCCCCGGCTTATGCATTCTGCCTCTCCAGCCGGCTGAGGGCCCGCAGGCTCATTTCGTGGGATGGTTTAGGCATATGGAGTTCATTCCATGTCTAAAACCTAGCCAGACTGAGGGTTGTGGCAGCAGGATCGACAACAGGATCGACAGCATGCAAAAGGGGATCGGGCTGATCCCTGGCTTGCGCATTATGCCCTTTCGGTCGGCCTCTCCTGGCCGGCTGAGTGCCCGCACGCTCATTCCGTGGGTTGACTTAGGCATACGGAGTTCATCCCCAGTCTAAGCATACGGAGTTCATTCCCAGTCTAAGATCGGACCGGACAGAGGGTTGCAGTAGTAGGATCGGTAGCACGCAGGGGGGATCGGGCCATCCCCGGCTTGTGCATTCTACCTCTCCGGTTGGCTGAGTGCCCGCACGCCCGTTTCGTGGGTTGGCTTAGGCATAAGGAGTTCATGGTTGTGGCAGTGGGATGAACAGCACACAAAGGGGGATCGAGCCGATCCCCGGCTTGCGCATTATGCCTCTCGATCGGCTCAGCACCCGCATGCTCATTTTATTGGTTGACTTATTTAAACGGAGTTCATTCCCAGTCTAAGATCAGATCGGATCGAGGGTTGTGGCAGCAGGATCAATAGGACACAGGGGGGGATCAGGCCGATCCCCTGCTTGTGCATTATGCCTCTCCGACCGACTAAGCACCCGCACTCTCGTTTTGTGGGTTGGCTTAGGCATACGAAGTTCATTCCGTGTCTAAGCATACGTAGTTCATTCCCAGTCTAAGATTTTGAGCCACGGTGCACATGCTGGGATCGGCCTTGCGCTGGTGCCATATTTTTTTCACTCGGGGCACCATCACCGAAGCGTCACCGGAGCATCGTCGAAGAGCCTAACCGACGGCATTGGGGGTTCCGACGATTGGGGGGCCGGGGGGTGTGCGCACATGATGTGCAATGGGTGCTGGTACTTGGCCCTTATATTGGCCCCCTATCCCTCATCAAACCTCAAGAACTCACACCCCCTTAAAGAGCATTTGAGATTTTATAGGTTTGCTGCCAGTAGCCATTAAAGTGTCTGAAATGGGGACACTTTTTTCAAACGGTCACAAAATCTTCTCCACATCGAGTTTTTAGCTGAATGCTTTTGTGCATGTCAACAAAAATACAAGGATCACCTCTACCAAATTGGGGACAAAACTCTTTCTAAAAAAATTTTAAAAAATCTCGAACCGTAAAAAGTTTCAAAAATCATGAAAAATAGAAAACGGGTCGTCATGCCACGAAACTTCACATGAAGGCTTAGGGGTCCATTGTATGAATTTACAAGCCATAAAAATGGCATTGGCATGGCAGAAATATGAAGATGTGCTTGAACCCACCTACCACCCGTTCGATCCCCGACTTGCGCATCCTGCCTCTCTGGTCGATTGAGTGTCCGCACGCTCGTTTCGTGGGTTGACTTAGGCATACGGAGTTCATCCTCAATCTAAGCATATGGAGTTCATTCCCAGTCTAAGATCGAACCGGACCGAGGGTTGTGGTAGTAGGATCGACAGCACGCAGGGGGGATTGGGCCGATCCCCGGCTTGCGCATTCTACCTCTCTGGCCAGCTGAGTGCTCGCACGCCCGTTTCGTGGGTTGGCTTAGGCATAGGGAGTCATTCCATGTCTAAGCCCTAGCCAGACTGAGGGTTGTGCCAACGGGACCGGCAGCACGCAGAGAGGGACCGAGCTGATCCCCGGCTTGCGCATTATGCCTCTCCGGCCGGCTCAGCGCCTGCACGCTCGTTTCATGGGTTGACTTAGGCATACGAAGTTCATTCCCAGTCTAAGCCCTAGCTGGACCGAGGGTTGTGGTAGCGGGACCGACAGCACGTATAGGAGGACCAGGTCGATCCCAGGCTTGCGCATTATGCCTCTCCGGCCGGCTGAGCGCCTGCACGCTCATTTTATGGGTTGACTTAGGCATACGGAGTTCATCCCCAGTCTAAGCATACAGAGTTCATTCCCAGTCTAAGATCAGACCGGATCGAGGGTTGCGGTAGTAGGATCAATAGCACGCAGGGGGGACCGAACCGATCCCCAGCTTGCTCATTCTGCCTCTCCGACCGGCTGAGCGCCCGCACGCCCGTTTCGTGGGTTGGCTTAGGCATAGGGAGTTCATTCCATGTCTAAGCTCCAGTCGAACCGATGGTTGTGGCAGTGGGACCGGCAGCACACAGAGGGGGACCGGGACGATCCCCGGCTTGCGCATTATGCCTTTCCAGCCGACTGAGTGCCCACGTGCTAGTTTCGTGGTTTGGCTTAGGCATACAGAGTTCATTCCATGTCTAAGCATACGGAGTTCATTCCCAGTCTAAGATTTTGAGCCACGGTGCACATGCTGGGCTTGCCCATGTGCTGGTGCTGCATTTTTTTTCACCCGGGGCACCATCGTCGGAGCATCGTCGGAGAGCCTAACCGACGACAATGGGGGTTCCGACGATTGGGGGGCCGGGGGTGTGCGTACATGATGTGCGATGGGTGCTGGTACTTGGCCCTTATATTGGCTGCCTATCCCTAATCAAACCTCGAGAACTCACACCCCGTTAAAGAGCATTTGAGATTTTATAGGTTTGCTGCCAGTAGCCATTAAAGTGTCTGAAATGGGGATAAGTTTTTCAAATGGTCACAAAATCTTCTCCACTTCGAGTTTTTAGCTGAATTTTTTTATACATGCCAAAAAAAAATACAAGGATCACCTCTACCAAATTTGGGGACAAACTCTTTCTTAAAAAATTTTAAAAAATCTCAAACTGCAAAAAGTTTCAAAAATCATGAAAAATAGAAAACGAGTTGTCTTGCCACGAAACTTCACATGAAGGCTTAGGGGACCATTATATGAATTTAAAAGCCATAAAAATGGCATTGGCAGTGCAGAAATATGAAGATGGGCTTGAACCCACCTACCACCCGTTCAATCCCCGGCTTGTGCATCCTGCCTCTCTGGTCGACGGAACGCCCTCATGCTCGTTTCATGGGTTGACTTAGGCATGTGGAGTGCATCCCCAGTCTAAGCATATGGAGTTCATTCTCAGTCTAAGATCAGACCGGACTGAGGGTTGCTACAGCAGGATCGGCAGCACATAGGGGGGATCGGGCCGATCCCCGACTTGTGCATTCTACCTCTCTGGCCGACTGAGTGCCCGCACGCTCATTTTGTGGGTTAGCTTAGGCATAGGGAGTTAATTCCATGTCTAAGCCCCAGCCAGACCGAGGGTTATGGCAGCTGGATCGACAGCACACAGAGGGGGACCGGGTAAATCCCTGGCTTGTGCATTATGCCTCTCCGGTTGGCTCAGCACCTGCACACTCGTTTCGTGGGTTGACTTAGGCATACGGAGTTCATTCCTACTCTGAGATCGGACCGAACCGAGGGTTGCAACAGTAGGATCGATAGCACGCAGGAGGGACCGGGTCGATCCCCAGCTTGCGCATTCTGCCTCTCCGGCCGACTGAGCGCCCGCATGCTCGTTTCATGCATTGGCTTAGGCATATGGAGTTCATTCCATGTCAAGCATACGGAGTTCATTCCCAGTCTAAGATCAGACCGTACCGAGGGTTGCAGTAGCAGGACCAGCAGCAGGATCGACAACACGCAGGGGGGACCAGGCCGATCCTCGTCTTGCGCATTCTGCCTCTCTAGCCAGCTGAGCACCCGCACGCTTGTTTCATGGGTTGGCTTAGGCATACTGAGTTCATTCCATGTCTAAGCCCCAGTCGGACCGAGGGTTGTTGCAGCAGGACTGACAGCGAGATAGGCAGCACGTAAAGGGGGCCCAGGCTAATCCTCGGCTTGCACATTATGCCTCTCTGACCGGATGAGCACCTACACGCTCATTTCGTGGGTTGACTTAGGCATACAAAGTTCATCCCCAGTCTAAGCATACAGAGTTCTTTCCCAGTCTAAGCACACAGGGGGGACCGGGCCAAACTTCAGCTTACGCATTCTACCTCTCCAGCCGGCTGAGCGCCTGCACGCCCGTTTCGTGGGTTGGCTTAGGCATAGGGAGTTCATTCCATGTCTAAGCCCCAGCCGGACAGAGGGTTGTGGCAGTGGGACCGGCAGTATACAGAGGGGGACCGGGCTGATCCCCGGCTTGCACATTATGCCTCTCCGATTGGCTGAGTGCCTGCACGCTCGTTTCGTGGGTTAGCTTAGGCGTACGGAGTTCATTGCATGTCTAAGCATATGGAGTTCATTCCCCATCTAAGATTTTGAGCCATGGTGCACATGCTGGGCTCGGGCATGTGCTGGTGCCGTATTTTTTTTGCCTGGGGCACCATCGCCGGAGAGCCTAACCAACGGCATTGGGGGTTCCGGTGATTGGGGGGTCGGGGGGTGTGCGCACATGATGTGCGATGGTTGCTGGAACTTGGCCCTTATATTTGGCCCCCTATCCCTCATCAAACCTCGAAACTCACACCCCCTTAAAGAGCATTTGAGATTTTATAGGTTTGCTGCCAGTAGCCATTTAAGTGTCTGAAATGGGGACACATTTTTCAAATGGTCACAACACTTTGAGTTTTTAGCTGAATTTTTTTGTGCATGCCAACAAAAATACAATGATCACCTCTACCAAATTTGGGGACAAAACTCTTTCTAAATATATTTTAAAAAATCCCAAACCGCAAAAAGTTTCAAAAATCATGAAAAATAGAAAATGAGTCGTCTTGCCACGAAACAGAGTTCATTCCCAGTCTAAGATCGGACCAGACCAAGGGTTACGGCAGCAGGATCGGTAGCACGTAAGGGGGGACCGAGCGGATCCTCGGCTTGCGCATTCTGCCTCTCCGGTCGGCTGAGCACCCGCACGCTCGTTTCGTGGGTTGACTTAGGCATACGAAGTTCATCCCAGTCTAAGCATACGGAGTTCATTCCCAGTCTAAGATTGGACCAGACTGAGGGTTACGGTAGCAGGATCGACAGCACGTAGGGGGGACCGGGCCGATCCCCGGCTTGCACATTCTGCCTCTCCGGCCGACTGAGCACCCGTACGCCTGATTCGTGGGTTGGCTTAGGCATAGGGAGTTCATTCCATGTCTAAGCCCCAGCCGGACCGAGGGTTGTGGTAGCGGGACCGACAACACTCAGAGGGGGACCAGGCCGATCCCCGGCTTGCGCATTATGCCTCTTCGATCGGCTCAGTGATCACACGCTCATTTTGTTGGTTGACTTATGCATACAGAGTTCATTCCCAGTCTAAGATCGGATCAGACTGAGGGTTGCGATAGAAGGTTCGACAGCACGCAAGGGGGACCGGGTCGATCCTCAACTTGTGCATTCTGCCTCTTCGACCGATTGAGCGCCCGCACGCTCATTTCGTGGGTTGGCTTAGGCATATGGACTTCATTCCCAGTCTAAGATTTTGAGCCACGGTGCACATGCTGGGCTCGAGCACGTGCTGGTGCCACATTTTTTTTGCACGGGGCACCATCCCCGGAGCATCGTCGGAGCAGCACCGGAGAGCCTAACCAGCGGCCTTGGGGGTTCCGACGATTGGGGGGCCAGGGGGTGTGCGCACATGATGTACGATGGGTGCTGGTACTTGGCCCTTATATTGGCCCCCTATCCCTCATCAAACCTCGAGAACTCACACCCCCTTAAAGAGCATTTGAGATTTTATAGGTTTGCTGCCAGTAGCCATTAAAGTGTCTGAAATGGGGACACTTTTTTCAAATGGTCATAAAATCTTCTCCACTTTGAGTTTTGGCTGAATTTTTTTGTGCATGCCAACAAAGATACAAGGATCACCTCTACCAAATTTCGGGACAAAATGCTTTCTAAAAAATTTTAAAAAATCTCGAACCGTGAAAAGTTTCAAAAATCGTGAAAAATAGAAAACGAGTCGTCTTGCCACGAAACTTCACATGAAGGCTTAGGGGACCATTGTATGAATTTACAAGCCATAAAAATGGCATTGGCATGGCAGAAATATGAAGATGTGCTTGAACCCACCTACCACCCGTTCGATCCTCGGCTTACGCATCATGCCACTCTGGTCAGCTGAGCGCTCGCACGTTCGTTTCGTGGGTTGACTTTGGCATACGGAGTTCATCCCCAGTCTAAGCATACAGAGTTCATTCCCAGTCTAAGATCATATCGGATCGAGGGTTACGATAGTAGGATCGGTAGCACGCAGGGGGGACCGAGCTAATCCCCGGCTTGTGCATTCTGCCTCTCCGACCGACTGAGCCCCAGCATGCCCGTTTCGTGGGTTGGCTTAGGCATAAGGAGTTCATTCTATGTCTAAGCCCCAGCCGGACCGAGGGTTGTGGTAGTGGGACTGGCAACACGTAGAGGGGGACCGTGCCATCTCCGGCTTGCGCATTATGCCTCTCCAGTCGGCTCAGCACCCACACGCTGATTTCATGGGTTGACTTAGGCATATGGAGTTCATTCCCAGTCTAAGATCAGATCGAACTGAGGGTTGCGACAGCAGGATCGACAGTACGCGGGGGGGGAACGAGTCGATCCCCAGCTTGCGCATTCTACCTCTCCGATCAACTGAGTGCTCGCACGCCCATTTCATGGGTTAGCTTAGGCATAGGGAGTTCATTTCATCTCTAAGCCCTAGCAGGATCGAGGGTTGTGGCAGCGGGACTGGCAGCACGTAGAGGGGGATCGGGCTGATCCCTGGCTTGGCATTATGCCTTCTCGATCGGCTCAGCGCCTGCATGCTCGTTTCGTGGGTTGACTTAGGCATGCAGAGTTCATTCCCAAACTAAGATCGAACCAAACCGAGGGCTACAGTAGCAGGATCGACAGCATGCAGGGGGGATCGGGTTGATCCCCAGCTTGTGCATTCTACCTCTCCGACCGACTGAGCGCCCGTACGCTCGTTTCGTTGGTTGGCTTAGGCATACGGAGTTCATTCCATGTCTAAGCCCCAACCGGACCGAGGGTTGTGGCAGCAGGACCGATACTAGGATCGACAGCACGTAGAGGGGGACCAGGCTAATCTCCGGCTTGCGCATTATGCCTCTCTGGCCAGCCTCTCCGGTCGATTGAGTGCCCGTACGCTCATTTTGTGAGTTGACTTAGGCATACGGAGTTCATCCTCAGTCAAAGCATACAGAGTTCATTCCCAATCTAAGATCAGACCAGACCGAGGGTTGTGGCAGCTGGATCGACAGCACGCAGGGGGGACTGAGCCAATCCCCGGCTTGCGCATTCTGCCTCTCCAGCCGGTTGAGTGCCCGCACGACCATTTCGTGGGTTGGCTTAGGCATAGGGAGTTCATTCCATCTCTAAGCCCCAGTCGGATCGAGGGTTGTGGTAGCGGGACTGGCAACGGGACTGGCAGCAAGCAGAAGGGGATCGAGCCGATCCCTGGCTTGCGCATTATGCCTCTTTGGTCGGCTCAGCCTCCTGCATGCTCATTTTATGGATTGACTTATGCATACAGAGTTCATTCCCAGTCTAAGATTGGATCAAACCGAGGGTTGTAGCAGCAGGATCGATAGCACGCAGGGGGGATCGGGCCGATCCTCGACTTCCGTATTCTACCTCTTCGATCGGCTGAGCGCCCGCACGCTCGTTTTGTGGGTTGGTTTAGGCATACAGAGTTCATTCCCAGTCTAAGATTTTGAGCCACGGTGTACATGCTAGGCTCGAGCATGTGCTAGTGTCGCATTTTTTTCTCCCGGGGCACCATCGCCGGAGAGCCTAACCGACGGCATTGGGGGTTGCGATGATTGGGGGGCCGGGGGGTGTGCGCACATGATGTGCGATGGGTGCTGGTACTTGGCCCTTATATTGGCCCCCTATCCCTCATCAAACCTTGAGAACTAACACCCCGTTAAAGAGCATTTGAGATTTTATAGGTTTGCTGCCAGTAACCACTAAAGTGTCTAAAATAGGGACACTTTTTTCAAACGGTCACAAAATCTTCTCCCCTTCGAGTTTTTAGCTGAATGTTTTTGTGCATGCCAAAAAAATACAAGGATCACCTCTACCAAATTTGGGGACAAAACTCTTTCTAAAAAATTTTTAAAAAATCCCGAACCACAAAAAGTTTTGAAAATCATGAAAAATAGAAAACGTGTCGTCTTGCCACGAAACATCATATGAAGGCTTAGGGGACCAATGTATGAATTTACAAGCCATAAAAATGGCATTGGCACAGCAGAAATATGAAGATGTGCTTGAACCCACCTACCACCCGTTCGATCCCCAACTTGCGCATCCTGCCTCTCTGGTAGGCTGAGCGCCCGCACACTCATTTCGTGGGTTGACTTAGGCATAGGGAGTTCATCCCAGTCTAAGCATACGGAGTTCATTCCCAGTCTAAGATCGGATCGGATCGAGGGTTGCAGTAGCAGGATCGACAACATGCAGGGGGGACCGGGTCGATCCCCGGCTTGCGCATTCTGCCTCTCCGACCGACTGAGCAACCGCACGCTCATTTCATGGGTTGGCTTAGGCATACGAAGTTCATTCCATGTCTAAGTCCCAGCCGGATCGAGGCTTGTGGCAGCAGGACTGGCAGCGGGATCGACAGCATGCAGAATGGGACCGGGCTGATCCCCGACTTAGGCATTATGCCTCTCCGACTGGCTGAGCACCTGTACACTCGTTTCATGGGTTGACTTAGGCATACGGAGTTCATCCCCAGTCTAAGCATACGGAGTTCATTCCCAGTCTAAGACGGACTGGACCGAGGGTTGCGACAGTAGGATCGACAGCAAGCAGGGGGGACCGGGCCGACCCTTGGCTTGCTCATTTTGCCTCTCTGGCTGGCTGAGCGCCTGCATGCCCATTTGGTGGGTTCCCTTAGGCATAGGGAGTTCATTCCATGTCTAAGCCCCAGCTGGACCGAGGGTTGTGGCAGTGGGATCGACAGCATGTAGAGGGGGATCAGGCCGATCCCCGGCTTGCGCATTATGCCTCTTCGGCCGGCTCAGCGCCCGTACGCTCGTTTTGTGGGTTGACTTAGGTATATGGAGTTCATTCCCAGTCTAAGATCAGACCGGACAGAGGGTTGTGGCCGCAAGATCGACAGCACGTAGGGGGGGACTGGGTTGATCCCCAGCTTGCGCATTCTACCTCTCCGACTGGTTGAGCGCCCGCACGCTCATTTCACGGGTTGGCTTAGGCATACGGACTTCATTACATGTCTAAACATACGGAGTTCATTCTCAGTCTAAGATTTTGAGCCACGGTGCACATGCTGGGCTCGAGCATGTGCTGGTGCCACATTTTTTTCACCCGGGGCACCATCGTCGGAGCATCGCCAGAGAGTCTAACTAGCGGCATTGGGGGTTCCGACGATTGGGGGGTCGGGGGGCTGTGCACACATGATGTGTGATGGATGCTGGTACTTGACCCTTATATTGGCCCCCTATCCCTCATCAAACCTTGAGAACTCACTCCCCCTTAAAAAGCATTTGAGATTTTATAGGTTTGCTGCCAGTAGCCATTAAAGTGTCTGAAATGGGGACACTTTTTTCAAACGGTCACAAAATCTTCTCCATCTCAATTTTTTAGCTGAATTTTTTTGTGCATGCCAACAAAAATACAAGGATCACATCTACCAAATTTGGGGACAAAACTCTTTCTAAAAAAATTTTAAAAAATCCCGAACCGTAAAAAGTTTGGAAAATTGTGAAAAATAGAAAATGGGTCGTCACGCCACAAAACTTCACATGATGGCTTAGGGGTCCATTGTATGAATTTACAAGCCATAAAATGGTATTGGCTTATGGATTATGCCTCTCTGGCCAGCCTCTCTGGTCGGCTGAGCGCCCGCACGCTCGTTTCGTGGGTTGACTTAGGCATACGGAGTTCATCCCCAATCTAAGCATACAGAGTTCATTCCCAATCTAAGATTGGACCGGATTGAGGGTTGTGGTAGTAGGATTGGCAGCACGCAGGGGGGACCGAGCCGATCCCCGACTTGCACATTTTGCCTCTCCGGCCTGCTGAGTGCCCGTACCCTCGTTTCGTGGGTTGGCTTAAGCATACGGAGTTCATTCCATGTCTAAGTATACGGAGTTCATTCCCAGTCTAAGATCAGACCAGATCGAGGGTTACGATAGCAGGACCAGCAGCAGGATCGACAGCATGCAGGAGGGACCGGGTTGATCCCCGACTTGCGAATTTTACCTTTTCGACTGGCTGAGCGCCTGTACGCTCGTTTTATGGGTTGGCTTAGGCATACAGAGTTCATTCCATCTCTAAGCCCTAGCCGAACTGAGGGTTGTGGTAGCAGGACAGGCAACGAGATTGGCAGCATGCAGAGGGGGACTGAGCTGATCACCGGCTTACGCATTATGCCTTTCTGGCCGGCCTCACGGGCCGATTGAGCGCCCGCACGCACATTTCATGGGTGGACTTAGGCATACAGAGTTCATCCCCAGTCTAAGCATACGGAGTTCATTCCCAGCCTAAGATCGAACCAGGCCGAGGTTTGCGACAGCAGGATCAGCAGTACGCAGGGGGGACTAGGCCAATCCCCAGCTTACGCAATCTGCCTCTCTGGTCGGCTGAGCACCCGTACGCCCGTTTCGTGGGTTGGCATAGGCATAGGGAGTTCATTGCATGTCTAAGCCCTAGCCAAACCGAGGGTTGTGGCAGCAGGACCGGTAGCACGCAGAGGGGGACCAGGCCGATCCCCGGTTTGTGCATTATGCCTCTCCCGCCGGCTCAGCGCCCACACGCTCATTTCGTGGGTTGACTTAGGCACACAGAGTTCATTCCTAGTCTAAAATCAGACCAGACCGAGGGTTCCGATAGCAGGATCGACAGCACGCAGGGGGGACTGGGCCGATCCCCAGCTTGAGCATTCTGCCTCTCCGACCGGCTGAGTGCGCGCACGCTCGTTTCCTGGGTTGGCTTAGGCATACAGAGTTCATTCCATGTCTAAGCATACGGAGTTCATTCTCAGTATAAAATCAGACCAGACCCAAGGCTATGGCAGCAAGACCAGCAGCAAGATCGACAGCATGTAGGGGGGAATCAGGCCGATCACCGGCTTGCGCGTTCTACCTCTCTGGCTGGTTGAGTGCCCGCACCCTCGTTTCATGGGTTGGCTTAGGCATAAGGAGTTCATTCCATGTCTACGCCACAGCCGGACTGAGGGTTGTGGCAGTAAGACTGATAGCAGGATCGACAGCACGCAGAGGGGGACCGGGCTGATCCTCAGCTTGCGCATTATGCCTCTCCGGCTGGCTGAGTGCCCAAGCACTCATTTCGTGGGTTGACTTAGGCATATGGAGTTCATCCCCAGTCTAAGCATACAGAGTTCATTCCCAGTCTAAGATTGGACCAGATCGGGGGTTGCGACAGTAGGATCGATAGCACGCAGGGTGTACCGGGCTGATCCCCAGCTTGTGCATTCTGCCTCTTTGGCCGACTAAGCACCCGCACGCCTATTTCGTGGGTTGGCTTAGGCATAGGGAGTTCATTCCATGTTTAAGCCCCAGCCGGACCGAGGGTTCTGGCAGTGAGATCGATAGCACGCAGAGGGGGATCGGGCCGATCCCTGGCTTATGCATTATGCCTCTTCGGCTGGCTCAGCGCCCGCACGCTCATTTTATGGGTTGACTTATGCAAACGGAGTTCATTCCCATCTAAGATCGGATCGAACTGAGGGTTGCAGCAGCAGGATCGACAGCACGCAGGGTGGACCAAGCCGATCCCCGGCTTGTGCATTCTGCCTCTCCGGTCGGCTGAACGCCCGCACACCCGTTTCATGGGTTGGCTTAGGCATAGGGAGTTCATTGCATGTCTAAGCCCTAGCTAGACTGAGGGTTGTGGCAGCGGGACCGACAGCACGCAGAGGGGGACCAGGCCGATCCTCGACTTGCACATTACGCCTCTTCGGTCGGCTCGTTTCGTGGGTTGACTTAGGCATACGAAGTTCATTCCCAGTCTAAGAATAGACCAGACTGAGGGTTGCAGCAACAAGATCGATAGCACGCAGGGGGGAATCGGGCCAATCCCCGGCTTGCGCATTCTGCCTCTCTGACCAACTGAGCACCCGCACGCTCGTTTCCTGGGTTGGCTTAGGCATACGGAGTTCATTCCATGTCTAGACATATGGAGTTCATTCCCAGTCTAAGATCAGACCGGACCGAGGGTTGCGGTAGCAGGACCAACAACAGGATCGACAGTATGCAGAGGGGGACCGAGCCGATCCCCGGCTTGTGCATTCTGCCTCTTCGGCCGGATGAGTGCCCGCACGCTCATTTCGTGGGTTGGCTTAGGCATACGGAGTTCATTCCATGTCTAAGCCCCAGCCGGATCGAGGGTTGTGGCAGCAGGACTGCCAACGGGATCGACAGCATGCAGAGGGGGACCGGGCTGATCCTCAGCTTGTGCATTATGCCTCTCCGACCAACTGAGCGCCCGCACGCTCGTTTCGTGGGTTGAGTTAGGCATACGGAGTTCATCCCCAGTCTAAGCATACAGAGTTCATTCCCAGTCTAAGATTGGCTCGGACCGAGGGTTGCGATAGTAGGATTGACAGCATGCAGGGGGGATCGGGCTGAGCCTCGACTTGCGCATTCTGCCTCTCTGGCCGGTTGAGCACCCGTACGCCCGTTTCGTTGGTTGGCTTAGGCATAGGGAGTTCATTCCATGTCTAAGCCCCAGTCGGACCGAGGGTTGTGGCAGTGGGACCGGTAGCATGCAAAGAGGGACCGAGCCGATCCCCGGCTTGCGCATTATGCCTCTTCGACCGGCTCAGCACCCGCACGCTTGTTTCATGGGTTGACTTACACATACGGAGTTCATTCCTAGTCTAAGATTGGACCGGACCGAGGGTTGCAGTAGCAGGATCGACAGCACGCAGGGGGGGACTGGGCTGATCCTCGGCTTGTGCATTCTGCCTCTCCGGTCAGCTGAGCACCCGCACGATCATTTCGTGGGTTGGCTTAGGCATACGGAGTTCATTCCTTGTCTAAGCATACAGAGTTCATTTCCAATCTATGATTTTGAGCCACGGTGCATGTGCTAGTGCCACATTTTTTTCACCCGGGGCACCATCGTCGGAGCATCACCGGAGAGCCTAACCAGCGGCATTGGGGTTTTCGACGATTGGGGTCGGGCCGGGGGGGTGTGCATACATGATGTGCGATGGGTGCTGGTACTTGTGTCACGGGCTCCGACCTTAGACTCAGAAACCATGCGGTCTTAGGCTTGGAATCTCCTCTTTTATGCCTAAGTCAGCCTAAAACACAACCGTACGGGCACTAGAACAATGGGAAGGGCTGATTACACAAGTTAAAGAGAAACAGGATAAGAAGGTAGAATTCTGGAAATGCTCTTGTATTCACTGAAACGGAAGTGTTTGATGGTGTATAAATGAGGGAGGAGCAGCCCTGTATTTATAGTTGAGGCTCTAGCTTAAACTCAGTGGCAATATCCCTAGAATAAAGGCTAAAATCATGGGATTATACAGATTACAATCAATCAGGATGATAACTCCTGATTTTCAGGGTCAACCAAATCTACCAGGATGCTACTGCTGATCCTACTGCTTCCAGAAGCTTCCCTTTCGCGTCCAGCACCTTGGGCCCTTTTGGATGTGGTGCGAGCAGCTTGTATGCCAGGCCTTGGTCTCACGGGCTGGCCTGCAAGTTGGGCGGGCGTTCTGAACTCGTTTGCTAGGCTTCGCATATAGATACCCACCAGCACGCCTGGTCTGTGGGCCTCAACCTCTGGCTCGCCTGCTGGTGTGCCTGATGTGCCTGGCGTGCCCACCCAGGGCATGACATTCTCCCCCACCTGATTGCGCAATGCCTTCGTTACGTCTTCTGCATGGTACTACCTATTCTGGTCCCAAACTGCCATAAGTGATCTGCTGGTTCCCAGCTTGCCTCATTGTCTGGAAGTCCCTTCCAGTGCACCAAGTACTCTTGTCTTGGCTGATAGTTCTTCCGTCTCCCTCCCGATCAGCTATGATGCTGTACACCTCCTTCTCATATGAGGCCCTTGCTCCCAATGGTGCATGCTTGAACTCTGTTTGTCCTAGATCTCCCTCATCCTCATGGAACGGCTTGAGTATGCTCACATGGAACACCAAGTGTACCCTCGACTTAGGTGGCATATCCAGATTGTAGGCAACCTTGCCTACCCTCTTGACTACTCGAAAATGTCTCTCGTACCTCCAGACTAGGCCTTTGTACAGCCCCCTATGGCACACAATGGGATGCAGCTTCACCAACACCAAGTCTCCAACCTGGAACTGCACGTCCCACCTATTTTGGTCTGCCCACCTATCTTGGCCGCCTTGTGTAGACAAACTCTGGCCAAGTCAGTTTGCTCCTGTCATGCCTTGGCAAACTTGTATGCTGTTGGATTCGGCCCTGTATAACCTACAGCAATCAAACCAGGTGTTAGTGGTTGTTACCCTGTCACAACCTTAAATGGGCTCTGGTTCGTTGCCTCGCTCCTTTGCAAGTTGTAGGAAAACTGTGCAATATCTAGCAGCTTTGGCCAGTCCCTTTATGTGGCACTCACATAGTGCCTGAGGTAGACCTCCAATAGTCCATTCACTCGTTCTGTCTACCCATCGGTTTGTGGATGCATGCTGGTGGAAAAGTTTAAGTCTGACCCTAACAGCTTGAACAACTTAGTCCAGAACTTGCTCGTGAAACGCCCGTCCCGATCACTAACAATGGTCCTCGGCACTCCCCAATACTTAACCATGTTCTTCAGGAACAATCGAGCTACTTCCTCGGCTGGGCACTCCTTCGTTGCTGGAATGAAGATTCCATACTTGGAAAACCTGTCCACCACTACCATGATGCTTCCAAACCCTTATGCTTTGGGTTGACCGACTATAAAGTCCAGAGAAACACTCTCCCATGGTCACTCTAGCACTGGCAATGGCTCTAAGAGACCGCCTAGTTTCTTGAGCTCCACCTTGTCCTATTGGCACACAAGACAAGTCTTCACATAGGCCTCCACATCGTCCTTCACGTGCGGCCAGTAGTACCGATCCTCGATCAGCGCCAAGGTACGGCTCACTTCGGGGTGTCCAGCCCACCTTGAATCATGGCATTCTTGCAAAACTTCCTTGCGAAGCTTCCCTTGCTGTGACACAAATAGTCTACTGCCCTTGGTGTACAGCAGGCCATCCTGCAACCAAAACCGCCTAGTCTTACCTTACTGGGCATACTCCATCAAAGCCTTGGTTGTAGGATCATGCGCAAGTCCTTCCTTGATGCACGACACCAGTGACCCCTCTGGTTGGCTAATGGCAGCAAGGTTAGTCTTCCTGCTCAGGGTGTCTGCCACTAGGTTCGCCCGCCCTGGCTTGTACTCCATCTAGAAATCAAATTTCGTAAGAAAATCTTGCCATCTCGCCTACTTGAGGGATAGCTTCTTCTGCGTCTGGAAGTAGCTGGTTGCCACATTGTCCATCCTAACCACGAACCTCGACCCGAACAGGTAATGGCGCCAAGTGCGCAAGCAGTGCACCACTGCAGTCATCTCCTTCTCTTGGACCGTGTACTTGTGCTCAGTCTCATTCAGCTTCCTGCTCTGGAATGCGACTGGACATCCTTTTAACATCAACATGCCCCCTATGGCAAAGTCTAATGCATCCGTATGCACCTAATACGGCTTGGCATGGTCTGGCAAGGCCAAGACTAGCTCCTCGGTCATAGCCCGCTTCAACCTATCAAAGGCTTCTTGGCACCCTGCGCTCTACTCCCATGCTTTCCCTTTCTTGAGCAAGTCAGTCAATGGCGTGGCTATTGCTGAGTGACCTTTGATGAAGTGCCTGTAGTAGTTGACCAGCCCAAGGAACGATCTCAACTCAGTGACCTTGGCTAGCGGTTGCCACTCCAGGATGGCGTGTATCTTGCCTTCATCCATGCGTATCCTGTCACCTCCCACTATGTGGCCAAGGAACGGGATCTCCTGCTGGGTGAATGAGCACTTCTCCCTCTTGACAAATAGCTTGTGCGCCCGTAACACCTTGAACACCTGTCTCAAGTTGTCTACATGCTCTCCCAAAGTCTGGCTGTAAATCACAATGTCATCCAAATAAACCATAACAAATCGATCAAGGAATGACTAAAGTACCTTGTTCATAAGGGTGCAAAATGTTGCTGGGGCATTCGTGAGTTCGAAAGGCATCACCAAGAACTCATACGAAGCATACTGAGTGACACATGCTGTCTTTGGCTCATCTCCTTCCGTGATCCTGACTTGATAGTAGCCTGACCTCAAATCCAGCTTGGTGAACCACCTTGCACTCCCAAGTTGATCGAACAAGTCCACAATGAGTGGGATGGGGTACTTGTTCTTGATGGTCAGCTTGTTCAAAGCTCGATAGTCTATGTACAGTCACAACGACCCATCATGCTTGCACTGAAATAGAACCAGTGCACCATAGGGTGCCTTCGATGGCCTGATGAAGCCAACATCAACTAATTCTTTAAGCTGCTTCTTCAACTCCTTCAACTCTAGTGGAGACGTTCGGTAAGGGGCTCTAGCTGGTGGCTTGGCCTCAGACACCAGCTTGATGTTGTGGTCCACCTCCCTTTTAGGTGGTAGCTTGCTAAGTAGCTTTACGGGCATCACATCACTAAAGGTCTTCAGCACCTTTAGCACCTCCAAGGGTGACTCGGTCTCCTTCTCCCTTGGCTCATCATATTTCAGGGCTGCCAAGAAGGTGTCTTCTTGTCTGCTTATCACCTTGGCAAATTGGATGGCTGACACCACCCGCGACCCAACTCCAGACCCTCTCCTCAATGGCACTAGGCATTGGCACCGTGCATCCAAGATGCAAACACAATCGACAAAAGGCACAAGGAAGGCGTTAATCCGAACAAGGAAATCTAACCCAATCACAAACTCATAGTCGTCAAGGGGTATTACCTCAATGGTCTCCTTGCCTTTCCAGTCTCCAAGCTGCAACTCCACTCCCCGCACTACTCCAATGGCTGGAACTTCATTGGAGTTCACCGTTTTGATGGTACCAATCCCTTTCTGCACCTTTAGTCCGAGCTTTCGGGCTTTATCACCTGAAATAAAAAGATGTGAGGCACCTGTGTCCAGCAGTGCACTCACCTTTTGACCCGCAACCATCAGATACATAAACATCAAGCCCTTTGGCTTGCGGCTCCCCTTACTCTGGACAGCATTAAGCATCAACGACCCAAGCTTTGCTACCTCTGACTTTGGCTCCTCAACAGACTCCTTGTCTACAGCAGCCAGCTTTTACATAGCAGAGGTGTGACACTTGGCCTTTATATTGGCCCCCTATCCCTCATCAAACCTCCAGAACTCACACCCCCTTAAAGAGCATTTGAGATTTTATAGGTTTGCTGCCAGTAGCCATTAAAGTGTCTGAAATGGGGACACTTTTTTCAGACGATCACAAAATCTTATCCACTTTGAGTTTTCAGCTGAAGTTTTTTGTGCATGCCAAAAAAAATACAAGGATCACCTCTACCAATTTTGGGAACAAAACTCTTTCTAAAAAAATTTTAAAAAATCCCAAACCGCAAAATGTTTTCAAAATTGTGAAAAATAGAAAACGGGTCGTCTTGCCATGAAACTTCACATGAAGGCTTAGAGGACCATTGTATGAATTTACAAGCCATAAAATTGGCATTGGCATGGCAGAAATATGAAGATGTGCTTGAACCCACCTACCACCCGTTCGATCCCCGGCTTGCACATCCTGCCTCTCTGGTTAGCTGAGTGCCCACACGCTCGTTTCGTGGGTTGACTTAGGCATACGGAGTTTATCCCCAGTCTAAGCATATGAAGTTTAGTCCAAGTCTAAGATCAAACCGGACTGAGGGTTGTGGTAGCAGGATCGGCAGCACGCAGGGGGAACCGGGCCAATCCCCGGCTTGCGCATTCTGCCTCTCTGGCCGGTTGAGCACCCGTACGCCCGTTTTGTGGGTTGGCTTAGGCATAGGGAGTTCATTCCATGTCTAAGCCCCAGCCAGACCGAGGGTTGTGGCAGCGAGACTGGCAGCAGGTAGAGGGGGATCGGGCTGATCCTTGGCTTATGCATTATGCCTCTTCGGTTGGCTCAACGCCCACACGCTCGTTTTGTGGGTTGACTTAGGCATACGGAGTTTATTCCCAGTCTAAGATTGGACCGGTTTGAGGGTTGTAATAGCAGGATCAACAGCACGCAGGGGGAACCGGGCTGATCCCCCGCTTACGTATTCTGCCTTTCCGATCGGCTAAGCGCCCGTACAATCATTTCGTGGGTTGGCTTAGGCATACGGAGTTCATTCCATGTCTAAGCATACGGAGTTCATTCCCAGTCTAAGACCGGACCGGACCGAGGGTTGCGGTAGCAGGACCAGCAGCAGGATTGGCAGCACGCAGGAGGGATCAGGCCAATCCCCGGCTTATGCATTTTGCTTCTCCGGTCGGCCAAGCGCTCGTACGCCCATTTCGTGGGTTCACTTAGGCATACGGAGTTCATTCCATGTCTAAGCCCTAGCCGGACCGAGGGTTGTGGCAGTAGGACCGACAGCGGGATTAGCAGCACGTAGAGGGGGACCGAGCTGATCCTCGACTTACGCATTATGCCTCTCAGGCCGACCTCTCCGGCCGGCTGAGTGCCCGCACGCTCGTTTCGTGGATTGACTTAGGCATACGAAGTTCATCCCCAATCTAAGATCAAACCAGACTGAAGGTTGCGGCAGCAGGATTGACAGCATGCAGGGGGGTTCGGGCCGATCCCCGGCTTGTGCATTCTACCTCTCAGGCTGGCTGACCGCCCGCACGCCCGTTTCGTGGGTTGGCTTAGGCATAGGGAGTTCATTCCATGTCTAAGCCCCAGCCGGACAGAGGGTTGTAGCAGCGAGACCGACAGCACGCAGAAGGGGACCGGGCCGATCCCCGTCTTGTGCATTATGCCTCTCCGACCGACTGAGCGCCCGTACGCTCGTTTCGTAGGTTGGCTTAGGCATACGGAGTTCAATCCATGTCTAAGCACACGGAGTTCATTCCCAGTCAAATATTTTAAGCCACAGTGCACATGGTGGGCTCGGGCATGTGCTGGTGCCACATTTTTTTTGCTCGGGCACCATCGCTAGAGCATCGCCGGAGCATCGTCGGAGAGCCTAACCGGCGGTATTGGGGGTTCCAGCGACTGGGGGGGCTGGGGGGTGTGCGCACATGATGTGCGATGGGTGCTGGTACTTGGCCCTTATATTGGCCCCCTATCCTTCGTCAAACCTCAAGAACTCACACCCCCTTAAAGAGCATTTGAGATTTTATAGGTTTGCTGCCAATAGCAATTAAAGTGTCTGAAATGGGGACACTTTTTTCAAACGATCACAAAATCTTCTCCACTTCGAGTTTTTAGCTGAATTTTTTTATGCATGCCAACAAAAATACAAGGATCACTTCTACCAAATTTGGGGACAAAAATCTTTCTAAAAAAATTTTAAAAAATCTCAAATTGCAAAAAGTTTCAAAAATCACAAAAAATAGAAAACGGGTCGTCTTGCCATGAAACTTCACATGAAGGCTTAGGGAACCATTGTATGAATTTAAAAACCATAAAAATGGCATTGGCATTGCAGAAATATGAAGATGTGCTTGAACCCACCTACCACCCGTTCGATCCCCGCTTGCGCATCCTGCCTCTCTGGTCGGCTGAGCGCCCTCACGCTCGTTTCGTGGGTTAACTTAGGCATACGGAGTTCATCCCCAGTCTAAGGATACGGAGTTAATTCCCAGTCTAAGATTGGATCGGACCGAGGGTCGTGGTAGCAGGATCGGTAGCACGCAGGGGGGATCGGGCCGATCCCCGGCTTGCGCATTCTGCCTCTCTGATCGGCTGAGCGCCCGTACGCCCGTTTCGTGAGTTGGCTTAGGCATAAGGAGTTCATTCCATGTCTAAGCCCCAGTCGGACTGAGGGTTGTGGCAGTCGGACCGACAGTACGTAGAGAGGGACTGGGCTAATCCTCGACTTCCACATTCTGCCTCTCCGACTGGCTGAGCGCCCGCACGCTCGTTTCGTGGGTTGGCTTAGGCATACAGAGTTCATTCCATGTCTAAGCCCCAGCTGGACCGGCAGCGGGATCGACAGCACACAGAGGTGAACCGGGCTGATCCCCGGCTTGCGCATTCTACCTCTCCGACCGGCTGAGCGCTCGTACACTCGTTTCGTGGGTTGGCTTAGGCATACAAAGTTCATCCCCAGTCTAAGCATACGGAGTTCATTCCCAGTCTAAGATCGGACCAGACCGAGGGTTGCGGCAGCAGGATAGGCAACACGTAAGGGGGATCGAGCTGATCCCTGGGTTGCACATTCTGCCTCTCCGGCTGACCGAGAGCTCGCACACCCGTTTCATGGGGTGGCTTAGCCATAGGGAGTTCATTCCATGTCTAAGCCCCAATCGGACTGAGGGTTGTGGCAGTAAGACTGGCAGCACGCAGAGGCGGATCGAGCTGATCCCCGACTTGCGCATTATGCCTCTTCAATCGGCTCAGCGCCCACATGCTCGTTTCATGGGTTGACTTATGCATATGGAGTTCATTCCCAGTCTAAGATCGGACCAGACCGAGGGTTGCGGCACCAGGATTGACAACACGCAGCGGGGGATCGGGCCGATCCTCAGCTTGCGTATTCTACCTCTTCGATCGGCTTAGCGCCCGCATGCTCGTTTCATGGGTTGGCTTGGGCATACGGAGTTAATTCCATGTCTAAGCATACGGAGTTCATTCCCAGTCTAAGATCGAACCGGACCGAGGGTTACGGTAGCAGGACCAGCAACAGGATTAGTAGCACGCTCATTTCGTGGGTTGACTTATGCATACGGAGTTCATTCCCAGTCTAAGATCGAACCAGATCGAGGGTTGCGACAGGAAGATTGACTACATGCAGGGGGGACCAGGTCGATGCCCGAATTGCGCATTCTGCGTCTCTGGCCGGTTGAGCGCCCGCACGCTCGTTTCATGGGTTGGCTTATGCATACGAAGTTCATTCCATGTCTAAGCATATGGAGTTCATTCCCAGCCTAAGATTTTTAGCCACGGTGCACATGCTGGGCTTGGGCATGTGCTGATGCCGCATTTTTTTCTTCTGGGGCACCATCTCGGAGCATTGCCGGAAAGCCTAACCGACGGCATTGGGGGTTCCAACGATTGGGGGGGCAGGGGGTGTGGGCACATGATGTGCGATGGGTGCTGGTACTTGGCCCTTATGTTGGCCCCCTATCCCTCATCAAACCTCGAGAACTCACACCCCCTTAAAGAGCATTTGAGATTTTATAGGTTTGCTGCCAGTAGCCATTAAAGTGTCTGAAATGAGGACACAAACGGTCACAATATCTTCTCGACTTTGAGTTTTTAGCTGAATTGTTTTGTGCATGCCAACAAAAATACAAGGATCACCTCTACCAAATTTGGGGACAAAACTCTTTCTAAAAAAATTTAAAAAAATCTCGAACCGTAAAAAGTTTTGAAAATCGTGAAAAATAGAAAATGGGTCGTCTTGCCATGGAACTTCACATGAAGGCTTAGGGGACCATTGTATGAATTTACAAGCCATAAAAATGGCATTGGCACAGCAGAAACATGAAGATGTGCTTGAACCCACCTACCACCCGTTCGATCCCAAGCTTGCACATCCTACCTCTCTGGTCGGTTGAGCACCCGCACGTTCGTTTTGTGGGTTGACTTAGGCATACGGAGTTCATCCCCAGTCTAAGCATACGGAGTTCATTCCTAGTCTAAGATTGGACTGAACCGAGGGTTACGACAGCAGGATCGATAGCGCGCAGAGGGGAACGAGCCGATCCCTGGCTTGCGCATTCTGCCTCTCCAGCCGTTTGAGCACCCGCACGCCCGTTTCATGGGTTGGCTTAGGCATAGGGAGTCCATTCCATGTCTAAGCCCCAACCGGACCTAGGGTTGTGGCAGCAGGATCGGTAGCACGCAGAAGGGGATCGGGCCGATCTATGGCCTGCGCATTATGCCTCTATGATCGGCTAAGCGCCTGTACGCTCGTTTCATGGGTTGACTTAGGCATACAGAGTTCATTCCCAGTCTAAGATCGAACCGAACCGAGGGTTACGGTAGCAGGATCGATAGAACACAGAGGGGATCAGGTCAGTCCCCGGCTTACGCATTCTGCCTCTCTGGCTGATTGAGCACCGCACGCTCATTGCATGGGTTGGCTTTGGCATATGGAGTTCATTCCATTTCTAAGCATATGGAGTTCATTCCCAATCTAAGATCAGACCAGACTGAGGGTTGCAGCAGTCAGACCAGCAGTAGGATCGACAGCATGTAAGGGGGGACTGAGTCGATCCCTGGCTTACGCATTCTGCCTCTCCGACTGGCTGAGCACCTGCACGCTCATTTTGTGGGTTGGCTTAGGCATACGGAGTTCATACCATGTCTAAGCCCCAACCGGATCGAGGGTTGTGCCAGCAGGATTGGCAGCGGGATCGGTAACACGCAGAGGGGGATCGTGCTGATCCCCAACTTACGCATTATGCCTCTCGGGCTGGCTGAGCGACCGCACGCTCGTTTCGTGGGTTGACTTAGGCATACGGAGTTCATCCCCACTCTAAGCATACGGAGTTCATTCCTAGTATAAGATCAGACTGGACCGAAGGTTGCGGCAGTAGGATCGATAGTACGCAAGGGGGACTAGGCCGATCCCTGGCTTGCACATTCTACCTCTCTGACCGGTTGAGCCCCCGCACGCCCATTTCGTTGGTTGGCTTAGGCATAGGGAGTTCATTCCATGTCTAAGCCCCAACAGGACCAAGGGTTGTGGCAGCGGGATCGACAGCACACAGAGGGGGACTGGGCTAATCCCCGGCTTGTGCATGCCTAAGCCAACCCACGAAATGAGCATGTGGGCGCTCAACCGGTCGGAGAGGCAGAATATGCAAGCCGGGGATCGGCTCGGTCCCTCCTACGCGCTGTCGATCCTGCTGTTGGTCCTGCTGTCGTAACCCTTGGGTCTGTCCGATCATAGACTAGGAATGAACTCTGTTTCCTTAGACATGGATTGAACTCTGTACGCCTAAGCCAACCCATAAAATGAGCGAACGAGCGCTCAATCGGCTAGAGAGGCAAAATACGCAAGTCGGGGACCGACCCGATCCCCCCTATGTGCTGTCGATCCTGCCGTAGCAACCCTCAGTCCGGTCCGATCTTAGACTGGGAATGAACTCTGTATGCCTAAGTCAACCCATGAAACGAGCGTACGGGTGCTGAGCCGACTGGAGACACATAATGCGTAAGCCGGGGATCGACCCGATCCCCCTCTGCATGCTACCAGTCCTGCTATCACAACCCTCGGTCTGGCTGGGCATTAGACATGGAATAAACTCCCTATGCCTAAGGCAACCCATGAAACGAGCTTACGGGCGCTCAGCCAGCTTGAGAGGCAGAATGCGTAAGCCGGGGATCGGCTCGATCCCCCTGCATGCTGCCAATCCTGCTGCCGTAACCCTCGGTCCGGTCTGATCTTAGACTATGAATGAACTCTGTATGCTTAGACTGTGGATGAACTCTGTATGCCTAAGTCAACCCACCAAACGAGCGTACGGGTGCTCAGCCGACCAGAGAGGCAGGATGCGCAAGCCGGGGATCGAACGGGTGGTAGGTGGGTTCAAGCACATCTTCATATTTCTACCATGCCAATGCCATTTTTATGGCTTGTAAATTCATACAATGGTCCCCTAAGCCTTCATGTCAAGTTTCAAGGCAAGACGACTCGTTTTCTATTTTTCATGATTTTCAAAACTTTTTGCGGTTTGGGATTTTTTAAAATTTTTTTAGAAAGAGTTTTGTCCCCAAATTTGGTAGAGGTGATACTTGTATTTTTGTTGGCTTGCACAAAAAAATTCAGCTAAAAACTCGAAGTGGAGAAGATTTTGTGACCGTTTGAAAAAAGTGTCCCCATTTTATACACTTTAATGGCTACTCACAGCAAACCTATAAAATATCAAATGCTCTTTAAGGGGGTGTGAGCTCTTGAGGTTTGATGATGGATAGGGGGCCAATATAAGGGCCAGGTATCAGCACCCATCGCACATCATGTGTGCACACCCCCCCGGACCCCCAATCATCGGAACCCCCAATGCCACTGGTTAGGTTCTCCGACGATGCTTCGACGATGCTCCAGCGATGGTGCCCCAGGTGAAAAAAATGCGGCACCAGCACATGCCCGAGCCCAGCATGTGCACCGTGGCTCAAAATCTTAGACTGGGAATGAACTCTGTATGCTTAGACATGGAATAAACTCCGTATGCCTAGGCCAACCCATGAAACGAGCGTGCGGGGGCTCAGTCGGTCGGAGAGGCAGAATGCACAAGCCAGGGATCAACCCGATCCCCTCCTGCGTGCTGTCAATCCTACTGCCGTAACCCTCGATTCGGTCCAATGTTAGATTGGGAATGAAGTCTGTATGCATAAGTCAACCCGCTTCCACAACCCTCGGTCCGGCTAGGGCATAAACATGGAATGAACTCCCTATGCCTAATCAAACCCACGAAACGGGCGTGCGGGCGCTCAACCGGTCGGAGAGGTAAAATGTACAAGCCGAGGATCGACCCGGTCCCTCTTGCGTGCTACTGACCCTGCTACCGTAACCCTCGGTCCGGTCTGATCTTAGACTAGGAATGAACTCGTATGCTTAGACTGGGGATGAACTCCGTATGCCTAAGTCAACCCACGAAACGAACGTGCGGGCGCTCTACCAGTCGGAGAGGAATAATGCGTAAGCCGAGGATCAGCCCGGTCCCCTTCTACATGCAGTCTATCTCACTGCCGATCCTACTGCCACAACCCTCGGTCCGGCTGGGGCTTAGACATGGAATGAACTCCGTATGCCTAAGCCAACCCATGAAACGAGCGTACAGATGCTCAGCTGGTCGGAGAGGCAGAATGCGAAAGCTGAGGATCAACCCAATCCCCCTTGTGCTGTCGATTCTACTGCTGGTCATGCTGTAGCAACCCTCAGTGCGGTCCGATCTTAGACTGGGAATGAACTCCGTATGCTTAGACATGGAATGAACTCCCTATGCCTAAGCCAACCCACGAAACGAGCGTGCGGGTGCTTAGCCGGTCGGAGAGGTAGAATGCGTAAGTCGAGGATCAGTTCGATCCCCTCATGCGTGCTGTCGATCCTGCTACTGGTCATGCTACAGTAACCCTCAGTCCGGTCTGATCTTAGACTGGGGATGAACTCCGTATGCTTAGACATGGAATTAACTCCCTATGCCTAAGCCAACCCATGAAACGAGCGTGGGGGCGCTCAGCCGATCGAAGAGGCAGAATGCGTAAGTCGAGGAACGGCCCGATCCCCCCTGCGTGCTGTCGATCCTGCTGCTGCAACCCTCGGTCCGATCTGATCTTAGACTGGGAATGAACTTCGTATGCCTAAGTCAACCCACGAAACGAGTGTGCGGGCACTGAGCCGACTGGAGAGGCATAATGCGCAAGTCGGGGATCGACCCGGTCCCCCTCTGTGTGCTGTCGGTCCCGCTACCACAACCCTCGGTCCGGTTGGGGCTTAGACATGGAATGAACTCTCTATGCCTAAGCCAACCCACAAAACGGGCGTGTGGGTGCTCAGCCGACTGGAGAGGTAGAATGCGTAAACCGGGATCGAATCGATCCCCTTGCGTGTTATCGGTCCTGCTGCCTTAACCCTCGGTCCGATCCGATCTTAGGTTGGGAATGAACTCCGTATGCCTAGACTGGGGATGAACTCCGTATGCCTAAGTCAACCCACGAAACGAAAGTGCTGGCGCTCAGTCGACCAAAGAGGCAGGATGCACAAGCCGAGGATCAAATGGGTGGTAGGTGGGTTCAAGTACATCTTCATATTTCTGGAGTGCCAATGCCATTTTTATGGCTTGTAAATTCATACAATGGTCCCCTGAGCCTTCATGAGAAGTTTCTTGGCAAGAGAACCCGTTTTCTATTTTTCACGATTTTTGAAACTTTTTACGGTTTGGGATTTTTTAAAATTTTTTTACAAAGAGTTTTGTGCCCAAATTTGGTAGAGGTGATCCTTGTATTTTTGTTGGCTTGCACAAAAAAATTCAGCTAAAAACTCGAGGTGGAGAAGATTTTGTGACCGTTTGAAAAAAATGTCCCCATTTCAGACACTTTAATGGCTTCTGGTTGCAAACCTTTAAAATCTTAAATGTTCTTTAAGGGGGTGTGAGTTCTCGAGGTTTGATGAGGGATAGGGGGCCAATGAAAGGGCCAAGTACCAGCACCCATCGCACATCATGTGCGCACACCCCCTGGCCCCCCAATCGCCAAAACCCCCAATGCCGTCGATTAGGCTCTCCGACGATGCTCCGACGATGGTGCCCCTAGCGAGAAAAATGCGGCACCAGCACATGCTTGAGCCCAACATGTGCACCGTGGCTCAAAATCTTAGACATGTAATGAACTTCGTATGCTTAGACATTGAATGAACTCCGTATGCCTAATCCAACCCACGAAATGAGCGTGCGGGCGCTCAACCGATCGAAGAGGCCCGGTCCCCCCTGCGTGCTATCGATCCTGCTACTGCAACCCTCAGTCCGATCTGATCTTAGACTGGGAATGAACTCCATATGCATAAGTCAACCCACGAAATGAGCGTGCGGGCGCTGAGCTGGCCGAAGAGGCATAATGTGCAAGCCGGGGATCGGCCCAATCCCCTTCTGCGTGCTGTCGGTCCCGCTGCCACAACCCTCGATCCGGCTGGGGCATAAACATGGAATGAACTCCCTATGCCTAAGCCAACCCCTGAAACGGGCGTGCGGGTGCTCAGCTGGTCGGAGAGGCAGAATGCGCAAGCCAGGGATTGGCCCGGTCCCCCCTACGTGCTATCGATCTTGTTGCCGCAACCCTCGGTCCGATCCAATCTAAGACTTGGAATGAACTCCGTATGCTTAGACTGGGGATGAACTCCGTATGCTTAGACTAGAGATAAACTCTGTATGCCTAGACTGGGAATGAACTCTGTATGCTTAGCCATGGAATGAACTCCGTATGCCTAAGCCAACCCATGAAACGAGCATACAGGCGCTCAATCGATCGGAGAGGCATAATGCGCAAGCCGAGGATCGACTCGATCCCCCATGCGAGCTATCGATCCTGCTGCTGTAACCCTCGATCTGGTCCAATGTTAGACTGGGAATGAACTCTGTATGCATAAGTCAACCCACGAAACAAGCGTACGGGTGCTGAGCCAACCGAAGAGGCATAATGCGCAAGTCGGGGACCAGCCGGGTCCCCTTCTGTGTGCTTCTAGTCCCGCTACCACAGCCCTCGGTCTGGCTGGGGCTTACACATGAAATGAACTCCCTATGCCTAAGCCAACCCATGAAACAGGCATGCAGGCGCTCAGTCGGTCGGAGAGGCAGAATACGTAAGTCGGGGATCAGCTCGGTCCCCCCTACGTGCTGTCGATCCTGCAGTCGCAACCCTCGATCCAGTCTGATCTTAGATTGGGAATGAACTTCGTATGCTTAAACTGGGGATGAACTCCGTATGCCTAAGTCAACCCACAAAACGAGCGTGCGGGCGCTCAGCCGACCAGAGAGGCAGGATGCGCAAGCCGGGGATCGAACGGGTGGTAGGTGGGTTCAAGCACGTCTTCATATTTTCGCTGTGCCAATGCCATTTTTATGGCTTGTAAATTCATACAATAGTCCCCTAAGCCTTCATGTGAAGTTTCGTGGCAAGAAGAACCATTTTCTATTTTTCACGATTTTTGAAACTTTTAGCGGTTTGAGATTTTTTAAAATTTTTTTAGAAAGAGTTTTGTCCCCAAATTTAGTAGAGGTGATCCTTGTATTTTTGTTGGCATGCACAAAAAAAATTCACCTAAAAACTCGAAGTGGAGAAGATTTTGTGACCGTTTGAAAAAAGTGTCCCCATTTCAGACACTTTAATGGCTACAGGCAGCAAACTTATAAAATCTCAAATGCTCTTTAAGGGGGTGTGAGTTCTCAAGGTTTGAAGAGGGATAGGAGGCCAATAATGGCCAAGTACCAGCACCTATCGCACATCATGTGCGCACACCCCCGGCCCCCCAAATCGCTAGAACCCCCAATGCCGTCGGTTAGGCTCTCCAGCGATGCTCCGGTGATGGCGCCCCAGGCAAAAAAATACAGCACCAGCATATGCCCGAGCCTAGCATGTGCATCGTGGCCCAAAATCTTAGACTGGGAATGAACTCCTCCATCTGCTTAGACGTGGAATGAACTCCGTATGCCTAAGCTAACCTACGAAACGAGCGTCCGGGTGCTCAGCCGGCCAGAGAGGCAAAATGCACAAGCTGGGGATCGGCCTGGTCCCCCCTGCGTGCTGTCGATCCTGCTACCACAACACTCGGTCCGGTCCGATCTTAGACTGGGAATGAACTCTGTATGCATAAGTTAACCCACGAAACAAGCGTGCGGGCGCTGAACTGGCCGAAGAGGCATAATGCGCAAACCGAGGATCGGCCTGGTCCCCCTTTGCGTGTTGCCGGTCCCTCTACCACAACCCTTGGTCTGGCTAGGGCTTAGGCATGGAATGAACTCCCTATGGCTAAGCCAACCCATGAAACGGGCGTGCGGGCACTCAGCCAGTCAGAGAGGCAGAATGCGTAAGCCAGGGATCAGCCCGGTCCCTCCAGCATGCTGCCGATCCCACTGCCACAACCCTCGGTTCGGCTGTGGCTTAGACATGGAATGAACTCCCTATGACTAAGCCAACCCATGAAATGAGTGTGCGGGCACTGAATGAACTCCGTATGCCTAGGCCAACCCATGAAACGAGTGTGCGGGCACTCAACTGATCGAAGAGGCAGAATGCACAAACTGCGGATTGGCCCGGTCCCCCTGCGTGCTGTCGATCCTGTGCTGGTCCTGCTATCGTAACCCTCAGTCCGATCCGATCTTAGACTGGGAATGAACTCCGTATGCTTAGACATGGAATGAACTCCGTATGCCTAAGCCAACCCAGGAAACAGGTGTGTGGGCGCTCAGCTGGCCGGAGAGGCAGAATGCGTAAGTCAAGGATCAGCCCAGTCCCCCTAAGTGCTGTCGATCCTGCTGTTGGTCCTACTGCTACAACCCTAAGTCCAGTTTGATCTTAGACTGGGAATGAACTCCGTATGCTTAGGCATGGAATGAACTCTGTATGCCTAAGCCAACCCACGAAACGAGCGTGCGGGCGCTCAGCCAACCAGAGAGGCAGAATGCACAAGTCGGGGACCGATCCGATCCCCCCTGCGTGCTGTCGATCTTGCTGTCACAATCCTCGATCTGGTCTGATCTTAGATTGGGAATGAACTCCGTATGCCTAAGTCAACCCATGAAACGAGCGTGTGGGCAGGAGCCGACCGGAGAGGCATAACGTGCAAGCCGAGGATTGGCCCGGTCCCCCTCTGCATACTGTCGGCCCCGCTGCCACAACCCTCGGTTTGGCTGGGGCTTAGACATGGAATGAACTCCCTATGCCTCAGCCAACTGGGGCTTAGACTGTGAATGAACTCTGTATGCTTAGACATGGAATGAACTTCGTATGCCTCAACCAACCCACGAAACAAGCGTGCGGGCGCTCAGCCGGTCGGAGAGGCAAAATGGGCAAGCCGGGGATCGACTCGGTCCCCTCTTACGTGCTGTCGATCCTGCTACTGTAACCCTCGATCCAGTTCGATCTGATCTTAGACTGGGAATGAAGTCCGTATGCATAAGTCAACCCATGAAACGAGCGTGCAGGCGTTGAGTCGGTCGGAGAGGCATAATGCGTAAGCCAGGGATCGGCTCGATCCCCCTCTGCGTGCTACCAATCCCGCTGCCGGTCCTGCAGCCACAACCCTCAATCCGGCTGGGGCTTAGACATGGAATGAACTCCGTATGCCTAAGCCAACCCACGAAACGAGCGTGCGGGCGCTCAGTCGACCGGAAAGGCAGAATGCGCAAGCCGAGGATCAGCCCAGTCCCCCCTGCGTGCTACCGATCCTGTTGGAAGTCCTGCTGGTAGTCCTGCTACCGTAACCCTCGGTCCGATCTGATCTTAGACTGGGAATGAACTCCATATGCCTAAACCAACCCACAAAAGAAGCGTGCGGGCACTTAGCCAGCCGGAGAGGCAGAATGCGCAAGTCGGGGACCAGCCCGATCCCCCCCTGTGTGCTATCGATCCTACTATCGCAATCGTCGGTCCGGTCTGATCTTAGACTGGGAATGAACTTCGTGTGCCTAAGTCAACCCACAAAACGAGTGTGAGGGTGCTAGGCCGACCGGAGAGGCGTAATGCGCAAGCCTGGGATCGGCCTGGTCCCTCTTTGCATGTTGTCGGTCCCGCTGCCACAACCCTCGATCCAGCTGGGGCTTAGACATGGAATGAACTCCCTACGCCTAAGCCAACCCATGAAATGGGCTTGCGGGTGCTCAGTTGACCGAAGAGGTAGAATGTGCAAGCCAGAGATCGGCCCGGTCCACCCCTACGTGCTATCGATCCTGCTGCCGTAACCTTTGGTCTGGTCCGATCTTAGACTGGGAATGAACTCCGTATGCCTAAGTCAACCCACGAAATGAGCGTCCAGGCGCTGAGCCAACCGAAGAGGCAAAATGCGCAAGCCAAGGATTGCCCTGGTCCCTCTCTGCGTGCTACCGGTCTCGCTGCCACAACCCTTCATCCAGCTGGGGCTTAGACATGGAATGAACTCCCTATGCCAAATCCAACCCATGAAATGGACGTGCGGACGTTCAGCCGACCAAAGAGGGAGAATGTGCAAGTCGGGGATCAACCTGGTCCTCTCTATGTGCTATCGATCCTGCTACTGGTCCTACTACTACAACCCTTAGTCTGGCCTAATCTTAGACTGGGAATGAACTTCGTATGCTTAGGCATGGAATAAACTCTGTATGCCTAAGCCAACCCATGAAACGAGCGTGCGGGCACTCAACCGGCCAGAGAGGCAAAATGCGCAAGTCGAGGACTGATCCGATCCCCCCTGCATGCTGTCAATCCTGTTGTCACAATCCTCGGTCTGGTCTGATCTTAGATTGGGAATGAACTCCGTATGCCTAAGTCAACCCATGAAATGAGCGTGCGGGTGCTGAGTCGACCGAAGAGGCATAATGTGCAAGCCGAGAATCAGCCCGGTCCCTCTCTGTATGCTATCGGTCCCGCTGCCACAACACTCGGCCCGATTGGGGCTTAGACATGGAATGAACTCCCTATGCCTAAGCCAACCCATGAAACGGACGTGTGGGTACTCAGCCGACCGGAGAGGCAGAATGCGCAAGCCAGGGATCAGCCCGATCCCCCCTGCGTGCTGCCGATCCTGCTGTCGCAACCCTCAGTCTGGTCCGATCTCAAATTGGGAATGAACTCCGTATGCTTAGACTGGGGATGAACTTCATATGCCTAAGTCAACCCATGAAACGAGCGTGCGGACTCTCAGCTGACCAGAGAGGCAGGATGCGCAAGCTGGGGATCGAACGGGTGGTAGGTGAGTTCAAGCACATCTTCATATATCTGCCATGCCAATACCAATTTTATGGCTTGTAAATTCATACAATGGTCTCCTAAGCCTTCATGTGAAGTTTCGTGGCAAGATGACCCATTTTTTGTTTTTCACGATTTTTGAAACTTTTTTCGGTTCTGGATTTTTTAAAATTTTTTTAGATAGAGTTTTGTCCCCAAATTTGGTAGAGGTGATCCTTGTATTTTTTTTGGCATGCACAAAAACATTCAGCTAAAAACTCAAAGTGGAGAAGATTTTGTGACCGTTTGAAAAATGTGTCCCCATTTTAGACACTTTAATGGCTACTGGCAGCAAACCTATAAAATCTCAAATGCTCTTAAGGGGGTGTAAGTTCTCGAGGTTTAATGAGGGATAGGGGGCCAATATAAAGGCCAAGTACCAGCACCCATCACACATCATGTGCGCTCACCCTATAGCCCCCCCAATCGCTGGAACCCCCAATGCTGCCGGTTAGGCTCTCTAGCGATGCTCCGACGATGGTGCCCCGGGCGAAAAAAATGTGGCACGAGCACATGCTCAAGCCTAGCATGTGCACCGTGGCTCAAAATCTTAGACTGGGAATGAACTCCATATGCTTAGACATGGAATGAACTCCGTATGCCTAAGCCAACCCACGAAACGAGCGTGCAGGCACTCAGCTTACCGGAGAGGCAGAATGCGCAAGCCGGGGATCAGCCTGGTCCCCCCTACGTGCTGTCAATCCTACTGTCGCAACCCTCAGTCCAGTCTGATCTTAAACTGGGAATGAACTCCGTATGCTTAGACTGGGGATGAACTACATATGCCTAAGTCAACCCATGAAATAAGTGTTTGGGCATTCAGCCGACCGGAGAGGCCGGCCAGAAAGGCATAATGCACAAGCCGGGGATCAGCTCGATCCTCCTCTGCATGCTGCTGATCCTGCTACCGGTCCTACTACCACAACCCTCAATCCTGCTACCACGAAACGAGCGTACGGGCGCTCAACTGATCGGAGAGGTAGAATGCGAAAGCTGGGGATCAGCCCGGTCCCCCCTACGTGCTGCTGGTCCTACAGTCGTAACCCTCGATCCGGTCCGATCTTAGACTGGGAATGAACTCTGTATGCTTAGACATGGAATGAACTCTGTATGCCTAAGCCAACCCACGAAACGAGCGTGTGGGCGTTCAGCCGGTCGGAGAGGCAAAATGCGTAAGCTAGGGATCGGCCCGGTCCCTCCCTGCGTGCTGTCGATCCTACTGCCACAACCCTCGATCTGGTCTGATCTTACACTGGGAATTAACTCTGTATGCCTAAGTCAACCCACGAAACGAGCGTGCGGGCGTGAACCGGCTGGAGAGGCATAATGCGCAAGCCAGGGATTGGCCCGGTCCCTCTCTGCGTGCTGTCGGTCTCGCTGCCACAACCCTCTGTCTGGCTGGGGCTTAGACATGGAATGAACTATCTATGCCTGAGCCAACCCACGAAACGGGCGTGTGGGCGCTCAACCGACCAGAGAGGCAGAATGCATAAGCCGAGGATCGACCCGGTCCCCCCTAGGTGTTACCGATCTTGCTACCACAACCCTCGGTCTGGTTCGATATTAGACTGGGAATGAACTCTGTATGCTTATACTGGGGATGAACTTTGTATGCCTAAGTCAACCCGTGAAACGAGCGTGCGGGCGCTCAGCCGGTCGGAGAAGTCAACTGGAGAGGCAGAATGCACAAGTTGAGGATCGACCCGATCCTCCCTACGTGCTACTGATCCTGCTGTCGCAACCCTCAGTCCGATCCGATCTTAGACTAGGAATGAACTCCGTATGCTTAAACTGGGGATGAACTCTATATGCCTAAGTCAACCCATGAAATGAGCGTGCGGGCGCTCAACCAACCGGAGAGGCATAATGCGCAAGCCGAGGATCAGCTCGATTCCACTTTGCGTGCTGTCGATCCCGTTGCTGGTCCTGCTGCCACAACCCTCAGTCTGGCTGGGGCTTAGACATGGGATGAACTATGTATGCCTAAGCCAACCCATGAAATGAGCGTGCGGGCGCTCAACCGACTGGAGAGGTAGAATGCATAAGTCGAGGATCGGCTCGATCCCCCTTACAGGCTACCGATCCTACTATTGGTCCTGCTACCGCAACCCTCAGTCCGGTCCGATCTTAGACTGGGAATGAACTTCATATGTTTAGACATGGAATCAACTCTGTATGCCTAAGCCAGCCCAAAGAATGTGTGTGCGGGTGCTCAACCGACCGAAGAGGCAAAATGTGTAAGTCGAGGACTGGCGCGATCCCCCCTGCATGCTGTCGATCCTGCTGTCAGAACCTTTGGCTCGAGTCGATCTTAGACTGGGAATGAACTCTGTATGCATAAGTCAACCCATAAAACGAGCGTGCGGGTGCTGATCCAGCTAGAGAGGCATAATGCGCAAGCCGAGGATTGGCCCGATCCCCCTCTACGTGCTGTCGGTCCCGTCACCACAACCCTCAGTCTGACTGGGGCTTAGACATGGAATGAACTCCCTATGCCTAAGCCAACCCATGAAACGGGTGTGCGGGCGCTCAGCTAGCCGGAGAGGCAGAATGCGCAAGCCGGGGATCGGCCTGGTCCCCCTTGCGAGCTGTCGATCCTGCTATCTCAACCCTCGGTCCTATCTGATCTTAGACTGGGAATGAACTCCGTATGCTTAGACTGGGGATGAACTCCGTATGCCTAAGTCAACCCATGAAACGAGCGTGTGGACGCTCAGTCGACCAGAGATGCAGGATGCGCAAACCGAGGATCGAACGGGGGGTAGGTGGGTTCAAGCACATCTTCATATTTCTGCCATGCCAATGCCATTTTTATGGCTTGTAAATTCATACAATGGTCCCCTAAGCCTTCATGTGAAGTTTCCTGGCAAGACGACCTGTTTTCTATTTTTCACAATTTTTAAAACTTTTTGCGGTTCGGGATTTTTTAAAATTTTTTTAGAAAGCTTTTTGTCCCCAAATTTGGTAGAGGTTATCTTTTTATTTTTGTTGGCATGCACAACAAAATTCAGCTAAAAATTCAAAGTGGAGAAGATTTTGTGAGCGTTTGAAAAAAGTGTCCCCATTTCAGACACTTTAATGGCTACTGGGAGCAAACCTATAAAATCTCAAATGCTCTTTAAGGTGGTGTGGGTTCTCAAGGGTTGATGAGGGATAGGGGGCCAATATAAGGGCCAAGTACCAGTACCCATCACACATCATGTGCGCACACCCGCTGACCCCCCCAATCACCGGAACCCCTAATGCCACTGGTTAGGCTCTTCACCGATGCTCCGACGATGGTGCCCCGGGCGAAAAAAATGCAGCACCAGCACAGGCCCGAAGAGGCATAATGCACAAGCCGAGGATCAACTCGGTACCCCTCTACGTGCTGTCGATCCCACTGCCGATCCTGCTGTCACAACCCTCGGTCCGACTGGGGCTTAGACATGGAATGAACTCCGTATGCCTAAGCCAACCCATGAAACGAGCGTACGGGTACTCAACCGGCCAGAGAGGTAGAATGCACAAGCCACGGATCGACCTGGTCCCCTCTCCATGCTGTCGATCTTGTGCTAGTCCTGCTGCCGCAACCCTCAGTCCGGTTTGGCTGTCGCAACCCTCGGTCCGTCTGATCTTAGACCGGGAATGAACTCTGTATGCTTAGACATGGAATTAACTCCGTATGCCTAAGCCAACCCAAGAAATGAGCGTGCAGGCGCTCAGCCGGCAGGAGAGGCAGAATGAGCAAGTCGGGGACTGGCCCAATCCCCCCTGTGTGCTGTCGATCCTACTGCCGCAACCCTCGGTCCAGTCCGATCTTAGACTGGGAATGAACTTCGTATGCCAAAGTCAAGCCACGAAACGAGCGTTTGGGCATTGAGCCGACCGGAGAGGCATAATGCGTAAGCTGAGGATCGGCCCGATCCTCCTCTACATGCTGGTGGTCCCGCTTAGACATGGAATTAACTCCCTATGCCTAAGCCAACCCATTAAACGGGCGTGCGGGCAGTCAGTCAACCAGAGAGGCAGAATGCGCAAGCCGAGGATAGACCTGGTCCCCCCTGGGTGCTGTCGATCATGCTGCTGCAACCCTTGGTCTGGTCTAATCATAGACTGGGAATGAACTCCATATGCTTAGACTGGGGATGAACTCCGTATGCCTAAGTCAACCCACTAAACGACCGTGTGGGCGCTCAGCCGACCAGAGAGGTAGGATGCGCAAGCCGAGGATCGAACGGATGGTAGGTGGTTTCAAGCACATCTTCACATTTCTGCCATGCCAATGCCATTTTTATGGCTTGTAAATTCAACAATGGTCCCCCAAGCCTTCATGTGAAGTTTCGTGGCAAGACGACCCGTTTTCTATTTTTCATGACTTTCAAAACTTTTTACGGTTCAAGATTTTTTAAAATTTTTTTAGGAAGATTTCTGTCCCCAAATTTGGTAGAGGTGATCCTTTTATTTTTGTTGGCATGCACAAAAAAATTCAGCTAAAAACTCGAAGTGGAGAAGATTTTGTGACCATTTGAAAAAAGTGTCCCCATTTCAGACACTTTAATGGCTACTGGCAACAAACCTATAAAATCTGAAACGCTATTTAAGGGGGTGTGAGTTCTCGAGGTTTGATGAGGGATAGGGGGCCAATATAAGGGCCAAGTACCAGCACCCATCACACATCATGTGCGCACACCCTGCCGGCCCCCCCAATGCCATCGGTTAGGCTTTCCGGCGATGGTCCGACGATGGTGACCTGTGCGAAAAAAATGCGGCACTAGCACAGGCCCGAAACCAACATGTGCACCAGGGCTCAAACTCTTAGACTGGAATGAACTTTGTATGCATAGACATGGAACAAACTCCGTATGCCTAAGCCAACCCACGAAACGAGCATGCGAGCGCTCAGTCGGTCGGAGAGGTAGAATGCTCAAGCCGGGGATCGGCCCGGTCCCCCTCTGCATGCTACTGATCCTGCTACCACAACCCTCAATCCGGCTGGGGCTTAGACATGTAATGAACTTCCTATGCCTAAGCCAACCCATGAAATGGGCGTACGGGTGCTCAACCGGCCAGAGAGGTAGAATACGTAAGCCGGGGATCGGCCCGGTCTCCCCCGTGTGCTGTCGATGATGCTGTCGCAACCCTCAATCCAGTCTGATCTTAGATTGGGAATGAACTCCGTATGGTTAGACTAGGGATGAACTCCGTATGCCTAAGTCAACCCTCACAACAAGCGTGCGGGTGTTCAGTCGGCCGAAAAGGCAAATGAGCAAGTCAGGGATCAACCCGATCCCCCCTACGTGCTGCCTAGCCTGCGACTGGTCCTGCTACTGCAACCCTCAGTCTGATCTGATCTTAGATTGGGAATGAACTCCGTATGCTTAGACACGGAATGAACTCCGTATGCCTAAGCCAGCCCACGAAACGAGCGCACGGGCGCTCAGCCAGTCGGAGAGGCAGAATGAGCAAGCCAGGGATTGGCCCGATCCCTGCCTACCTGCTGTCGATATTGCTGCCACAACCCTCGATTCGATCCGATCTTAGACTGGGAATGAACTCCGTATGCCTAAGTCAACCCACAAAATGAGCGTGCGGGCGTTAAGCCGGTCGGAGAGGCATAATGTGCAAGCCAGGGATCGGCCCAATCCCTCTCTACATGATGCCGGTCCTGCTACCATAGCCCTCGGTCCGATTGGGGCTTAGACATGGAATGAACTCCCTATGCCTAAGCCAACCCATGACACGAGCGTGCGGGCACTTAGCCAATCGGAGAGGTAGAATGTGCAAGCCGGGGATCGGCCCGGTCCCTTCTGCATGCTGTCGGGCCTGCTACCGTAACCCTCGGTCCAGTTTGATCTTAGACTGGGAATGAACTCCATTTGCTTCGACTGGGGATGAACTTCGTATGCCTAAGTGAACCCACGAAACGAGCGTGCAAACGCTCAACGACCAGAGAGGCAGGATGCGTAAGTCGAGGATCGAACTGGTGGTAGGTGGGTTCAAGCACATCTTCATATTTCTGTCGTGCCAATGCCATTTTTATGGCTTGTAAATTCATACAATGGTCCCTTAAGCCTTCATGTGAAGTTTTGTGGCAAGACGACCCATTTTCTATTTTTCACGATTTTTGAAACTTTTTACGGTTCAGGATTTTTTAAAATTCTTTTAGAAAGAGTTTTGTCCCCAAATTTGGTAGAGTTGATCCTTGTATTTTTGTTGGCATGCATAAAACAATTCAGCAAAAAACTCGAAGTGGAGGAGATTTTGTGACCATTTGAAAAAAGTGTCCCAATTTCAGACACTTTAGTGGCTACTAGCAGCAAACCTATAAAATCTCAAATACTCTTTAAGGGGGTGTGAGTTCTCGAGGTTTGATGAGGGATAGGGGGACAATATAAGGGCCAAGTACCAGCACCCATCGTACATCATGTGCGCACACCCCCCCGGCCCCCCCAATCGTCAAAACCCCCAATGCCATCGATTAGGCTCTCCAACGATGCTCCAGTGATGATGCCTCGAGCGAAAAAAATATGGCACCAGCACATGCCCAAGCCCAGATGTGCACTGTGGCTCAAACTTTTAGACTGGGAATGAACTCCGTATGCTTAGACATGGAATGAACTCCGTATGCCTAAGCCAATCCACAAAATGAGCGCGCGGGCACTCAGTCGACCGGAGAGGCAGAATGCACAAGTCAGGGATTGGCTCGGTCCCCCTTGCGTGCTGCCGATCCTGCTACCGTAACCCTCGGTCCGATCTGATCTTAGACTGGGAATGAACTCCGTATGCTTAGACTGGGGATGAACTCCGTATGCCTAAATCAACCCATGAAACAAGCGTGCGGGTGCTCAACTGATCGTAGAGGCCGACCGAAGAGGTAGAATGCGCAAGTCAGGGATCAGCCCGGTCCCCCCTACGTGCTACCGATCCTGCTATTGGTCCTGCTACCGTAACCCTCGGTCCAGTCCGATCTTAGACTAGGAATGAACTCTGTATGCTTAGACATGGAATGAACTCCGTATGCCTAAGCCAACCAATGAAAAGAGCGTACGGACGCTCAGCCTACTGGAGAGGCAGAATGCATAAGCCAGGGATCGACCCAGTCCCCCCTACGTGCTGTCGATCCTACTGCCACAACCCTCGGTCTGGTCCGATCTTAGATTGGGAATGAGCTCAGTATACCTAAGTCAACCCATGAAACGAGCGTTCAGGCATTGAGCTGGCCGGAGAGGCATAATGCGCAAGCTGGGGATCGGCCCGATCCCCTTCTACGTGCTACCGGTTTCACTGCCACAACCCTCGGTCTGGCTAGGGCTTAGACATGGAATGAACTCCCTATGCCTAAGCCAACCCATGAAACGGGCATGCGGGAGCTCAGTCGATCGGAGAGGCAGAATGCGTAAGTCGAGAATCGACCCGATCCCCCCTGCGTGCTGCCGATCCTGTTGCCACAACCCTCAGTCCGGTCTGATCTTAGACTGGGAATGAACTCCATATGCATAGACTGGGGATGAACTCTGTATGCCTAAGTCAACTCACGAAATGAGCGTACGGGTGCTCATCCGGTCGGAGAGGTCGGCCAGAGAGGCATAATGCATAAGCCGAGGATCAGCTCGATCCCCTTTTACGTGCTGTCGATCCCGTTGCTAGTTCGACTAGGGCTTTGACATGGAATGAACTCCGTATGCCTAAGCCAACCCATGAAACGAGCGTGCGGGTGCTCAGTCGGTAGGAGAGGCAAAATGCGCAAGCTGAGGATCGGCCTAGTCCCCCCTTACGTGCTGCTGATCCTGCTACTGGTCCTGCTACCGCAACCTTCGGTCTGGTCTGATCTTAGACTTGGAATGAACTCCGTATGCTTAGACATGGAATGAACTCCGTATGCCTAAGCCAACCCATAAAACGAGCATGTGGGTGCTCAACCGGTCGGAGAGGCAGAATGCTCAAGTCGAGGATCGGCCTGATCCCCCTTACGTGCTGTCGATCCTGCTACCACAACTCTCAGTCCGATCCGATCTTAGACTGGGAATGAACTCCATATGCCTATGTCAACCCACGAAACGAGCGTGCGAGCACTCAGCCAACTGGAGAGGCATAATACACAAGTCGAGGATCAGTCTGGTCCCCCTCTGCGTGCTACTGATCCTATTACCGGTATAGTTGCCACAACCCTCAGTTCTGTTGGGGCTTAGACAAGGAATGAACTCCGTATGCCTATGTGAACCCATCGTACATCATGTGCGCACACCCCCCGGCTCTCCCAATCGCCAGAACCCCCAATCCTGTCGATTAGGCTCTCCGACGATGCTCCGACGATGGTACCTCAGGCGAAAAAAATGCGACACCAGCACCTGCCTGAGCCCAGCATGTGCACCGTGTCTCAAACTCTTAGACTGGGAATGAACTCCGTAAGCTTAGACATGGAATGAACTCCGTATGCCTAAGCCAACCCACGAAACGAGCGTGCGGGCGCTCAACCGGTTGAAGAGGTAGAATGCGCAAGCCGAGGATCGGCCTGGTCCCCCCTGTGAGCTATCGATCCTGCTACTGCAACCCTCAGTCTGGTCACATCCTAGACTGGGAATGAACTCCGTATGCTTAGACTGGGGATGAACTTTGTATGCCTAAGTCAACCCACAAAACGAGCGTACAGGCGCCCAGTCGACTGGAGAGGCAAAATGTGCAAGCTAAGGATCGGCTCGGTCCCCCCTGCATGCTACCGATCCTGCTGCTGGTCCTGCTGTCACAACCCTCAGTCCGGTCCGATCTTAGAGTAGGAATGAACTCCCTATGCTTAGACATGGAATGAACTCCTTATGCCTAAGCCAACCCACAAAATGAGCGTATGTGCGCTCAGCCGACCGGAAAAGCAGAATGCGTAAGCTTGGGACAAGCCTGGTCCCCCCTGCGTGCTATCGATCCTGCTGCCACAACCCTCAGTCCAATCTGATCTTAGACTGGGGATGAACTCCATATGCCTAAGTCAACCCACGAAATGAGTGAGCGGGGCTCAGCCGGCCGGAGAGGTCGGCCAGAGAGGCATAATGCGCAAGCCAAGGATCAACCTGATCCCCTTCTGCGTGCTATCGATCTCGTTACCGGTCCTGCTACCACAACCCTCGGTCCGACTAGGGCTTTGACATGAAATGAACTTTGTATGCCTAAGCCAACCCATAAAACGAGCGTGCGGGTGCTCAGCCGACAGGAGAGGCAGAATGCGCAAGCTGGGGATCGGCCCGGTCCCCCCTACGTGCTGCTGATCCTGCTGCTGGTCCTGCTACAGGAACCTTCGATCTGGTCTGATCTTAGACTTGGAATGAACTCCGCATGCTTAGACATGGAATGAACTCCGTATGCCTAAGCCAACCCATAAAACGAGCGTGCGGGTGCTCAACCAGTTGGAGAGGCAGAATGCTCAAGTCGGGGACCGACCTGATCCCCTCTACGTGTTGTCAATCCTGCTACCACAACTCTCAGTCCTGTTCGATCTTAGACTGGGAATGAACTCCGTATGCCTATGTCAACCCATGAAACGAGCGTGCGAGCACTCAGCTGACCGGAAAGGCATAATATACAAGTCGAGGATCAGCCCGGTCCCTCTCTACGTGCTACTGATCTTGCTATCGGTCCAGCTACCACAACCCTCGATTCAGCAGGGGCTTAGACATGGAATGAACTCCGTATGCCTATGTCAACCCATCGTACATCATGTGCGCACACCCCCCGACCCTCCCAGTCACCGGAACCCCCAATCCTATCGATTAGGCTCTCCGGTGATGCTTCGATGATTATCTGACGATGGTACCTCGGGCGAAAAAAATGCGACAGCAGCACCTGCCCGAGCCCAGCATGTTCACCATGGCTCAAACTCTTAGACTGGGAATGAACTTCGCAAGCTTAGACATGGAATGAACTCCGTATGCCTAAGCCAACCCACAAAACGAGCGTACGGGTGCTCAACCGACCGGAGAGGAAGAATGCGTAAGACGGGGATTGACCCGATCCCCCTCTACGTGCTATCGGTCCCGCTGCCACAACCCTCGGTGTGGCTGGGGCTTAGACATGGAATGAACTCCCTATGCCTAAGCCAACCCATAAAACAGGCGTACGGGCGCTCAACCGGCCGGAGAGGTAGAATGCGCAAGCCGAGGATCGGCCTGGTCCCCCCTGTGAGCTGCCGATCCTGCTACCACAACCTTCAGTCTAGTCACATCCTAGACTGGGAATGAACTCCATATGCTTAGACTGGGGATGAACTTCGTATGCCTAAGTCAACCCATGAAACGAGCGTGCGGGCACTCAGCAGACTGGAGAGGCAGAATGCGCAAGCTGGGGATCGACTCGGTCCCCCCTGCATGCTACCGATCCTGCTGCTAGTCCTGCTGTCGCAACCCTCGGTCCGGTCCAATCTTAGACTAGGAATGAACTCCTTATGCTTAGACATGGAATGAACTCCTTATGCCTACGCCAACCCATGAAATGAGCGTGTGTGCGCTCAGCCGACCGGAGAGGCAGAATGCGTAAGCTTGGGACCGACCTGGTCCCCCCTGCGTGCTATCAATCCTACTACCACAACCCTCAGTCGGGTCTGATCTTAGACTGGGAATGAACTCCGTATGCCTAAGTCAACCCACGAAATGAACGTTCGGGCACTGAGCCGGTCGGAAAGGCATAATGCGCAAGCCGGGGATTGGCTCGATCCCATTCTGCATGCTACCGATCTCGCTGCCACAACCCTCGGTCCGACTGGGGCTTAGACATGGAATGAACTCCCTATGCCTAAGCCAACCCATAAAATGGGCATACGGGAGCTCAGCCGACCGGAGAGGCAAAATGCGTAAGTCAGGGATTGGCCCGGTCCCCCCTGCGTGCTGTCGATCTTGCTGCCGCAACCCTCGGTCCAGTCCAATCTTAGACAGGGAATGAACTTCGTATGCTTAAACTAGGATGAACTCCATATGCCTAAGTCAACCCACGAAACGAGCATTCGAGCGCTCAGCCGACCAGAGACGCATAATGCGTAAGTCAGCGATCAGCCCGATCCCCCTCTGCATGCTGTCGATCTCGCTGCTGGTCTTGCTGCCACAACCCTCGATCCAGCTGTGGCCTAGACAAGGAATAAACTCTGTATGCCTAAGCCAACCCACGAAACGAGCGTGTGGGCACTCAACCGACCGAAAAGGTAGAATGCACAAGCTGGGGATCAGCCCGATCCCCCTACGTGCTATCGATCCTACTGTTGGTCTTACGGCTGCAACCCTCGATCCGGTCCAATCTTAGACTGGGAATGAACTACGTATGCTTAGACATGGAATGAACTCCGTATCCCTAAGCCAACCCATAAAACGAACGTGCGAGCACCCAGCCGACCGGAGAGGCAGAATGCGTAAGTCGAGGACCGACCCGATCCCTTTTGCATGTTGTCGATCCTGCTGCTGCAACCCTCGGTCCGATCTCATCTTAGACTGGGAATGAACTCCGTATGCCTAAGTCAACCCATGAAACGAGCGTGCGGGCGCTGAGCCAGTCGGAGAGGCATAATGCGTAAGTCGAGGATCGGCTCGGTCCCCCTCTGCGTGCTGTCAGTCCCACTGCCACAACCTTTGGTCCGACTGGGGCTTAGACATGGAATGAACTCCTTATGCCTAAGCCAACCCACAAAACGAGCGTGCGGGTGCTCAGTCGGCCGGAGACGCAGAATGCGTAAGCCAGGGATCGGCCCGATCCCCCTTGCGTGCTATCGATCCTGGTGCCGTAACCCTCGGTCTGGTCTGATCTTAGACTGGGAATGAACTCTGTATGCTTAGACCGGGGATGAACTCCGTATGCCTAAGTCAACCCATGAAACCAACGTACGGGTGCTCAACTGGCTGGAGAGGCCAGTAGGGGAGGCAGAATGCGTAAGCTGGGGATCAGGCCGATCCCTCTCTGCGTGCTGTCGATCCTACTACTGGTCCTACTGTCGCAACCCTCAGTCCAGTTCGATCTTAGACTGTGAATGAACTCTATATGCTTAGACATGGAATGAACTTCGTATGCCTAAGCCAACCCACAAAACGAGCGTGCGGGCACTCAGCCGATCGGAGAGGCAGAATGCGCAAGCTGGAGACCAACCCAGTCCCCCCTGCGTGCTGTCAATCCTACTATCGCAACCCTTGGTTTGGTTCGATCTTAGACTGGGAATGAATTCCGTATGCCTAAGTCAACCCACGAAATGAGTGTTCGGGCACTGAGCCAGCCGGAGAGGCATAATGCACAAGCCAGGGATCGGCCCATCTCCCTCTGCATGCTACCGATCCTGCTGCCACAACCCTCGGTCCGGCTGGCGCTTAGACATGGAATGAACTCCCTACGCCTAAGCCAACCCACGAAATGGGTGTGAGGGCACTCAGCCGGCCGGAGAGGTAAAATACGTAAGCCATAGATCAGCCCGGTCCCCCCTGCGTGCTATCAATCTTGCTACCGCAACCCTCGGTCCGGTCCGATCTTAGACTGGGAATGAACTCCGTATGCTTAGATTGGGGATGAACTCTGTATGCCTAAGTCAACCCACGAAATGAGCATGCGGATGCTCAACCGGCTGGAGAGGCCGATCGAGGAGGCAGAATACATAAGTTGGGGGTTGGGCCGATCCCCCTTACGTACTACTGGTCCTGCTGCCACACCCTTAGTCCGACTAGGGCTTAGACATGGAATGAACTCCCTATGCCTAAGCCAACCCATAAAATGGGTGTGCAGGCACTCAGCCGGCTGGAGGGGTAGAATGTGCAAGTCGGGGATTGACCCGATCCCCCTGCGTGCTATCGAACCTACTGCCGCAACCCTCTGCCCGATCCTCAAATTTTTTTATTTTTGAAACTTTTTACGGTTCGAGATTTTTTAAAATTTTTTTAGAAAGAGTTTTGTTCCCAAATTTGGTAGAGGTGATCCTTGTATTTTTGTTGGCATGCCCAAAAAAATTCAGCTAAAAACTTGAAGTGGAGAAGATTTTGTGACCGTTTGGAAAAAGTGTCCCCATTTCGGACACTTTTAATGGCTACTGGCAGCAAACCTATAAAATCCCAAATGCTCTTTAAGGGAGTGTGAGTTCTTGAGGTTTGATGAGGGATAGGGGGCCAATATAAGGGCCAAGTACCAGCACCCATCACACATCATGTGCGCACACCCCCTCGGCCCCCCAATCACCGGAACCCCCAATGCCTCCTGTTAGGCTCTCCGATGATGCTCCGACAATGGTGCCCCGGGCGAAAAAAATGTGGCACCAGCACATGCCTGAGCCCAGTATGTGCATCGTGGCTCAAACTCTTAGACTGGGAATGAACTCCATATGCTTAGACATGGAATGAATTCCGTATGCCTAAGCCAACCCATGAAACGAGCGTGCAGGCATTCAGCCGGCAGGAGAGGCAGAATGTGCAAGCCAGGGATCGATTCGAGGCCTCTTTGGGTGCTGCCGGTCCCGCTGCCATAACCCTCGTTCTGGTTGGGGCTTAGACATGGAATGAATTCCCTATGCCTAAGCCAACCCACGAAACGGGCGTGCGGGCGCTCAGCCGATCGGAGAGGCAAAATGCACAAGCTAGGGATCGACCCAGTCCCCCTAGCGTGCTACTGATCCTGCTGTCGCAACCTTCGATCTAATCCTATCTTAGACTCAGAATGAACTCTGTATGCCTAGACTGGGGATGAACTCCGTATGCCTAAGTCAACCCACGAAATGAGCGTGCGGGCACTCAGCCGACTGGAAAGGTCGGTCGAGGAGGTAGAATGCGTAAGCCGGGGGTCGGGCCGATCCCCCCTACGTACTGCTAGTTCTGCTGCCACAACCCTTGGTCTGACTGGGGCTTAGACATGGAATGAACTCCCTATGCCTAAGCCAACCCATGAAACGGGCATGCGGGCGCTCAGCCGGCTGGAGAGGTAGAATGCACAAGTCGGGGATCGGCCTGATCCCCCTGCGTGCTACCGAACCTACTGTCGCAACCCTCTGCCCGGTCCGATCTGAGACTGGGAATGAACTCCATATGCTTAGACTGGGGATGAACTCCATATGCCTATGTCAATGCACGAAATGAGCGTGCGGGTGCTCAGCCGATCGGAGAGGCCGGTCGAAAAGGCAGAATTCACAAGTTAGGGATCGACTCGATCCCCCTTCATGCTGTCGATCCTGCTACTGGTCCTACTGCCACAACGCTCGATCCGATCCGATCTTAGACTCAGAATGAACTCCATATGCTTAGACATGGAATGAACTCCGTATGCCTAAGCCAACCCATGAAATGAGCGTGCGGGCGCTCAGCCGATCAGAGAGGTAGAATGGGCAAGCTAGGGACCAGCCCGATCCACCCTGCGTGCTATCGATCCTGCTACCGCAACCCTTGATCCGATCTGATCATAGACTGGGAATGAACTCCGTATGCCTAAGTTAACCCATGAAACGAGCGTTCGGGTGCTATGCCGGCCGTAGAGGCATAATGCGCAAGCCGGGGATCGGCCCGATCTCCCTCTGCGTGTTGCCGATCCCGCTGCCACAACCCTTGGTCTGACTGGGGCTTAGACATGGAATGAACTCTATATGCCTAATCCAACCCATGAAACGGGCATGCGGGCGCTCAACCAGCCGGAGAGGTAGAATGTGCAAGCCGGGGATCAGCCTGGTCCCCCCTGCGTGCTGTAGATCCTGCTGCCGTAACCCTTGGTCTGATCTGATCTTAGACTGGGAATGAACTCTGTATGCTTAGACTGGGGATGAACTCCGTATGCCTAAGTCAACCCACGAAATAAGCGTGCGGACACTCAGTTGACCAGAAAGGCAGGATGCACAAGTCGAGGATCGAACGGGTGGTAGGTGGGTTCAAGCACATCTTCATATTTCTACCTTGCCAATGCCATTTTTATGGCTTGTAAATTCATACAATGGTCCCCTAAGCCTTCATGTGAAGTTTCGTGGCAAGACGACCCGTTTTCTATTTTTCATGATTTTTGAAACTTTTTTCGGTTTGGGATTTTTTTAAATTTTTTTACAAAGAGTTTTATCCCCAAATTTGGTAGAGGTGATCCTTGTATTTTTTTTGGCATGCACAAAAAAATTCAGCAAAAAAATCGAAGTGGAGAAGATTTTGTCACCATTTGAAAAAAGTGTCCCCATTTTCAAACACTTTAATGGCTACTGGCAGCAAACCTATAAAATCTCAAATGCTCTTTAAGGGGGTGTGAGTTCTCGAGGTTTGATGAGGGATAGGGGGCCAATATAAGGGCCAAGTACCAGTACCCATCACACATCATGTGCGCACACCCCCCGACCCCCTCAATCGTCGGAACCCCTAATGCCGCCGGTTAAACTCTCCAGTGATGCTCCGATGATGCTCCGACGATGGTGCCCCAGGTGAAAAAAATGCGGCACCAGCACATGCCTGAGCCCAGCATTTGCACCGTGGCTCAAACTCTTAGACTGGGAATGAACTTCGTATGCTTAGATATGGAATGAACTCCGAATGCCTAAGCCAACCCATGAAACGAGCGTGCGGTTGCTCAGCTGGTTGGAGAGGCAGAATGCGCAAGTCGAGGATCAGCCTGGTCCCCCTCTGTGTGCTACCAGTCCCGCTGCCACAACCCTCAGTCTGGTTGGGGCTTAGACATGGAATGAACTCCCTATGCCTAAGCCAACACACGAAACGGGTGTGCGGGCGTTCAGTCGGTCAGAGAGGCAGAATGCGCGAGCCGAGGATCGACCCAGTCCCCCTTGTGTGCTACCGATCCTGCTGCTGCAAGCCTCAATCCAGTCTGATCTTAGATTGGGAATGAACTCCGTATGCTTAGACTGGGGATGAACTCCGTATGCCTAAGTCAACCCATGAAACGAGCGTGTAGGTGCTCAGCCAGTCAGAGAGGTCGATCAGAGAGGCAGAATGTGCTAACCGAGGATCGGTTCGATCCCCCCTAGTCCTGTCGATCCTGGTACCACAACCATTAGTCTGGTCTGACCTTAGACTGGGAATGAACTCCGTATGCCTAAGTCAACCCACAAAATGAACGTTCGGGCGCTAAGCCGATCGGAGAGGCATAATGCGCAAGCTGGGGATCGGCCCGATCCCCCTCTGCGTGCTATCGGTCCCACTGCCACAACCCTCGGTCTGGCTGGGGCTTAGACATGGAATGAACTCCCTATTCCTAAGCCAACCCATGAAATGGGCATGCGGGCGCTCAGTCGGTCGGAGAGGTAGAATGCGCAAGCTAGGGACCGGCCCAGTCCCCCCTACGTGCTATCGATCTTACTACCGCAACCCTTGGTCTGGTTTGATCTTAGACTGGGAATGAACTTTGTATGCCTAAGTCAACCCATGAAATGAGCGTGCGGGTGCTCAACCGATCGGAGAGGCAGAATGCGCAAGCCAGGGACCGGCCCGGTCCCCTCTTGGGTGCTGTTGATCCTGCTGCCGCAACCCTCGGTCAGATCCGATCTTAGACTGGGAATGAACTTCGTATGCCTAAGTCAACCCATGAAACGAGCGTTCGGGCACTGAGCCGATCGGATAGGTATAATGCGTAAGCCGAGGATCAACTCGGTCCCTTCTGTGTGCTGTCGGTGCCGCTGCCAGAACCCTCGATCTGGCTGGGACTTAGACATGGAATGAACTCTGTATGGCTAAGCCAACCCATGAAACAAGTGTACGGGTGCTCAGCCAGCCGGAGAGGCAGAATACGTAAGTCAGGGATCGGCCTAGTCCCCCCCTACGTGCTACCATTCCTGCTGCTGGTCCTGCTGCAGCAACCCTCGATCCGACTGGGGCTTAGACATGGAATGAACTCCGTATGCCTAAGCCAACCCATGAAATGAGCGTGTGGGTGCTCAACTGGCCGGAGAGGCAGAATGCGCAAGTCGAGGATTACCCTGGCCCCCCTCTGCGTGCTGTCGGTCCTACTGCCACAACCCTCGATCCTGCTGGCGCTTAGACATGGAATGAACTCCCTATGCCTAAGCCAACCCACGAAATGGGCGTGCGGGCACTCAGCTGGTCGGAGATGCAGAATGCGTAAGTCAGGGATCAGCCCGATCCCAGCTTGCATACTATCGATCCTGCTGCCACAACCCTTAGTCCGGTCTGATCTTAGACTGGGAATGAACTCTGTATGCCTAAGTCAACCCACGAAATGAGCGTGCGGGTGCTGAACCGGCCGGAAAGGCATAATGCACAAGCCGGGGATTGGTTCGATCCCCTTCAGCGTGCTACCAGTCCCGCTGCCACAACCCTCAGTTCGGTTGGGGCTTAGACGTGGAATGAACTCCCTATACCTAAGCCAACCGACGAAACGGGCGTACAGGGACTCAACCGGCCTGAGAGGCAGAATGCTCAAGCCGAGGATCGACACGGTCCCCCCTGCGTGCGGTCGATCCTGCTGCCACAACCCTCGGTCTGATTCGATCTTAGACTGGGAATGAACTCCGTATATTTAGACTAGGGATGAACTCCGTATGCCTATGTCAAACCATGAAACGAGCGTGCGGGTGCTCAGTCGGCTGGAGAGGCCGGTCGGAGAGGCAAAATGAGTAGAATATGCTATCGATCCTACTGTCGGTCCTGCTGCCACAACCTTCGGTCCAGTCTGATCTTAGACTGGGAATGAACTTCGTATGCCTAAGTCAACCCATGAAATGGGCGTGCAAGCACTGAGTCGACCGAAGAGGCATAATGCACAAGCCAGGGATCGGCCCGATCCCCGTCTACGTGCTGTCGGTCCCACTATCACAACCCTCGATCCAGCTGGGGCTTAGACATGGAATGAACTCCCTATGCCTAAGCCAACCCATGAAACAGGTGTGCGGGCGCTCACCCGGCCGAAGAGGCAGAATGCGCAAGCTGGGGATCGACCTGATCTTCCCTACGTGCTGTCGATACTACTGCCGCAACCCTCGGTCCGGTCTGATCTTAGATTCAGAATGAACTTCGTATGCTTAGATTGGGGATGAACTCTGTATGCCTAAGTTAACCAATGATACGAGCGTGTGGATGCTCAGCCAGCCACAGAGGTAGGATGCGCAAGCCGGGGATCGAACGGGTGGTAGGTGCATTCAAGCACATCTTCATATTTTTGCCATGCCAATGCCATTTTTATTTTTCATACAATGGTCCCCTACGCCTTCATGTGAAGTTTCTTGGCGAGATAACCCGTTTTCTATTTTTCACGATTTTTAAAACTTTTTGTGGTTCGACATTTTTTAAAAATTTTTTAGAAAGAGTTTTGTCCCCAAATTTGTAAAGATGATCCTTGTATTTTTGTTGGCATGCACAAAAAAATTCAGCTAAAAACTCGAAGTGGAGAAGATTTTGTGTATGTTTGAAAAAAGTGTCCCCATTTTCAGACACTTTAATGGCTACTAGCAGCAAATCTATAAAATCTCAAATGCTCTTTAAAGGGGTGTCAGTTCTCGAGGTTTGATAAGGGATAGGGGGCCAATATAAGGGCCAAGTACCAGCACCCTTCGCACATCATGTGCACATACCCTCCGGCCCCCCAATCGTCGGAACCCCCAATGCCGTCGGCTAGGCTCTTCGATGATGCTCCGACAATGGTGACCCGGGCAAAAAAAATGCAGCACCAGCACATGCCTGAGCCCAGCATGTGCACCGTGGCTCAAACTCTTAGACTGGGAATGAACTCCATATGCCTAGACATGGAATGAACTCCGTATGGCTAAGCCAACCCATGAAATGAGTGTGCAGGCGTTCAAACGGCCGGAGAGGCAGAATGCACAAGCCGGGGTTCAGCACGGCCCCCCTCTACGTGCTGTCGGTCCTACTGCCACAACCCTCGGTCCGGTTGGGCCTTAGACATGGAATGAACTCCCTATGCCTAAGCCAACCCATGAAACGGGCGTGCGGGCGCTTAGCTAGCTGAAAAGGTAGAATGCGCAAGCTGGGGATCAACCCGGTCCCCCCTGCGTGCTACCGATCCTGCTCCCGCAACTGTCAATTCGGTTCGATCTTAGACTGGGAATGAACTCCGCATGCTTAGACTGGAGATGAACTACGTATGCTTAAGTCAACCCACAAAACGAGCGTGCGGACGCTCAGCCGGCCGGAGAGGTAGAATGCGCAAGCCGAGGATCGGCCCAGTCCCCTTCTACGTGCTACCGATCCTGCTGCTGGTCCTGCTACACAACCGTCGGTCCGATCCGATCTTAGACTGGGAATGAACTCTGTATGCCTAAGCCAATCGACGAAATGAGCGTGCGGGTGCTCAGCCGATCGGAGAGGCAGAATGCACAAGCCGGGGATCGACTCGATCCCCCCTACGTGCTATCAATCCTGCTACCGCAACCCTCGGTCCCATCTAATCTTAGACTGGGAATGAACTCCATATGCCTAAGTCAACCCACGAAACGAGCGTGCGGGCACTGAGCCGGTCGGAGAGGTATAATGCGCAAGCCGGGGATTGACCCGATCCCCCTCTACGTGCTACCGGTCCTGCTGCCACAACCCTCGGTCTGGCTGGGGCTTAGACATGGAATGAACTCCCTATGCCTAAGCCAACCCATGAAACGGGTGTGCGGGCACTCAGCCGGCCGGAGAGGCAAAATGCGCAAGCCGGGGATTGGCCTGGTCACCCCTGCGTGCTGTCAATCCTACTGCCGCAACCCTAGATCCAATCCGATCTTAGACTGGGAATGAACTCCATATGCTTAGACTGGGGATGAACTCCGTATGCTTAAGTCAACCCACGAAACGAGTATGCGAACGCTCAGCCGACCAGAGAGGCAGGATGCGCAAACCGGGGATCGAACGGGTGGTAGGTGGGTTCAACCATATCTTCATATTTCTGCCATGCCAATGCCATTTTTATGGCTTGCAAATTCATACAATGGTCCCCTACGCCTTCATGTGAAGTTTCGTGGTAAGACGACCCATTTTTTATTGTTCACGATTTTCAAAACTTTTTGCGATTCGAGATTTTTTAAAATTTTTTTAGAGAGAGTTTTGTCTGTAAATTTGGTAGAGGTGATCCTTGTATTTTTATTGGCATGCACAAAATAATTCAGCTAAAAACTCGAAGTGGAGAAGATTTTGTGACCATTTGAAAAAAGTGTCCCCATTTCAGACACTTTAATGGCTACTGGCAGCAAACCTACAAAATCTCAAATGCTTTTTAAGGGGGTGTTAGTTCTCGAGGTTTGATGAGGGATAGGGGGCCAATATAAGGGCCAAGTACCAGCACCCATCGCACATCATGTGCGCACACCCCCCCGGCCCCCTAATCGTCGAAACTCCCAATGCCACCAGTTAGGCTCTCCGACGATGCTCCGGCGATGGTGCCTCGAGCAAAAAAAATGTGGCACCAACACATGCCCGAGCCCAGGATGTGCACTGTGGCTCAAACTCTTAGACTGGGGATGAACTCCGTATGCTTAGACATGGAATGAAATCCATATGCCTAAGCCAATCCATGCAACGAGCGGGCGGGCACTCAGTCGGCTGGAGAGGTAGAAAGCATAAGCCGAGAATAGGCCTGGTCCCCCTCTGCGTGCTGTCGATCCTGCTGCCACAACCCTCGATCTGGCTGGGGCTTAGACATGGAATGAACTCCCTATGCCTAAGCCAACCCATGAAACGGGCGTGCGGGCGTTCAGCCGGCTGGAAAGGCAGAATGCGCAAGCCGGGGATCAGCCCGGTCCCCCCTGCGTGCTACCGATCCTACAGCCGCAACCCTTGGTCCGATTCGATCATAGACTGGGAATGAACCCCGTATGCTTAGATCGGGGATGAACTGCGTATGCCTAACTCAACCCATGAAACGAGCGTGCGGGTGCTCAGTCGACCGGAGAGGCCGACCGGAGAGGCCGACCGGAGAGGCATAATGTGCAAGCTGGGGATCAGCCCGATCCCCCTTGGGTGTTGCTGATCCCGCTACCGGTCCTGTACCACAACCCTCGGTGCGGCCGGGGCTTAGACATGGAATGAACTCCGTATGCCTAAGCCAACCTAGGAAACGAGCGTGCGGGCACTCAGCAGGCCTGAGGGCAGAATACGCAAGCTGAGGATCGGACCGATCCCCCTTGCATGCTGCTGATCTTGCTGCTGGTCCTGCTACCACAATCCCTGGTTCGGTCCGATCTTAGACAAGGAATGAACTTCGTATGCTTAGACATGGAATGAACTCCGTATGCCTAAGCCAACCCATGAAATGAGCGTGCGAACGCTCAGCTGGCCGAAGAGGTAGAACGCGTAAACCAGGGATCAACCCAGTCCCCCTGCCTACTGTCGATTTTGCTGCCATAACGCTCGGTCCGATCTGATCTTAGACTAGGAATGAACTCCGCATGCCTAAGTCAACCCACGAAATTAGCGTTCAGGCGCTGAGCCGGCCGGAGAGGCATAATGCACAAGCCAAGGATCGACCCGGTCCCCCTCTGCGTGCTGTCGGTCTTGATGCCATAACCCTTGGTCCAGCTAGGGCTTAGACATGGAATAAACTCCCTATGCCTAAGCCAACCCATGAAACGAGCGTGCGGGTAGTCAGCCAACCGGAGAGGTAGAATGCATAAGCCAGGGAACGGCACAGTCCCCCCTGCGTACTGTCGATCCTGCTACTGCAACCCTCGGTCTGATCTGATCTTAGACTGGGAATGAACTCTATATGCTTAGAGTGGGGATGAACTCCGTATGCCTAAGTCAACCCATGAAACGAGCGTACGGGCGCTCAACCTGTGGGAGAGGCCGACCAGAGAGGCATAATGCACAAGCCGGGGATCAACACTATCCCCCTCTACATGCTGTCGATCCTGCTGTCACATCCCTCAGACCGGTTAGGGCTTAGACGTGGAATGAACTCCGTATCCCTAAGCCAACCCACGAAATGAGGGTGCGGGCGTTCAGCCGGCCAGAGAGGCAAAATGCTCAAGCCGGGGACCGGTCCGGTCCCCTTCTGCGTGCTGGCAGTCCTGCTGCCATAACCCTCAGTCTGACTGGGGCTTAGACATGGAATGAACTCCCTATGCCTAAGCCAACCCACGAAACGGGCGTGCAGGCGCTCAGCCAGCCGGAGAGGCGGAATACGCAAGCCCGGGATTGGCCCGGTCCCCCTACGTGCTGTCAATCCTGCTGCCGCAACCCTCGGTCCGATCCTAAGCTAAGCCACGAAATGGGCGTACGGGTGCTTCGCCGATCGGAGAGGCTCAGACCCACCTACGTGCTACCGATCCTGCTACCGTAACCCTCGGTTCGGTTCGATCTTAGACTGGGAATGAACTCCGTATGCTTAGACATTGAATGAACTCCGTATACCTAAGCCAACCCATGAAACGAGTGTGCAGGTGCTCAGCTGGCAGGAGAGGCAGAATGTACAAGCTGAGGATCGACCCGGTCCCCCCCTGCGTGCTACCGATCCTACTGCTGGTCCTGCTACCGTAACCCTTCATCCGATCTGATCTTAGATTGGGAATGAACTCTGTATGCTTAGACATGGAATGAATTCTGTATGCCTAAGCCAACCCACGAAACGAGCATGCGGGCGCTCAGTCGACCGGAGAGGCAGAATGCATAAGCTGGGGATCGATCCGGTCCCCCCTGCCTACTGTCAGCTGGAGAGGCATAATGCACAAGTCGGGGATCGACCCGATCCCCCTCTACGTGCTGTCGGTCCCGCTACCACAACCCTCGATCCAGCTCAGGCTTAGACATGGAATAAACTCCCTATGCCTAAGCCAACCCATGAAACGAGCGTGCGGGCACTCAGCCAACCGGTAAGGCAGAATGCATAAGCCAGGGAACGGTACGGTCCCCCCTGTGTATTGCCGATCCTGCTACCACAACCCTCGATCTGGTCAGATCTTAGATTGGGAATGAACTCCATATGCTTAGACTGGGGATGAACTCCATGTGCCTAAGTCAACCCATGAAAAGAGCGTACGGACGCTCAGCCTACCGAAGAGGCCGGCCAGAGAGGCATAATGTGCAAGCCGAGGATCAGCCTGATCCCCCTCTAAGTGCTGTCGATCTCGCTGCTGGTCCTGCTGCCACAACCTTCAGACCGGCTGGGGCTTAGACATGGAATGAACTCCGTATGCCTAAGCCAACCCATGAAATGAGCGTGCGGGCGCTCAGCCGGTCGGAGAGGCAGAATGCATAAGCTGGGGACCGGCTTGGTCCCCCTCTGCATGCTACCGGTCCCGCTGCCATAACCCTCGGTCCGGCTGGGGCTTAGACATGGAATGAAGTCCCTATGCCTAAGCCAACCCATGAAACGGGCGTGCGGGCGCTCAGTCGATCGAAGAGGCTCGGTCCCCCTTGTGTGCTACCGATCCTGCTACCGCAACCCTCGGTCTGGTCCGTTCTTAGACAGGGAATGAACTCCATATGCTTAGACATGGAATGAACTCTGTATGCCTAAGCCAACCCACGAAACGAGCGTGCGGGTGCTCAGCCGGCTGAAGAGGCAGAATGCGTAGGTCGATGACCGGCCCGGTCCCCCCTATGTGCTGTTGATCCTACTACCACAACCTTAGGTCCGATCCGATCTGAGACTGGGATTGAACTCCATATGCCTAAGTCAACCCACGAAATGAGTGTTCGGGTGCTAAGCCAGAGGGAGAGGCATAATGCACAAGTCAGGGATCAACTCAGTCCCCCTTTGCATGCTGTCGATCATGATGCCACAACCCTCGGTCTGGTTACGGCTTAGACATGGAATAAACTCCCTATAACTAAGCCAACCCATGAAACGGGCATGCCGATGCTCAGTCAATCGGAAAGGCAGAATGTGCAAGCCGGGGATCGACTCGATCCCCCTTCATGCTGCTGATCCTGCTACCGTAACCTTCGGTCTGATCCGATCTTAGACTGGGAATGAACTCTGTATGCTTAGACATGGAATGAACTCTGTATGCCTAAGCCAACCCATGAAATGAGCGTACGGGTGCTCAGTCGGCTTGAGAGGCAGAATGCGTAAGCTGGGTATCATCTCGGTCCCCTCTGCGTGCTACTGATGTTGCTGCTGGTCCTGCTGCCACAACCCTCGGTCCCGTCTGATCTTAGATTGGGAATGAACTCCGTATGCTTAGACATGGAATGAACTCTGTATGCCTAAGCCAACCAACGAAACGAGCATGCAGGCGCTCAATCGATCGAAGAGGTAGAATGCGTAAGTTGGGGATCGATCCGGTCCCTCCTGCCTGCTGTCGATTCTACTACCGCAACGCTCGGTCTGGTCCGGTCTTAGATTGGTAATGAACTCTGCATGCCTAAGTCAACCCACAAAACGAGCGTTCGGGCACTGAGCCGGTCGAAGATGCATAATGCACAAGCTGGGGATTGACCCGGTCCCCCTCTGCGTGCTGTCGGTCCTGCTGCCACAACCCTCGGTCCAGTTGGGGCTTAACATGGAATAAACTCCCTATGCCTAAGCCAACCCACGAAACGAGCGTGCGGGCACTCAGCCAATCGGAGAGGCAGAATGCACATGTCGAAGAATGGCATGGTCCCCCCTACATACTGTCGATTCTACTATCGTAACCCTCGGTTTGGTGCGATCTTAGACTGGGAATGAACTCCATATGCTTTGACTGGGGATGAACTCCATATGCTTTGACTGGGGATGAACTCCATATGCCTAAGTCAACCCATGAAACGAGCGTACGGGCATTCAACCTACCGGAAATGCCGATCAGAGAGGCATAATACGCAAGCCGGGGATCAGCCTGATCCCTCTCTATGTGCTATCGATCCCACTGCCGATCCTGCTACCACAACCCTCAGACCGACTGGGGCTTAGACATAGAATGAACTCCGTATGCCTAAGCCAGCCTACGAAACGAGCATGCAGGTGCTCAGTCGGCCGAAAAGGCAGAATAAGTAAGGCGGGAACCAGCCCGATCCCCCTCTGCGTGCTGCCAGTCTCGCTGCCATAACCCTCGGTCCGATTGGGGCTTAGACATGGAATGAACTCCCTATGCCTAAGCCAACCCACGAAATAGGTGTGCGCGCGCTCAGCCGACTGGAAAGGCTCGGTCCCCCCTGCATGCTGTCGATCCTGCTGTCGTAACCCTCGGTCCGATCCGATCTTAGACTGGGAATAAACTCCGTATGCTTAGACATGGAATGAACTCTGTATGCCTAAGCCAACCCACGAAATGATCGTGTGCGTGCTCAGTCGGCTGGAGAGATAGAATGCGTAAGCCAAGGACTGGGGCAGTCCCCCCTACCTGCTGCATCAACCTTCGGTCCGATCCGATCTTGGACTGGGAATGAACTCCGTATGCCTAAGTCAACCCACGAAATGAGCGTTCGGGCGCTAAGCCGGACGGAGAGGCATAATGCGCAAGTTGGAGATAGCCCGATCCCCCTCTACGTGCTGTCAATCTCGATGCCACAATCTTCGGTCCGGCTGGGGCTTAGACATGGAATAAACTCCCTATGCCTAAGCCAACCCACGAAACGGGCGTACGGGCGCTCAACCGGCCGGAGAGGCAAATGCGCAAGCCGGGGATCGGCCCGGTCCCCCCTGTATGCTATCGATCCTGCTACCGCAACCCTCGGTTCAGTCTAATCTTAGATTAGGAATGAACTCTGTATGCTTAGACTGAGAATGAACTCTGTATGCCTAAGTCAAGCCACAAAATGAGTGTGCGGGTGCTCAGTCGGCCGGAGAAGCTGACCGGAGAGGCATAATGCACAAGCTGGGGATCAGCCCAGTCCCCCTCTGCATGCTGCCGATTCCACTGTCGGTCCTGCTGCCACAACCCTCGATCCAACTGGGGCTTAGACATGGAATGAACTCCGTATGCCTAAGCCAACCCACGAAACGAGCATGCGGACGTTTAGTCGACTGGAGAGGCAGAATGCGTAAGCTGGGGATCGGCCTGGTCCCTCCTGCATGCTGCCAATCCTGCTACTGGTCCTGTTGCCATAACCCTCGCTTCGATCCGATCTTAGACTGGGAATGAACTTCGTATGCCTAAGCCAACCCATAAAATGAGCGTGCGGGTGCTCAACCGGTCAGAGAGGCAGAATGCGTAAGTCAGGGATCAGCCCGATCCCACCCTGCGTACTGTCGATCTAGCTGCCGCAACCCTCGGTTCGGTCCAATCATAGACTGGGAATGAACTCCATATGCCTAAGTCAACCCACGAAACGAGCGTACGTGCGCTAAGCCAGTCAGAGAGGATAACGCGCAAGCAGGGGATCGACCCGATCCCCCTCTGCGTGCTGTCGATCCCGCAGCCATAACCCTAGGTCCGGCTAGGGCTTAGACATGGAATAAACTCCCTATGCCTAAGCCAACCCACGAAATAGGCGTGCAGGCACTTAGCTGGCCGGAGAGGCAGAATGCGTAAGCCGGGGATCAGTCCGGTCCTCCCTGCGTGCAGCCGATCCTGCTACCGTAACCCTTAGTATGGTTTGATCTTAGACTAGGAATGAACTCCGTGTGCTCAGACTGGGGATGAACTCCATATGCCTAAGTCAACCCACGAAACGAGCGTGTGGACGCTCAGCCGACCAAAGAGGCAGAATGCGTAAGCCGGGGATCGAATGGGTGGTAGGTGGGTTCAAGCATATCTTCATATTTCTACCGTGCCAATGTCATTTTTATGCCTTGTAAATTCATACAATGGTCCCCTATGCCTTCATGTGAAGTTTCGTGCCAAGACGACCCGTTTTTTATTTTTCACAATTTTTAAAACTTTTTACAGTTCGAGATTTTTTAAAATTTTTTTAGAAAGAGTTTTGCCCCAAAATTTGGTAGAGGTGATCCTTGTATTTTTGTTGTGATGCACAAAAAATTCAGCTAAAAACTCGAAGTGGAGAAGATTTTGTGACCGTTTGAAAAAAGTGTCCCCATTTCGGACACTTTAATGGCTACTGGCAGCAAACCTATAAAATCTCAAATACTCTTTAAGGGGGTGTGAGTTCTCGAGGTTTGATGAGGGATAAGGGGCCAATATAAGGGCCAAGTACCAGCACCCTTCGCACATCATGTACGCACACCCCCCGGCCCCCCCAATCGTTGAAACCCCCAATGCCGTCGGTTAGGCTCTCCGACAATGCTCTGACGATGCTCGACGATGGTGCCCTGGGTGGAAAAAATGTGGCACAAGCACATGCTCGAGCCCAGCATGTTCGCCGTGGCTCAAACTCTTAGACTGGGGATGAACTCCGTATGCTTAGACATGGAATGAACTCCGTATGCCTAAGCCAACCCACGAAACGAACGTGCGGGCGCTCAGCCGACTGGAGAGGCAGAATGCGCAAGATGGGGATCGACCCAGTCCCCCTCTACGTGCTGTCGGTCTTGCTGCCCCAACCCTCGATCTGACTGGGGCTTAGACATGGAATGAACTCCCTATGCCTAAGCCAACCCACGAAACGGGCGTGTGGGTGCTCAGCCGACCGAAGAGGCAGAATGCGCAAGCCGAGTATTGGCCCGGTGCCATCTGCATGCTGCCGATCCTGCTCTCGCAAACCTCGATCTGATTCGATTCGATTCGATTCGATTCGATCCTAGACTAGGAATGAACTCGTATGCTTAGACTGGGAATGAACTCCGTAAGCCTAAGTCAACCCATGAAACGAGCGTGTGGGCGCTCAGTCGGTCAGAGAGGTAGAATGTGCAATCCAAGGATCAACCCGATCCCCTCTACGTGCTGTCGATCTTGCTGCTGGACCTGCTGTCGCAACCCTCGATCCGGTCCGATCTTAGACTGGGAATGAACTCCGTATGCTTAGACATGGAATGAACTCCGTATCCCTAAGCCAACCCACGAAACGAATGTGCGGGCGCTCAATCAGTCGGAGAGGCAGAATGCGAAAGTCGGGGACCAATCTGACCCCTCCCCGCGTGCTGTCGATCCTGCTACCGTAACCATCGGTCTGGTTCGATCTTAGACTGGGAATGAACTACGTATGCGTAAGTTAACCCACAAAACGAACGTTCGGGCGTTGAGCCAATCGAAGAGGCATAATGGGTAAGCCAGGGTTCGGCCCGGTCCCCCTCTACGTGCTGTCGGTCCCGCTGCCACAACCCTCGATCCGGCTGGGGCTTAGACATGGAATGAACTCCCTATACCTAAGCCAACTCACGAAATTGGCATGCGGGCGCTCAGCCAGTCGGAGAGCCAAAATGCGCATGCCGAGGATCGGCCCAGTCCCCTATGCGTGCTGTCGATCCTGTCGTCAAAACCCTCGGTTCGGTCTGATCTTAGACTGGGAATGAACTCCGTATGCTTAGACTTGGGATGAACTCCGTATGCCTAAGTCAACCCACGAAACGAACGTGCGGGTGCTCAGTTGGTTGGAGAGGCCAGTCAGAGAGGCATAATGTGTGAGTCGGGGATCAACCCGGTCCCCCTCTGCGTGCTATCGATTTCACTGCCGGTCTTACTGCCACAACCCTTGGTCCGACTCGGGCTTAGACATGGAATGAACTTCGTATGCCTAAGCCAACCCATAAAATGAGCGTGCGGGTGCTCAGCTGACCGAAGAGGCAGAATGCGCAAGCCGAGGATCGATCCGATCCCCCCTACGTGCTACCGATCCTGCTACTAGACCTACTACCTCAACCCTCGATTCGGTCTGATCTTAGACTGGGAATGAACTTCGTATGCTTAGATATGGAATGAACTCAGTATGCCTAAGCCAACCCATGAAATGAGCGTGCGAGCGCTCAACCGGTCGGATAGGCTGAATGCGTAAGCCGGGGATAGGCCCGATCCCCCTGTGTGCTGTTGATCCTTCTACCGTAACCCTAAGTCAAGCCACGAAATGAATGTGCTGGCACTGAGCTGACCGAAGTGGCATAATATGCAAGCCGGGGATCGGGCCGATCCCCTTCTACGTGCTACCGGTCCCACTACCAAAACCCTCAGTCTGACTGGGGCTTAGACATGGAATGAACTCCCTATGCCTAAGCCAACCCATGAAACGGGCGTGCGGGCACTCAGCCGATCGGAGAGGTAGAATGCGTAAATCGAGGATCGGTCTGATCCCCTTTGCGTGCTGCCGATCCTGCTACCGCAACCCTCGGTCTGGTCTGATCTTAGATTGGGAATGAACTCCATATGCTTAGACTAGGGACAAACTCCGTATACCTAAGTCAACCCACAAAACGAGCGTGCGGATGCTCAACCGACAAGAGAGGCAGGATACGCAAGCCGGGGATCGAACGGGTGGTTGGTTGGTTCAAGCACATCTTCATATTTCTGCCATGCCAATGCGGTTTTATTTCTTGTAAATTCATACAATGGTCCCCTACACCTTCATGTGAAGTTTCGTGGCAAGACAACCCGTTTTCTATTTTTCATGATTTTTAAAACTTTTTACGGTTCAGGATTTTTTAAAATTCTTTTAGAAAGAGTTTTGCCCCAAAATTTGGCAGATGTGATCCTTGTATTTTTGTTGGCATGCATAAAAAATTCAGCTAAAAAACTCAAAGTGGAGAAGATTTTGTGACCGTTTGAAAAAAGTGTCCCTATTTCAGACACTTTAATGGCTACTGGCAGCAAACCTATAAAATCTCAAATGCTCTTTAAGAGGGTGTGAGTTCTCAAGGTTTGATGAGGGATAGGGGGCCAATATAAGGGCCAACTACCAGCACCCATCGCACATCATGTGCACACACCCCCACGGCCCCCCAATCACCGGAACCCCCAATGCCGTCGGTTAGGCTCTTCGACGATGCTCCGATGATGCTACGGCGATGGTGCCCCGGGTAAAGAAAATGCAGCACCAGCACATGCCCAAGCCCAGCATGTGCACCGTGGCTCAAACTCTTAGACTGGGAATGAACTTCGTATGCTTAGACATGGAATGAACTCCGTATACCTAAGCCAACCCACGAAGCGAGCGTGCGGGTGCTCAACCGACTAGAGAGGCATAATGCGCAAGCCAGGGATCGACCCAGTCCCCCTCTGCGTGTTACCGGTCCCACTGCCATAACCCTCAGTTCGGCTAGGGCTTAAACATGGAATGAACTCCCTATGCCGAAGCAAACCCACGAAACGGGCGTGCGGGTGCTCAATCGACCAGAGAGGTAGAATGTGTAAGCCGGGGATCGGCCTCGTCCCCCCTGCGTGCTGTCGATCCTACTACCGCAACCCTCGGCCTGGTTCGATCTTAGACTAGTAATGAACTCCATCTGCTTAGACTGGGGATGAGCTCCGTATGCCTAAGTCAACCCACGAAACGAGCGTGCATGCGCTCAGCCAGTCGAAGAGGCCAGCCAGAGAGGTAGAATGTGCAAGCCAGGGATCGGCCTGGTCCCCCCTACGTGCTATCGATCCTGCTGGTGGTCCTGCTGTGACAACCCTCAGTCCGGTCCGATATTAGACTAGGAATGAACTCCGTATGCTTAGACATTGAATGAACTCCGTATGCTTAGACATTGAATGAACTCCGTATGCCTAAGCCAACCCATGAAACGAGCGTGCGGGTGCTTAACCGGGTGGAGAGGCAGAATGCGTAAGTTGAGGACCAGCCCGGTCCCTCCCTATGTATTGTGGATCCTGTTGCCACAACCCTCGCTTTGGTCCGATCTTAGACTGGGAATGAACTCCGTATGCCTAAGTCAACCTATGAAACGAGCGTTCGGGCGCTGAGCCGATCGGAGAGGCATAATGCGCAAGTCGGGGATCGACCCGATCCCCCTCTGCATGCTGCAGGTCCCGCTGCCACAACCCTCGGTCTGACTAGGGCTTAGACATGGAATGAACTCCCTATGCCTAAGCCAACCCATGAAACGGGCGTGCGGGCACTCAGCGAGTCGGAGAGGCAGAATGCTCAAGTCAGGGATCGAGCCGATCCCCCCTGCATGTTACCGATCCTGCTGTCGCAACCCTCAGCCCGGTCTAATCTTAGGCTAGTAATGAACTCGGTATGCTTAGACTGGGGACGAACTCCGTATGCCTAAGTCAACCCATGAAACGAGCATGCGGGTGCTTAGCCGATCGAGAGGCCAGTCGGAGAGCCATAATGCGTAAGCCGGGGATCAACCCGATCTTCCTCTGCGTGCTACCGATCTCGTTGCTGGTCCTGCTACCATAACCGTCGGTCTGGCTGGGGCTTAGACATGGAATGAACTCCGTATGCCTAAGCCAACCCACGAAACGAGCGTGGGGGTGCTCAGCCGATCGAAGAGGCAGAATGTGCACGCCAAGGATCGGCTCGGTCCCCCTCTGCATGCTGTCGATCCTGCTACCACAACCCTTGGTTCGGCTGGGGCTCAGACATGGAATGAACTCCCTATGCCTAAGCCAACCCACGAAACGGGCGTGTGGGCACTCAGCCGATTGGAGAGGTAAAATGTGCAAGCCAGGGATCGACTCGATCGCCCCTGCGTGCTGTCGATCCTGCTGTAGCAACCCTCGATCCGGTTTGATCTTAGACTCTGAATGAACTCCGTATGCTTAGACTAGGGATGAACTCCATATGCCTAAGTCAACCGATGAAACGAGTGTGCGAGCGCTCAGTCGGTTGGAGAGTCCGATCGAAGAGGTAGAATGCGTAAGCTGGGGATCAACCCGATCCCCCCAACATGCTGTCGATCTTGTTGCTAGTCCTGCTGCCACAACCCTCGGTCCAGTCTGATCTTAGACTGGGAATGAACTCCGTATGCATAGACATGGAATGAACTCAGTATGCCTAAGCCAACCCATGAAACGAGCGTGCGGGTGCTTAACCGATCGGAGAGGTAGAATGCGTGAGTCGAGGACCAGCCCGATCCCACCCACCATGCTGTCGCAACCTTCAGTTCGATCTGATCTTAGACTGGGAATGAATTTCATATGCCTAAGCCAACCCATGAAGCCAGCGTGCGGGTGCTCAGCTGATCGAAAAGGTAGAATGCATAAGCCGAGGATCGACCCGATCCCCCTCTACGTGCTGTCGGTCCCGCTGCCATAACTCTCGGTCTGACTGGGGCTTAGACATGGAATGAACTCCCTATGCCTAAGCCAACCCACAAAATGAGCATGCGGGCGCTTAGTCGACCGGAGAGGTAGAATACGTAAGCCATGGATCGGCCCGGTCCCCCCTACGTGCTGTCGATCCTGCTGTGGCAACCCTCGATTCAGTCTGATCTTAGACTGGGAATGAACTTCGTATGCTTAGACTAGGGATGAACTCCATATGCCTAAGTCAACCCACGAAACGAGCGTGCGGGCGCTCAGCCGATCGGAGAGGCTGGTCAGAGAGGCATAATGCACAAGCTGAGGATCAGCCCGATCCCCCTCTGTATGCTACCGATCCCATTGTCGGTCCTGCTACCACAGCCCTTGGTTCGGCTGGGGCTTAGACATGGAATGAACTCCGTATGCCTAAGCCAACCCACGAAATTAGCGTGTGGGCACTCAGCCAGCCGTAGAGGTAGAATGCACAAGCCGAGGATCGGTCTGATCCCAACCTGCATGATGTCGATCCTGCTACTGGTCCTGCTGTCACAACCCTCGGTCCGATCTTAGACTCGGAATGAGCTCCATATGCTTAGACATGGAATGAACTTCGTATGCCTAAGCCAACCCATGAAACGAGCGTACGGGCGCTCAGCCGACCGGAGAGGCAGAACGCGTAAGCCGGGGATCGACCCGATCCCCCTGCATGCTGTCGATCCTACTGTTGAACCCTCGGTCCGATCTGATCTTAGACTAGAAATGAACTCTGTATGCCAAAGTCAACCCACGAAATGAGCGTTTATGCGCTGAACTGATCGGAGATGCATAATACGCAAGTCGGGGATCGGCCCGATCCCCTTCTGTGTGCTGCCAGTCCCGCTGCCACCACCCCCAATCTGGCTAGGGATTAGACATGGAATGAACTCCCTATGCCTAAGCCAACCCATGAAATGGGCGTGCGGGCGTTCAGCCAGCTGGAGAGGTAGAATGCGTAAGCCGGGGATCGGCTCGGTCCCCCCTGCGTGCTGTCGATCCTTCTGTCGTAACCCTCGATCTGATCTGATCTTAGACTGGGAATGAACTCTGTATGCTTAGACTGGAGATGAACTCTATATGCCTAAGTCAAGCCACGAAACGAGCATGCGGACGCTCAACCGACCAGAGAGGCAGGATGCACATGTCGGGGATCAAACGGGTGGTAGGTGGGTTCAAGCACATCTTCATATTTCTACCATGCCAATGCCATTTTTATGGCTTGTAAATTCATACAATGGTCCCCTACGCTTTCATGTGAAGTTTCGTGGCATGACAACCCCTTTTCTATTTTTCATGATTTTTGAAACTTTTTACGGTTCAAGATTTTTTTAAATTTTTTTAGAAAGAGTTTTGTCCCAAATTTGGTGGAGGTGATCCTTGTATTTTTGTTCACATGCACAAAAAAATTCAGCTAAAAACTCGAAGTGGAGAAGATTTTGTGACCATTTGAAAAAAGTGTCCCCATTTTAGACACTTTAATGGCTACTAGCAGCAAACCTATAAAATCTCAAATACGCTTTAAGGGGGTGTGAGTTCTCGAGGTTTGATGAGGGATAGGGGGCCAATATAAGGGCTAAGTACCAGCACCCATCGCACATCAGGTGCGTGCACCCCTCCGACCCCCCCAATCACCGGAACCCCTAATGCCGCCGGTTAGGCTCTCAACGATGCTCCGACGATGGTGCCCCAGGTGAAAAAAATGTGGCATCAGCACATGCCTGAGCCCAGCATGTGCACCGTGGCTCAAACTCTTAGACTGGAAATGAACTTCGTATGCTTCGACATGGAATGAACTCCGTATGCCTAAGCCAACCCACGAAACGAGCATGCGGGCGTTCAGTCGACCGGAGAGGTAGAATGAGCAAGCTGAGGATCGGCCCGACCCCCCTGTGTGCTGTCGATCCTGCTACCCCAACCCTTGGTCTGGTTCGATCTTAGACTGGGAATGAACTCCATATACCTAAGTCAACCCACGAAACGAGCGTACGGGCGCTCAGCCGGTCAGAAAGGTCGGTCGGAGAGGCAAAATGTACTAGCTGGGGGCCGGCTCGATCACCCCCTGTGTGCTCGCGATCCTGCTGCTGGTCTTACTGCCACAACCCTCAGTCTGGTCTGATCTTAGACTGGGAATGAACTCTATATGCTTATACATGAAATGAACTCCGTATGCCTAAGCCAACCCTCGAAACGAGCGAGCGGGCGCTCAGTCAACCGGTGAAGCAGAATGCACAAGCCAGGGACCGGCCCGGTCCTCCCTACGTGCTATTGATCCTACTATCGCAACCCTCGGTCTGATCCAATCTTAGAATGGGAAAGAACTCCGTATGCCTAAGTAAACCCACGAAACGCCCATTCGGGCACTAAGCTGGTCAGAGAGGCATAATGCGGAAGTCGGGGATCGGTTCAATCTGCCTCTATGTGCTATCAGTCCCGCTGGCACAACCCTCGGTTTGGTTAGGGCTTAGACATGGAATGAACTCCCTATGCCTAAGCCAACCCACAAAACGGGTGTGCGAGCACTCAACCGGTCGAAAAAGCAGAATGCGTAAGCCGAGGATCAACCCAGTCCCCCATGCGTGCTTTCGATCTTACTGCCGCAACCCTCGGCCTGGTTTGATCTTAGACTAGGAATGAACTTTGTATGCTTAGACTGGGGATGAACTCCGTATGCCTAAGTCAACCCATGAAACGAGCGTACAGATGCTCAGCCGACTAGAGAGGCAGGATGCGTAAGATGGGGATCGAACGGGTGGTGGGTGGGTTCAAGTACATCTTCATACTTTTGCCATCCCAATGCCATTTTTTTGGCTTGAAAATTCATACAATGGTCCCCTATGCCTTCATGTGAAGTTTCATGGCAGGATGACCTAGTTTCGATTTTTCACGATTTTTAAAACTTTTTGAGGTTCGGTCCAGTCCCCCCTATGTGCTGTCGATCCTGTTGCTGGTCCTACTACCGCAACCCTCGATTCGATCTAATCTTAGACTGGAATGAACTCTGTATGCTTAGACATGGAATGAACTCCGTATGCCTAAGCCAACCCACGAAATGAGTGTGTGGGTGCTTAGTCGGCCAGAGAGGCAGAATGCACAAGCCGGGGACCGACCCGGTCCTCTCTGCATGCTGTCGGTCCTGCTGCCACAACCCTCGGTCTGGCTGGGGCTTAGACATGGATTGAACTCCCTATGCCTAAGCCAACCCATGAAACGGGCATGCGATCGCTCAGCCGGTCGGAGAGGCAGAATGCGTAAGCCGGGGATCGGCCCGGTCTCCCCTACGTGCTGTCGATCCTGCTGTCGCAACTCTCGATCTGGTTCGATCTTAGACTGAGAATGAACTTCGTTTGCTTAGACTAGGGATGAACTTTGTATGCCTAAGTCAACCCACGAAACGAGCGTGCGGGCACTCAGTCGGTCGGAGAGGTAGAATGTGCAAGCTGGGGACTGGCTCGGTCCCCCCCTGCGTGCTGTCGATCCTGCTGCTGCAACCCTTGGTCCGGTCCGATCTTAGACTGGGAATGAACTTCGTATGCTTAGACATGGAATGAACTCCGTATGCCTAAGCCAACCCACAAAACGAGCGTGCGGGTGCTCAGCCGGTCGGAGAGGTAGAATGCGCAAGCCGGGGATCAACCCAATCCCCCCTACATGCTGTCGATCGTGCTGCCGTAAACCTCGGTCCGATCCGATCTTAGATTGGGAATGAACTCCGTATGCCTAAGTCAACACATGAAATTAGCGTTCGGGCGCTGAGCCGACCGGAGAGGCACAATGCGTAAGCAAGAGATCGGCCCGGTCCCCCTCTGCGTGCTGTCGGTCTTGCTGCCACAACACTCGATCCGGTTGGGGCTTAGACATGGAATGAACTCACTATGCCTAAGCCAACCCATGAAACGGGCATGTGGGTGCTCAGCCGGTTGGAGAGGCAGAATGCGTAAGCCAGGGATCGGTCCGGTCCCCCCTACGTGCTGTCGATCCTGCTGTCGCAACTCTCGATCCGATTCGATCTTAGACTGAGAATGAACTTCGTTTGCTTCGACTGGGGATGAACTTCATATGCCTAAGTCAACCCACGAAACGAGCGTGCGGGCGCTCAGTCGGTCGGAGAGATAGAATGTGGAAGCCGGGGATCGACTTAGTCCCCCCTGCGTGCTGTCAATCCTGCTACTGCAACCCTTGGTCTGGTCTGATCTTAGACTGGGAATGAACTCCGTATGCTTAGACATGGAATGAACTCCGTATGCCTAAGCCAACCCACAAAACGAGCGTACGGGTGCTCAGCCAGTCGGAGAGGCAGAATGCGCAAGCCGGGGATCAACTCGGTCCCCCCTACATGCTGTCGATCTTGCTACCGTAACCCTCAGTCCAATCCGATCTTAGACTGGGAATGAACTCCGTATGCCTAAGTCAACACATGAAATTAGCGTTCGGGTGCTCAACCGATCGAAGAGGCACAATGCGTAAGCCAGAGATCAGCTCAATCCTCCTCTGCGTGCTATCGGTCCTGCTGCCACAACACTCAATCCGGTTGGGGCTTAGACATGGAATGAACTCACTATGCCTAAGCCAACCCATGAAACGGACGTGCGGGTGCTCAGTCGGCTGGAGAGGTAGAATGCGCAAATGAAGGATCGACCCGGTCCCCCCTACGTGCTACCGATCATGCTGCCGCAACCCTCGATCCGGTCCGATCTTAGACTACGAATGAACTCTGTATGCTTAGACTGTGGATGAACTCCCTATGCCTAAGTCAACCCACAAAATGAGCGTGTGGGTGCTCAACCGGCCGGAGAGGCCGGTCGGAGAGGCATAATGCGCAAGCTAGGGATCTATCCGATCCCCCTCTACGTGCTGCCGGTCTTGCTGCCACAACCTTCCGTTCGGCTGGGGCTTAGACATGGAATGAACTCCATATGCCTAAGCCAACCCACAAAACGAGCGTGCGGGCACTCAACCGATCAGAGAGGCAGAATGCGCAAGTCAGGGATCGGCCTGGTCCCCCCTACATGTTGTTGATCCTGCGGTTGGCCCTGCTACCGCAACCCTTGATCTGGTCTGATCTTAGATTAGGAATGAACTCCGTATGCTTAGACATGGAATGAACTCCGTATGCCAAAGCCAACCCACGAAATGAGCGTGCAGGCACTCAGTCGACCGGAGAAGCAGAATGCGCAAGTTGGGGACCGATCGGTCCCCCCCTGCGTGCTGTCGATCCTGCTACCGCAACCCTCAGTCCAGTCCGATTGTAGACTGGGAATGAATTCTGTATGCCTCAGTCAACCCAAGAAAAAAGCGCACGGCCGCTGAGCCGACCGGAGAGGCATAATGCGCATGTCGAGGATCAGCCCGATCCCCCTCTACGTGTTGCCGATCCTGCTGTAACAACCCTCGGTTTGATTGGGGCTTAGACATGGAATGAACTCCCTATGCCTAAGCAAACCCACGAAATGGGCGTGCGGGCGCTCAGTCGGCCGAAAAGGCAAAATGCGTAAGCTGGGGATCGACTCGGTCCCACCTGCGTGTTGCCGATCCTACTGCCGTAACCCTTGGTCCAGTTCGATCTTAGACTGGGAATGAATTCCACATGCTTAGACTGGGGATGAACTCCATATGCCTAAGTCAACCCACGAAACGAGCGTGCGGACTTTCAGCCGACCAGAGAGGCAGCATGCGCAAGCTAGGGATCGAACGGGTGGTAGGTGGGTTCAAGCACATTGTCATATTTTTGCCAGCCATGCCATTTTTATGGCTTGTAAATTCATACAATGGTCCCCTACGCCTTCATGTGAAGTTTCGTGGCAAGACGACCCGTTTTCTATTTTTCACAAATTTTGAAACTTTTTACGGTATGGGATTTTTTAAACTTTTTTTAGAAAATGTTTTGTCCCCAAATTTGGTAAAGGTGATCCTTGTATTTTTGGTGGCATGCACAAAAAAATTCAGCTAAAAAATCGAAGTGGAGAAGATTTTGTTATCGTTTGAAAAAAGTGTCCCCATTTCAGACACTTTAATGGCTACTAGTAGCAAACCTATAAAATCTCAAATGCTCTTTAAGGGGGTGTGAGTTCTTGAGGTTTGATGAGGGATAAGGGGCCAATATATGGGCCAAGCACCAGCTCCCATCGTACATCATGTGCGCACACCCCCCGGCCCCCCCAATCGCCGGAACCCCCAATGCCACCGGTTAGGCTCTTCGACGATGCTCCGGGGATGGTGCCCCGGGCAAAAAAAATGTGGCACCAGTACATGCCCGAGCCCAGCATGTGCACCATGGCTGAAACTCTTAGACTGGGAATGAACTCCGTATGCTTAGACATGGAATGAACTCCGTATGCCTAAGTCAACCCACGAAACGAGCGTGCGGGGCTCTCAACCGGCCGGAGAGGTAGAATGCGCAAGCCAGGGATCGACCTAGTACCCCTCTACGTGCTGTCGGTCCCGCTACCACAACCCTCGGTCTGACTAGGGCTTAGACATGGATTGAACTCCCTATGCCTAAGCCAACCCATGAAACGGGCGCGTGGGTGCTCAGCTGATCGGAGAGGCAGAATGCGTAAGCTGGGTCGACCCGGTCCCCCCTGCGTGCTATCGATCCTTTTACTGGCTCTGCTACCACAACCCTCGATACGATCCGATCTTAGACTGGGAATGAACTCCGTATGCTTAGACATGGAATGAACTCCGTATGCCTAAGCCAACCCATGAAACGAGCGTACGGGCGATCAGCAAGTTGGAGAGACAGAATGCGTAAACCGGGGACAGACCTGATCCCCCCTACCTACTGTCGATCCTGCTACCGCAACGCTCGGTCCGGTCCGATCTTAGACTGGGAATGAACTCCATATGCCTAAGTCAACCCATGAAACGAGTGTTCGGGTGCTAAGCCAATCGAAGAGGCATAATGCGCAAGCCAGGGATCGGCTCGGTCCCCCTCTGCGTGCTACCGGTCCTGCTACCGCAACCCTCGATCTGGTCTGATCTTAGACTGGGAATGACTTCGTATGCCTAAGTCAAGCCACTAAACGAGCATTCGGGCGCTAAGCTGGTCGGAAAGGCAGAATGCGTAAGTCGAGGATCGACCCGGTCCCCCCTGCGTGCTGTCAATCCCGCTACTGTAGCCCTTGATCCAGTCTGATCTTAGACTGGGAATGAACTCCGTAAACTTAAGTCTACCCACGAAATGAGCGTGCGAACGCTCAGTCAACCGGAGAGTTCGGTCGGAGAGGCATAATGTGCAAGCTGGGGATCAGTCCGATCCCTTTCTACATGCTGTCGGTCTCGCTGTTGGTCCTACTACCACAACCCTCGGTCCGGTTGGGGCTTAGACATGGAATAAACTCTATATGCCTAAGCCAACCCATAAAACGAGCGTATGGGCGCTCAGCCGACCGAAGAGGCAAAATGCGAAAGCCGGGGATCAACCTGGTCCCCCCCTACGTGCTGTCGATCTTGCTGTTGGTCCTGTTTTCGTAACCCTCGGTCCGATCCAATCTTAGATTGGGAATGAACTCCGTATGCTTAGATATGGAATGAACTCCGTATGCCTAAGCCAACCCACGAAACGAGCTTGCGAGCCCTCAGTCAATCGGAGAGGCAGAATGTGCAAGCCAGGGACCAACCCGGTCCCCCTTACGTGCTGTCGATCCTACTATCGGAACCCTCGATCTGGTCTGATCTTAGACTGGGAATGAACTTTGTATGCCTAAGTCAACCCACGAAATGAACGTGCGGGCGCTGAGCCGGCCGGAGAGGCATAATGACCAAGTCAGGGATCGGTTTGATCCCTCTCTACGTGCTGCCAATCCCGCTGCCACAACCCTCGGTCTGGCTAGGGCTTAGACATGGAATGAATGCCCTATGCCTAAGCCAACCCACGAAACGGGCGTGTGGGCGCTCAGCTGGCAGGAGAGGCAGAATGCACAAGCCGGGGATCTACCCAGTCCCCCCTGCGTGCTGTCGATCCTGCTACCGCAACCCTCGATCCGGTCTGATCTTAGATTGGGAATGAACTCCATATGCTTAGACTGGGGATGAACTCTGTATGCCTAAGTCAACCCACGAAACGAGCGTGTGGACGCTCAGCTGACCAGAGAGGCAAGATGCGCAAGCCGGGGATCGAAGGGGTGGTAGGTGGGTTCAAGCACATCTTCGTATTTCTGCCATGCCAATCCCATTTTTATGGCTTGTAAATTCATACAATGGTCCCCTATGCCTTCATGTGAAGTTTTGTGGCAAGACGACCCGTTTTCTATTTTTCATGATTTTTAAAACTTTTTTTCGGTTCAGGATTTTTTAAAATTTTTTTAGAAAGAGTTTTGTCCCTAAATTTGGTAGAGGTGATCCTTGTATTTTTTTTGGCATGCACAAAAACATTCAGCTAAGAACTCGAAGTTGAGAAGATTTTGTGACCGTTTCAAAAAAGTGACCCAATTTCAGACACTTTAATGGCTACTAGCAGCAAACCTATAAAATCTCAAATGCTCTTTAAGGGGGTGTGAGTTCTCAAGGTTTGATGAGGGATAGGGGGCCAATATAAGGGCCAAGTACCAGCACCCATCGCGCATCATGTGTGCACCCCCAACGCCGCTGGTTAAGCTCCCCGGTGATGCTCTGGTGATGGTGCCCCGGGCGAAAAAAATGTGGCACCAACACATGCCCGAGCCCAGCATGTGCACCGTGGCTCAAACTCTTAGACTGGGAATGAACTCCGTATCCCTAAGCCAACCCACGAAACGAGCGTGCGGGCGTTCAGCCGATCGGAGAGGTAGAATGCACAAGTCAGGGATCGGCCCGGTCCCCTTCTGCGTGCTACCAGTCCTGCTGCCATAACCCTTGGTCCGGCTGGGGCTTAGACATGGAATGAACTCCCTATGCCTAAGTCAACCCATGAAACGGGCGTGCGGGCGTTCAGCCGGTCAGAGAGGCAGAATGCGTAAGCCTGCATGCTGCAGATCCTGCTACTGGTCCTGCTGGCGCAAGCCTTGGTCTGGTCTGATCTTCGACTGTGAATGAACTCCGTATGCTTACACATGGAATGAACTCCATATGCCTAAGCCATCCCATGAAATGAGCGTGTGGGTGCTCAATCGGCCAAAGGGGCAGAATGCGTAAGCCAGGGATCGGCTCGGTCCCCTTTACGTCTTGTCGATCCTATTGCCGTAACCCTCGATCTGATCCGATCTTAGACTGGGAATGAACTCTGTATGCCTAAGTCAACCCACGAAATGAGCGTTCAGGCGCTGAGCCGACCGGAGAGGCATAATGCGCAAGTCGAGGATCGACCCGATCCCCTTCTGTGTGCTGTCGATCCCGCTGCCACAACCCTCGGTCCAGCTGGGGCTTAGACATGGAATGAGCTCCCTATGCCTAAGACAACCCACGAAACGGGCGTGCGGGCGCTCAGCCGACCGAAGAGGTAGAATACGTAAGTCGAGGATCGACCCGATCCCCCCTGCGTGCTGTCGATCCTGCTAACGCAACTCTTGGTCTGATCTGATCTTAGACTGGGAATGAACTCTGTATGCCTAAGTCAACCCACGAAATGAGCGTGCGGGCACTCAACCGATCGAAGAGGTAGAATCTATAAGCCAGGGATCGGCCTGGTCCCTCCTGCGTGCTGTCGATCCTACTGTTGCAACCCTCAGTTCGGTCTGATCTTAGACTGGGAAAGAACTCAGTATGCGTAAGTCAACCCATGAAACGAGCGTTCGGGCATTGAGCCAGTCGGAGAGGCATAATGCGTAAGTCGGGGATCAGTTCGATCCCCCTCTGCATGCTGTGGGTCCCACTGTGACAACCCTCGGTCCGGCTGGGGCTTAGACATGGAATGAACTCCCTATGCCTAAGCCAACCAATGAAACGGACGTGTGGGCGCTCAACTGATCGGAGAGGCAGAATGCACAAGCCGGGGATCGGCTCGGTCCCCCCTACGTGTTGTCGATCCTGCTGCCGTAACCCTCGGACCGATCTGATCTTAGACTGGGAATGAACTTCGTATGCTTAGACTGGGGATGAACCCTGTATGCCTAAGTCAACCCATGAAATGAGCATGCGGATGCTCAGCCAACCAGAGAGGCAGGATGCACAAGTCGGGGATTGAACAGGTGGTAGGTGGGTTCAAGCACATCTTCATATTTCTGCCATGCCAATGCCATTTTTATGGCCTGTAAATTCATACAATGGTCCCCTACACCTTCATGTGAAATTTCGTGGTAAGACGACTCGTTTTCTATTTTTCACGATTTTTAAAACTTTTTGCGTTTCAGGATTTTTTAAAATTTTTTTAGAAAACGTTTTGTCCCCAAATTTGGTAGAGGTGATCTTTGTATTTTTTTTGGCATGCAAAAAAAAATTCAGCTAAAAACTCAAAGTGGAGAAGATTTTGTGACCGTTTGAAAAAAGTGTCCCCATTTTAGACACTTTAATGGCTACTGGCAGCAAACCTATAAAATCACAAATGCTCTTTAAGGGGGTGTGAGTTCTCGAGGTTTGATCAGGGATAGGGGGCCAATAGAAGGGCCAAGTACCAGCAACCATCACACATCATGTAAGCACAGCCCCCGGCCCCCCAATCGCCGGAACCCCCAATGCCATCGGTTAGGCTCTCCGGTGATGCTTCGACGATGGTGCCCCGGGCGAAAAAAATGCGGCACCAGCACATGCTCGAGCCCAGCATGTGCACCGTGGCTGAAACTCTTAGATTGGGAATGAACTCCGTATGCTTAGACATGGAATGAACTCCGTATGCCTAAGCCAACCCATGAAACGAGCGTGCGGGCGCTCAGCCAGCCGGAGAGGTAGAATGCGTAAGTCGGGGATTGACCTGGTCCCCCCTGTGTGCTGTCGATCCTGCTGCTGGTCTTGCTATCGTAACCCTCGGTCCGATCTGATCTTAGACTGGGAATGAACTCCGTATGCCTAAGTCAACCCGCGAAACGAGCGTTCGGGTGCTGAGCCGACCAGAGAGGCATAATGCGCAAGCCAGGGATCGGCCCAGTCCCCTTCTACGTGCTACAGGTCCCATTGCCACAGCCCTCATTCCGGCTGGGGATTAGACATGGAATGAACTCCATATGCCTAAGCCAACCCACGAAACGAGCGTGCGGGCGCTCAACCGATCGGAGAGGCAGAATGTGCAAGCCGAGGTTCGGCCCGGTCCCCCCTACATGCTGTCGATCCTGCTGTTGGTCTTGCTGTCGCAACCCTCAATCCGGTCTAATCTTAGACTAGGAACGAACTCCGTATGCTTAGACTTGGAATGAACTCTGTATGCCTAAGCCAACCCACGAAACGAGCGTGCGGGTGCTCAGCCGGCTGAAGAGGTAGAATGCGCAAGTCGAGGATCGACCCGACCCCCCTGGATGCTTTCAATCCTGCTATCGCAACCCTTGGTCCAATCTGATCTTAGACTGGGAATGAACTCCGTATGCCTAAGTCAACCCATGAAACGAGCGTGCGGGCACTGAGCTGATCGGAGAGGCATAATGCGCAAGCCGGGGATCTGCCCGATCCCCCTCTGCGCGCTGCTGGTCCCGCTGCCACAACCCATGGTTCGGCTGTGGTTTAGACATGGAATGAACTCCCTATGCCCAAGCCAACTCACGAAATGGGCGTGCGGGTGCTCAGCCGGCCGGAGAGGCAGAATGCGTAAGCTGGGGATCGGTCTGGTCCGCTCTGCGTACTATCGATCTTGCTATCACAACCCTCGGTCCGATCCGATCTTAGACTAGGAATGAACTCCGTATGCTTAGATTGGGGATGAACTCCGTATGCCTAAGTCAACCCATGAAACGAGCGTGCGAGCTCTAAGCCCACCAGAGAGGCAGGATGCGCAAGCCGAGGATCGAATGGGTCGTAGGTGGGTTCAAGCACATCTTCATATTTCTTTAATGCCAATGCCATTTTTATGGCTTGTAAATTCATACAATGGTCCCCTACGCCTTCATGTGAAGTTTCGTGGCAAGACGACCCATTTTCTATTTTTCACGATTTTTGAAACTTTTTACGGTTCAAGATTTTTTAAAATTTTTGTAGAAAGAGTTTTGTCCCCAAATTTGGTAGAGGTGATCCTTGTATTTTTGTTGGCATGTATAAAAAATTCAGGTAAAAACTCGAAGTGGAGAAGATTTGGTGACCGTTTGAAAAAAGTGTCCTCATTTCAGACACTTTAATGGCTACTGGCAGCAAACCTATAAAATCTTAAATACTCTTTAAGGGGGTGTCAGTTCTCGAGGTTTGATGAGAGATAGGGGGCCAATATAAGGGCAAAGTACCAGCACCCATCACACATCATGTGCGCACACCCCCCCGACCCCCCCAATCGTCGAAACCCCTAATGCCATCGGTTAGGCTCCCCGACGATCCTACGACAATGGTGCCCCGGGCAAAAAAAATACGGCACCAGCACATGTCCGAGCCCAGCATGTGCACCGTGGCTCAAAATCTTAGACTGGGAATGAACTCCGTATGCTTAGACATGGAATGAACTCCGTATACCTAAGCCAACCAATGAAACAAGCGTTCGGGTGCTCAGGCGGCCCAAAAGGCAAAATGCATAGGTCGGGGATCGGTCTGGTGCCCCCTGTGTGCTGTCGATGCTACTACCGCAACCCTCGGTCTGATCCAATCTTAGACTGGGAATGAACTCTATTTTCCTAAGTCAACCCATGAAACGAGCATGCGAGCGCTGAGCCGGCCGGAGAGGCATAATGCGCAAGCCGGGGATCAGCGTGGTCCTCCACTGTGTGCTATCAGTCCCGCTACCACAACCCTCAGCTCGACTGCGGCTTAGGCATGGAATGAACTCCCTATGCCTACCATAAAATGGGCGTGCGGGCGCTTTACCGGCTAGAGAGGCAGAATGCGCAAGCCAGGGATCGGGCCGATCCCCCTCTGCATGCTACCGGTCCCACTGCCACAACCCTCGGTCTGACTGGGGCTTAGACATGGAATGAACTCCCTATGCCTAAGCCAACCCATGAAACGGGCGTGTGGACACTTAGCCGATCGGAGAGGCAAAATGCGCAAGTCGAGGATCGGCCCGATCCCCCCTACGTGCTACCGATCCTGCACCGCAACCCTCGGTTTGATTCAATCTCAGACTGGGAATGAACTCCATATACTTAGATTGGGATGAACTCTGTATTCCTAAGTCAACCCATGAAACGAACGTACGGGCGTTTAGCCGACCAGAAAGGCAGGATGCGCAAGCTGGGGATCGAATGAGTGGTAGGTGGGTTCAGGCACATCTTTATATTTCTACCATGCCAATGCCATTTTTATGGCTTGTAAATTCATACAATGGTCCCCTAAGCCTTCATGTGAAGTTTCATGGCAAGATGACCCGTTTTCTATTGTTCACGATTTTCAAAACTTTTTTTAAAATTTTTTTAGAGAGAGTTTTATCCCCAAATTTGGTAGAGGTGATCCTTGTATTTTTTTTGGCATGCACAAAAAAATTCAGTTAAAAACTCGAAGTGGAGAAGATTTTGTGAATGTTTGAAAAAAGTGTCCCCATTTTAGACACTTTAATGGCTATTGGCAGCAAACCTATAAAATCTCAAATGCTCCTTAAGGGGGTATGAGTTCTCAAGGTTTGATGAGGGATAGGGGGCCAATATAAGGGCTAAGTACCAGCACCCATTGCACATCATGTGCGCACACCCCCCGGCCCCCAATCACCGGAACCCCCAATGTCGTCGGTTAGGCTCTCCGGTGATGCTCCGGCGATGGTACCCCGGGTGAAAAGAATGCAGCACCAGCACATGCCCGAGCGTAGTATGTGCACCGTGGCTCAAAATCTTAGACTGGGAATGAACTCCGTATGCTTATACAAGGAATGAACTCCGTATGCCTAAGCCAACCCACGAAACAAGCGCGCGGGTGCTCAACCAGTCGGAGAGGCAGAATGTGCAAGCCGGGGATCGGCCCCGTCCCCCCTGCGTGCTGTCGATCCTGCTACCACAACCCTTGGTCCGGTCCAATCTTAGATTGGGAATGAACTCCATATGCCTAAGTCAACCCATGAAACGAGCGTGCAGGCGCTAAGCCGACCGGAGGGGCATAATGCGCAAGCCGAGGATCGGCCCGATCCCCCTCTGTGTGCTACCGGTCTTGCTACCACAACCCTCAATCCAACTGAGGCTTAGACATGGACTGAACTCCCTATGCTTAAGCCAACCCACGAAATGGGCGTGCGGGTGCTCAGTCGGTCGTAGAGGCAGAATGCGCAAGCCGGGGATTAACCCGATCCCCCCTGCATGCTGTCGATCCTGCTATCGCAACCCTCGGTTCAGTCTGATCTTAGATTGGGAATGAACTCCGTATGCTTAGACTAGGGATGAACTCCATATGCCTAAGTCAACCCACGAAACAAGCGTGCGAGCGCTTAACCGACCAGAGTGGCAGGATGCACAAGCCGGGGATCGAATGGGTGGTAGGTGGGTTCAAGCACATCTTCATATTTCTGCCATGCCAATGCCATTCTTATGGCTTTTAAATTCATACAATGGTCCCCTAAGCCTTCATGAGAATTTTTGTGGCAAGACGACCCGTTTTCTATTTTTCACGATTTTTGAAACTTTTTACGGTTTGGGATTTTTTAAAATTTTTTTAGAAAGAGTTTTGTCCCCAAAATTGGTAGAGGTAATCCTTGTATTTTTCTTGGCAAGCATAAAAAATTCAGCCAAAAACTCCAAGTGGAGAAGATTTTGCGACCATTTGAAAAAAGTGTCCCCATTTCAGACACTTTAATGGCTAATGGCAGCAAACCTATAAAATCTCAAATGCTCTTTAAGGGGTGTGAGTTCTCAAGGTTTGATGAGGGATAAGGGGCCAATATAAGGGCCAAGTACCAACACCCATCGCACATCATGTGCCCACACCCCTCCGGCCCCCCAATCGTCGGAACACCCATTGCCGCTGGTTAGGCTCTCTGGCGATGCTCCGACAATGGTGCCCCGGGCAAAAAAAATGCGGCACCAGCACATGCCCAAGCCCAGCATGTGCCCCGTGGCTCAAAATATTGGACTGGGAATGAACTCTGTATGCTTCGACTAGGAATCAACTCCGTATGCCTAAGTCAACCCACGAAATGAGCATGCGGGCGCTGAGCCGATCGAAGAGGCATAATGCGCAAGCCGGGGATCGACCCGATTCCCCTCTGCATGCTGCCGGTCTCGCTGTGACAACCCTCGATCCGGCTGGGGCTTAGACATGGAATGAACTCCCTATGCCTAAGCCAACCCACAAAACGGGCGTGCGGGCGCTCAACCGGTCGGAGAGGCAGAATGCACAACTCGGGAATCGGCCCGGTCCCCCCTGTGTGCTGCCGATCCTGTTGTCACAACCCTCGGTCTAGTTCAATCTTAGATTGGGAATGAACTCTGCATGCCTAAGTCAACCCACGAAACGAGCGTGCAGGCGCTCAGCCGACCAGAGGGGCGGGATGCACAAGCCGGAGATCGAACGGGTGGTAGGTGGGTTCAAGCACATATTCATATTCCTGCCATGCCAATACCATTTTTATGGCTTGTAAATTCATACAATGGTCCCCTAAGCCTTCATGTGAAGTTTCGTGGCAAGACGACCCATTTTCAATTTTTTATGATTTTTAAAACTTTTTGCAGTTCGAGATTTTTTAAAATCTTTTTAGAAAGAGTTTTGCCCCCAAATTTGGTAGAGGTGATCCTTGTATTTTTGTTGGCAAGCACAAAAACTTTCAGCTAAAAACTCAAAGTGGAGAAGATTTTGTGACCGTTTGAAAAAAGTGTCCCCATTTCAGACACTTTAATGGCTACTGGCAGCAAACCTATAAAATCTCAGATGCTCTTTAAGGGGGTGTGAGTTCTCGAAGTTTGATGAGAGATAAGGGGCCAATATAAGGGCCAAGTACCAACACCCATCGCACATCATGTGCCCACACCCCCGGCCCCCCCAATCGTCGGAACACCCATTGCCGCTGGTTAGGCTCTCCGGCGATGCTCCGACGATGGTGCCCCGGGCAAAAAAAATGAGGCACCAGCACATGCCCCAGCCCAGCATGTGGCCCATGGCTCAAAATATTAGACTGGGAATGAACTCTGTATGCTTCAACTAGGAATCAACTTCGTATGCCTAAGTCAACCCACGAAATGAGCATGCGGGCGCTGAGCCGATCGAAGAGGCATAATGCGCAAGCTGGGGATCGACCCGGTCCCCCTCTGCATGCTGCCGGTCCCGCTGCGACAACCCTCGATCCGGCTGGGGCTTAGACATGGAATGAACTCCCTATGCCTAAGCCAACCCACCAAACGGGCATGCGGGCGCTCAACCGGCCGGAGAGGCAGAATGCACAAGTCGGGGATCGACCTGGTCCCCCTTGCGTGCTGCTGATCCTATTGCCGCATCCCTCGGTCCAGTTCAATCTTACACTAGGAATAAACTCCGCATGCCTAAGTCAACCCATGAAACGAGCGTGCGGGCGCTCAGCCGACCAGAGAGGCAGGATGCGCAAGCCGGAGATCGAACGGGTGGTAGGTGGGTTCAAGCACATCTTCATATTTCTACCATGCCAATGCCATTTTTATGGCATGTAAATTCATACAACGGTCCCCTAAGCCTTCATGTGAAGTTTCGTGGCAAGATGACCCGTTTTCTTTTTTTCATGATTTTTGAAACTTTTTACGGTTTGGGATTTTTTAAAATTTTTTTAGAAAAAGTTTTATCCCTAAAATTGGTAGAGGTGATCCTTGTATTTTTTTTGGCATGCATAAAAAAATTCAACTGAAAACTCGAAGTGGAGAAGATTTTGTGACCGTTTGAAAAATGTGTCCCCATTTTAGATACTTTAATGGCTACTGGCAGCAAACCTATAAAATCTCAAATGCTCTTTAAGGGAGTGTGAGTTCTCGAGGTTTGATGAGAGATAGGGGGCCAATATAAGGGCCAAGTACCAGCACCCATTGCACATCATGTGCGCACACCCCCCGCCCCCCAATCGCTGGAACCCCTAATACCGTTGGTTAGGCTCTCCAGCGATGCTCCGGCGATGCTCTGGCGATGGTGCCCGGGCAAAAAAAATGCAGCACCAGCACATGCCTGAGCCCAGCATGTGCACTGTGGCTCAAAATCTTAGATTGGGAATGAACTCCGTATGCTTAGACATGGAATGAACTCCGTATGCCTAAGTTAACCTATGAAATGAGCGTGCGGGCGCTCAGCCGGTCGGAGAGGTATGATGAACAAGACGGGGATCGGCCCAGTCCCCCTCTACGTGTTGCCAGTCTCACTGCTACAACCCTCAGTCCAGCTGGGGCTTAGACATGGAATGAACTCCCTATGCCTAAGCCAACCCATGAAACGGGCGTGCGGGCACTCAGCCGGTCGGAGAGGCAGAATGCGTAAGTCGAGGATTGACCCGATCCCCCCTGCATGCTACCGATCCTGCTGTCTCAACCCTCGATCCGGTCTGATCTTAGACTGGGAATGAACTCTGTACACTTAGATTAGGGATGAACTTCGTATGCCTAAGTCAACCCACGAAACGAGCATGCGGGCACTCAGTCGACCGGAGAGGTCGGCCTGAGAGGCATGATACGCAAGTCAGGGATCAGGCCGGTCCCCTTCTGCGTGCTACTAATCTCGCTACCGGTCCTACTGCCATAACCCTCGGTCCGGCTAGGGCTTAGACATGGAATGAACTCCGTATGCCTAAGCCAACCCATGAAACGAGCGTGTGAGCGCTCGACCGATCGAAGAGGCAAAATACGTAAGCCGAGGATTGCCCTGATCCCCCCTGTATGCTGCCAATCCTGCTGCTGGTCCTGCTGCCGCAACCCTAGATCCAGTCTAATCTTAGATTGGGAATGAACTCCGTATGCTTAGACTTGGAATGAACTCCGTATGCCTAAGCCAACCCACAAAACAAGCGTGCGGGTGCTCAGCCGACCGGAGGGGCAAAATGCGTAAGCCAGGGATCAGCCCAATCCCCCCAGCGTGCTGTCGATCCTACTACTGCAACCCTCAGGCCGGTCCAATATTAGACTGGGAATAAACTCCGTATGCCTAAGTCAACCCACGAAACAAGTGTGTGGGCGTTGAGCCGGTCGAAGAGGCATAATGCGTAAGCCAGGGATTAGCCCGATCCCCCTCTATGTGCTGCCAGTCCCGCTGCCACAACCCTCGGTCTGGCTGGGGCTTAGACATGGAAAGAACTCCCTATGCCTAAGCCAACCCATGAAACGGGCGTGCGGGTGCTAAACCAGCCAGAGAGGCAGAATGCGTAAGTCGGGGATTGGCCCGGTCCCTCCTGCGTGCTGCCGATCCTATTGCCGTAACCCTCGATCCGGTTTGATCTTAGACTGGGAATGAACTCCATATGCTTAGACTGGGGATGAACTCCGTATGCCTAAGTCAACCCACGAAACGAGCGGTAGGTGCTCAGCCGACCAGAGAGGCAGGATGCGCAAGCCGGGGATCGAACGGGTGGTAGGTGGGTTCAAGCACATATTCATATTTCTGCCATGCCAATGCCATTTTTATGGCTTGTAAATTCATACAATGGTCCCCTAAGCCTTCATGTGAAGTTTCGTGGCAAGACGACCCGTTTTCTATTTTTCACAATTTTCAAAAAATTTTATGGTTCAGGATTTTTTAAAATTTTTTTAGAAAGAGTTTTGTCCCTAAATTTGGTAGAGGTGATCCTTGTATTTTTTTTGGCATGCACAAAAAAATTCAGCTAAAAACTCGAAGTGGAGAAGATTTTGTGATCATTTGAAAAAAATGTCCCCATTTCTGACACTTTAATGGCTACTGGCAGCAAACCTATAAAATCTCAAATGCTCTTTAAGGGGGTGTGAGTTCTCGAGGTTTGATGAGGGATAGGGGGCTAATATAAGGGCCAAGTGTCACACCGCTGCTATGTATCTCACTGATGTAGTGTTATTATGGTAGAGGCGCAGGTGTGATGATGTTAGGCGTGGGAGTGCCAAGATTGGAACCTGGGCAGAGTTCCAAAAGGAGTTCAGAGAACAATTTTACCCAGAGTATGCCGATGATGAGGCGCGGGCAAAGTTACGCTAGCTGAGCCAGCAAGGGGACATAAGGGAGTATGTCTAAAAATTCTCTGAACTGATGCTACAGATCTCGGATGTAGGCGAGAAGGATGCCTTATTTGCTTTCATGGATGGGCTGAAGCCATAGGTGAAGCATGAGCTACAAAAGAGGGGAGTTCATGACTTGGCTAAAGCCATGACTACTATCGAGGCCTTGATAGAGTTCAAGCCTCTGAATAAGTTCGAGTCTACCAAGCCCAAGGGTAAGGGCAGGGACGATAGGGATCGGAAGAAGCAGTCCAGGGATGGAGATCGAGACCGTTCAACTAAGGATGGTGAGAGGAAGCCACTAGCAGGCAAGTGGAAATCAAAGGGGGACCGAGAGCCACTACCATGTTACCTATGTGGAGGGAGCCACATAGCGTGCAATTACCCATAGAAGGGAAAGCTGGCTACTGTAGACAAGGAGTTTGACGAGGAACTAGAGTCAGGGGCAGCAAAGCTTGGGTTGTTAATGCTCAATGTTGTCCAGAGTAAGGGGAGCCGTAAGCCAAAGGGCTTGATGTTTATGGATCTGATGGTTGCGGGTCAAAAGGTGAGCACACTGGTGGACACAGGTGCCTCACATCTTTTTATTTCAGGTGATAGAGCCTAGAAGCTCGGACTAAAGGTGCAGAAAGGGATTGGTACCATCAAAACGGTGAACTCCAATGAAGTTCCAGCCATTGGAGTAACGCGGGGAGTGGAGTTATAGCTTGGAGACTGGAAAGGCAAGGAGACCATTGAGGTAATACCCCTTGACGACTATGAGTTTGTGATTGGGTTTGATTTCCTTGTTCGGATTAATGCCCTCCTTGTGCCTTTTGCTGATTGTGTTTGCATCTTGGATGCACGGTGCCAATGCCTAGTGCCATTGAGAAGAGGGTCTGGAGTTGGGTCACGGGTGGTGTTAGCCATCCAATTTGCCAAGGCGGTAAGCAGATAAGAAGACACCTTCTTGGCAGCCCTAAAATATGATGACCCAAGGGAGAAGGAGATCGAGTCACCCTTGGAGGTGCTAAAGGTGCTGAAGACCTTTAGTGATGTGATGCCCGCAAAGCTACCTAGCAAGCTACCACCTAACAGGGAGGTGGACCACAAGATCGAGCTAGTGTTCGAGGCCAAGCCACCAGCTAGAGCCCCTTACCCAATGTCTCCACCAGAGTTGGAGGAGTTGAGGAAGCAGCTCAAAGAGTTAGTTGATGCTGGCTTCATTAGGCCATCGAAGGCACCCTATGGTGCACTGGTTCTATTTAGTGTAAGCATGATGGGTCGTTGCGACTGTACATAGACTATCGGGCTTTGAACAAGCTGACCATCAAGAACAAGTACCCCATCCCACTCATTACGGACTTGTTCAATCAACTTGGGAGCGCAAGGTGGTTCACCAAGCTGGATTTGAGGTTAGGCTACTATCAAGTCAGGATCGTGGAGGGAGATGAGCCAAAGACAGCATGTGTCACTCGGTATGGTTCGTATGAGTTCTTGGTGATGCCTTTCAAACTCATGAATGCCCCAGCAACATTCTGCACCCTTATGAACAAGGTACTTTAGTCATTCCTTGATCAGTTTGTTATGGTTTATTTGGATGACATTGTGATCTATAGCCAGACTTTGGGAGAGCATGTAGACCACTTGAGACAGGTGTTCGAGGTGTTGCGGGCACATAAGCTGTTTGTTAAGAGGGAGAAGTGCTCATTCACCCAGTAGGAGATCCCATTCCCTGGCCACATAGTGGGAGGTGGCAGGATACGCGTGGATGAAGGCAAGATACGCGCCATCCTGGAGTGGCAACCACCAGCGAAGGTCACTGAGTTGAGATTGTTCCTTGGGCTGGTCAACTACTACAGGAGCTTCATCAAAGGTCACTCAGCAATAGCCACGCCATTGACTGACTTGCTCAAGAAAGGGAGTGGAGCGCAGGGTGCCAGGAAGCCTTTGATCGGTTGAAACGGGCTGTGACCGAGGAGCCAGTCTTGGCCTTGCCAGACCATGCCAAGCTGTATGAGGTGCATATGGATGCATCAGACTTTGCCATAGGGGGCGTGTTGATGTAAGAGGGATGTCCAATCGCATTCGAGAGCAAGAAGCTGAATGAGACTAAACGCAAGTACACGGTCCAAGAGAAGGAGATGACTGTAGTGGTGCACTGCTTGCGCACTTGGTGCCATTACCTGCTGGGGTCGAGGTTCGTGGTTAGAACGGACAATGTGGCAACCAGCTACTTCCAGACGCAGAAGAAGTTATCCCTCAAGCAGGTGAGATGGCAAGATTTTCTTACGGAATTTGATTTCCAGATGGAGTACAAGCCGGGGCGGGTGAACCTAGTGGCAGACGCCCTGAGCAGGAAGACTAACCTTGCTGCCATTAGCCAACCAGAGGGGTCACTAGTGCCGCAGATCAAGGAGGGACTTACGCATGATCCTACAACCAAGGCTTTGATGGAGTACGCCCAGAAAGGTAAGACTAGGCGGTTTTGGTTGCAGGATGGCTTGCTGTACACCAAGGGCAGTAGACTGTTTGTGTCGTAGCACGGGAAGCTCCACAAGGTAGTTTTGCAAGAATGCCATGATTCAAGGTGGGCTGGACACCCCGGAGTGAGCCGTACCTTGGCACTGATCAAGGACCGATACTACTGGTCGCACATGAGGGATGATGTGGAGGCCTATGTGAAGACTTGTCTTGTGTGTCAACAGGACAAGGTGGAGCTCAAGAAACCAGGCAGTCTCTTGGAGCCATTGCCAGTGCCAGAGCGACCATGGGATAGTGTTTCTCTAGACTTTATAGTCGATCTACCCAAAACAGAAGGGTTTGGAAGCATCATGGTAGTGGTGGATAGGTTTTCCAAGTATGGAATCTTCATTCCAGCAACCAAGGAGTGCCCAGCCAAGGAGGTAGCTCGATTGTTCCTGAAGAACATGGTTAAGTATTGGGGAGTGCCGAGGACCATTGTTAGTGATCGAGACGGGCGTTTCACAGGCAAGTTCTGCACTGAGTTGTTCAAGCTGTTGGGGTCAGACTTAAACTTTTCCACCAGCATGCATCCGCAGACCGATGGGCAGACAGAACGAGTGAATGGACTATTGGAGGTCTACCTCAGGCACTATGTGAGTGCCACACAAAGGGACTGGCCAAAGCTACTAGATATTGCATAGTTTTCCTACAACTTGTAAAGGAGTGAGGCAACGAACCAGAGCCCATTTAAGGTTGTGACAGGGCAACAACCACTAACACCCGATTCAATTGCTGCAGGTTATACAGGGCCGAATCGAACAGCATACAAGTTTGCCAAGGCATGGTAGGAGCAAACTGACTTGGCTAAAGTTTGTCTACACAAGGCGGCCAAGATAGGTGGGCAGACCAAAATAAGTGGGACCTGCAGTTCCAGGTTGGAGACTTGGTGTTGGTGAAGCTGCATCCCATTGTGCACCATAGGGGGCTGCACAAAGGCCTAGTCTGGAGGTATGAGGGACCTTTTCGAGTAGTCAAGAGGGTAGGCAAGGTTGCCTACAAGCTAGATATGCCACCCAAGTCGAGGGTACACCCGGTGTTCCATGTGAGCATACTCAAGCCATTCCATGAGGATGAAGGAGATCCAGGACGGGCAGAGTCAAAGCATGCACCATTGGGAGCAAGGGCCTCATATGAGAAGAAGGTCTACAGCATCATAGCTGATCGAGAGGTGAGACGGAAGAACTATCAGCCAAGACAAGAGTATTTAGTGCGTTGGAAGGGACTTCCAGACAGTGAGGCGAGCTGGGAACCAGCAGATGACTTATGGTAGTTTGGGGACCAGAATAGGTAGTACCATGCAGAAGATGCAACAAAGGCATTGCGTAATCAGGTGGGGGAGAATGTCATGCCCTGGGCGGGCACGCCAGGCACATCAGGTGCACCAGCAGGTGAGCCAGAGGTTGAGGCCCACAGACCAGGCGTGCTGGCGGGTATCTGCGCACAAAGCCTCTTAAACGAGTTCAGAATGCCCGCCCAACTTGCAGGCTAGCCTGTGAGACCAAGGCCTGGCATACAAGCTGCCTGCACCACATCCAAAAGGGCCTAAGGTGCTGGACACGCAAGGGAAGCTTTTGGAAGCAGGCAGGATCAGCAGTAGCATCCTGGTAGATTTGGTTGACCCTAAAAATCAAGAGTTAGCATCCTGATTGATTGTAATCTGTATAATCCCATGATTTTAGCCTTTATTCTAGGGATATTGCCATTAAGTGTAAGCTAGAGCCTCAACTATAAATACAGGGCTGCTCCTCCCTCATTTGTACACCATCAAACACTTTCGTTTCAGTGAATACAAGAGCATTTCTAGAATTCTACCTTCTTATCCTATTTCCTTTAACTTGCGTAATCAGCCCTTCCCGTTGTTCTAGTGCCCGTACGCTTGTGTTTTAGGCTGACTTGGCATAAAGGAGGAGATTCCAAGCCTAAGGCCGCACGGTTTTTGAGTCTAAGGTCGGAGCCCGTGACATAAGAACCAGCACCTATCGCATATCATGTGCGCACACCCCCCTGGCCCTCCCAATCGTCGGAACCCCCAATGCCACTGGTTAGGCTCTCCGGTGATGCTTTAATGATGGTGCCCCGGGTGGAAAAAATGTGGTACCAGTACATGCATCATGGCTCAAAATCATAGACTGGGAATGAACTCTGTATGCTTAGACATGGAATGAACTCGTATGCCTAAGCCAACCCACGAAGCGAGCGTGCGGGCGCTCAGTTGACCGGAAAGGCAGAATGTGCAAGTTGGGGATCAGCCCGATCCCTCCTACGTGCTGTCGATCCTGCTACCACAACCCTCAGCCCGGTTTGATCTTAGACTGGGAATGAACTCTATATGCATAAGTCAACCCACGAAACAAGCGTGTGGGCACTGAGCCGATCGAAGAGGCATAATGCGCAAGCCGGGGATCGGCCCTGTCCCCCTCTACATGCTGTCGATCCCACTGCCACAACCCTCGGTCCGACTGGGGCTTAGACATGGAATGAACTCCCTATCCCTAAGCCAACCAATGAAATGGGCAGAGAGCGCTCAGCCGGCTAGAGAGGTAGAATGCGCAAGCCAGGGATCAGCTCGATCCCCCCTGCGTGCTGTCGATCCTACTGTCGTAACCCTCGGTCTGGTCCGATCTTAGACTAGGAATGAACTATGTATGCTTAGACTAGGGATGAACTCCGTATGCCTAAGTCAACCCATGAAACGAGCATGCGGGCACTCATCCGATCGGAGAGGCATAATGCGCAAGCCGAGGATCAGCCCGGTCCCCCTCTGCGTGCTCCCGCTGCCGGTCCTGCTGCCACAACCCTCGATCCGACTGGGGCTTAGACATGGAATGAACTCCGTATGCCTAAGCCAACCCATGAAATGAGTGCGCGGGCACTCAGTTGGCCGGAGAGGTAGAATACGCAAGCCGACGATCAACCCAGTCCCCCTGTATGCTGTCGATCCTGTTGCTGGTCCTACTGTTGCAACCCTCGGTCTGGTCTGATCTTAGACTGGGAATGAACTCCGTAAGTTTAGACATTGAATGAACTCCATATGCTAAGCCAACCCAGGAAACGAGCGTGCGGGCGCTCAGTTGGTCGGAGAGGTAGAATGCGCAAGCCGGGGATCGACCCAGTCCCCCCTTGCGTGCTATCGATCCTGCTGCCGCAACCCTCAGTCTAGTTTGATCTTAGACTGGGAATGAACTCCGTATGCCTAAGTCAACCCATGAAACGAGCGTACGGGCGCTGAGTCATCCGGAGAGGCATAATGCACAAGTCGGGGATCAGCCTGGTCCCCCTCTGCGTGCTACCGGTCCCGCTGCCACAACCCTCAATCCGGCTAGGGCTTAGACATGCAATGAACTCCCTATGCCTAAGCCAACCCATGAAACGAGCGTGCAGGCGTTCATTCGGTCGGAGAGGCAGAATGCGTAAGCCGGGGATTGGCTCGGTCCCCCCTGCGTGCTGTCGATCCTGCTGCTGCAACCCTTACTCTGGTCTGATCTTAGACTGGGAATGAACTCCGTATGCATAAGTCAACCCATCAAACAAGCGTGCGGGCACTGAACCAGCCGAAGAGGCATAATGTGTAAGCCAGGGATCAACCCGATCCCCCTCTACGTGCTGTCGATCCCGCTGCCACAACCCTTGGTCCGATTGGGGCTTAAACATGGAATGAACTCCCTATGCCTAAGCCAACCCATAAAACAGGCGTACGGGTGCTCAGTCGGCCAGAGAGGTAGAATGCAAAAGTTGAGGATCAACCCGGTCTACCTGCATGCTACCGATCCTACTACCGCAACCCTTGGTCCGGTCTGATCTTAGACTGGGAATGAACTTTGTATGCTTAGACTGGGGATGAACTCCATGTGCCTAAGTCAACCCATGAAACGAGCGTACGGGCACTCAGCTGACCGGAGAGGCATAATCTGTAAGTCGAGGATCAGCCCAGTCCCCCTATGCGTGCTGTCGATCCCGCTGCCGGTCTGGCTGTCACAACCCTCAGTCCGGATGGGGTTTTGACATGGAATGAACTTCGTATGCCTAAGCCAACCCACGAAATGAGCGTGCGGGCACTCAGCCAGCCGAAGAGGCAGAATGCACAACCCGGGGATCGACCCGATCCCCCCTGCATGCTGCTGATCCTGCTGTTGGTCCTGCTGCCGTAGCCCTCGATCTGGTCGATCTTAGACTGGGAGTGAACTCCGTATGCGTAGACATGGAATGAACTCCGTATGCCTAAGCCAACCCAGGAAACGAGCGTGCGGGCACTCAGCCGATCGGAGAGGCAGAATGCGTAAGCCAGAGATCGGCCCAGTCCTCCTTGCGTGCTATCGATCCTGCTACCGCAACCCTCGGTCTGGTATGATCTTAGACTAGGAATGAACTCCTTATGCCTAAGTCAACCCATGAAATGATCGTGCGGGCGCTGAGCCAACGGGAAAGGCATAATGCGCAAGTCGGGGATCGGCCTGGTCCCCCTCTGCGTGCTGCTGGTCCCCCTGCCATAACCCTCGGTCCAGCTAGGGCTTAGACATGCAATGAACTCCCTATGCGTAAGCCAACCCACAAAACAGGCGTGCGGGCACTCATCCAGCTGGAGAGGCAAAATGCACAAGCTGGGGATCGATCTAGTCCCCCCTGCGTACTATCGATCCTGCTGCTGCAACCCTCGGTCCAGTCTGATCTTAGACTGGGAATGAACTCCGTATGCATAAGTCAACCAACGAAATGAGTGTACGGGCGCTGAGCCGGTCGAAGAGGCATAATGCATAAGCCGAGGATCGGTCCGATCCCCCTCTGCGTGCTGTCGGTCCCACTGCCACAACCCTCGGTCTGGCTGGGGCTTAGACATGGAATGAACTCCCTATGCCTAAGCCAACCCACGAAATGGGCGTGCAGGTGCTCAGTCGATCGGAGAGGCAGAATGCGTAAGTCAAGGATCGACCTAGTCCCCCCTACGTACTACCAATCGTGCTGTCGTAAACCTCGGTCCGGTCCGATCTTAGACTGGGAATGAACTCCGTATGGTTAGACTGGGGATGAACTCCGTATGCCTAAGTCCACCCATGAAACCTGTGTACCGGCGCTCAGTCGGCCGGAGAGGCTGGCTGGAGAGGCATAATGCGTAAGCTGGGGATCAACCTGATCCCCCTCGACGTGCTGCCAATCCCGCTGCCTGTCATGCTGCTACAACCCTCGATTCGGCCAGGGCTTAGAGACGGAATGAACTTCGTATGCCTAAGCCAACCCATGAAATGAGCGTGCATGCACTCAGCTGGTCGGAGAGGCAGAATTCACAACTCGAGGATCAGCCCGATCCCCCACTGCGTGCTATCGATCCTGCTGCTGGTCCTGTTACCGTAGCCCTTGGTCCGTTCTGATCTTAGACTGGGAATGAACTCCGTATGCTTAGACATGGAATGAACTCCGTATGCTTAAGCCAACCCACGAAACGAGCGTGCGGGTGCTCAGCAGGCCAGAGAGGCAAAATGCGTAAGCCAAGATCGGCTCAGTCCCCCCTGCGTGCTGCCAATCCTGCTGCCACAACCATCGGTCCGGTCCGATCTTAGATTGGGAATGAACTCTGTATGCCTAGACTGGGGATGAACTCCGTATGCCTAAGTCAACCCATGAAACGACCGTATGGGCGCTCAGCCGACCAGAGAGGCTGGCCGGAGAGGCATAATCCACAAGCCAATGCCATTTTTATGGCTTGTAAATTCATACAATGGTCCCCTAAATTCATACAATTTTCCACACTTTTTATGGTTCAAGATTTTTTAAAATTTTTTTAAAAAGAGTTTTGTCCCCAAAATTTGATAGATGTGATCCTTGTATTTTTGTTGGCATGCACAAAAAAATTCAACTAAAAACATGAACTGGAGAAGATTTTGTGACCGTTTGAAAAAAGTGTCCCCATTTCAGACACTTTAATGGCTACTGGTAGCAAACCTATAAAATCTCAAATGCTTTTTAAAGAAGTGTGAGTTCTCGAGGTTTGATGAGGGATAGGGGGCCAATATAAAGGCCAAGTACCAACATCCATTGCACATCATGTGCGCACAGCCCCCTGGCCCCCCCAATCGCCAGAACCCTCAATGTCGATGGTTAGGCTCTCCGACGATGCTTCGACGATGGTGCCTCGGGCAAAAAAAATGCGGCACCAACATGTGCACCGTGGCTCAAAATCTTAGACTGGGAATGAACTCCGTATGCTTAGAAATGGAATAAAGTCCGTATGCCTAAGCCAACCCACGAAACGAGCGTGCGGGCGCTGAACCGGCCGGAGAGGCATAATGCACAAACCTATAAAATCTCAGACACTTTAATGGATACTGGCAGCAAACCTATAAAATCTCAAATGCTCTTTAAGGAGGTGTGAGTTCTCGAGGTTTGATGAGGGATAGGGGGCCAATATATGGGCCAAGTACCAGCACCCATCGCACATCATGTGCGCACACCCCTCGGCCCCCCCAATCGTCAAAACCTCTAATGCCACTGGTTAGGCTCTCCGACGCTGCTCTGGCGATGCTTCCTCGTGTGAAAAAAATGGGTGTGCGAACGCTCAGCCGGTTGGAGAGGCAGAATGCGCAAGCTGGGGATCGGCCCAGTCCCCCCTACGTGCTGTCGATCCTGTTACCGTAAGCCTCGGTCTGGTCTGATCTTAGACTGGGAATGAACTCAATATGCTTAGACTGGGGATGAACTTCGTATGCCTAAGTCAACCCATGAAACGAGCGTACAAGCGCTCAGCCAACCAGAGAGGCTGGCCGGAGAGGCATAATGCACAAGTCGGGGATCAGCCTGGTCCCCTTCTGTATGCTACCGATCTCGCTGTCGGTCCTGCTGCCACAACCCTTGGTCCGGCTGGGGCTTAGACATGGAATGACCTCCGTATGCCTAAGCCAACCCATGAAACGAGTGTGCAGGCACTCAGCCGACTGGAGAGGCAGAATGTGCAAGCCAGGGATCAGCCCGATCCCCCCTTGCGTGCTATCGATCCTGCTACCGGTCCTACTGTCCCAACCTTCGGTCCGGTCTGATCTTAGACTAGGAATGAACTCCGTATGCTTAAACATGGAATGAACTCCGTATGCCTAAGCCAACCCATGAAACGAGCGTGCGGGAGCTCAGCCGACCGGAGAGATAGAATGCACAAGCCGAGGATCGGCCCGATCCCCCCCTGTGTCCTGTCGATCCTGCTATCGCAACCTTCAATCTGGTCCGATCTTAGAATGAGAATGAACTCTGCATGCCTAAGTCAACCCACGAAATGAGCGTGCGGGAGGTGAGCCGATCGGAGAGGCATAATGGGCAAGCTGGGGATCAGTCCGGTCCCCCTCTGCGTGCTGTTGGTCTCACTGCCACAACCCTCGATCTGGCTGGGGGTTAGACATGGAATGAACTCCATATGCCTAAGCCAACCCACGAAACGAGCGTGCAGGTGCTCAACCGACCGGAGAGGTAGAATGCGTAAGCTAGGGATCGACCTAGTCCCCCCTACGTGCTATCGATCCTGCTGCTGGTCTTACTGCCACAACCCTCGGTTCGGTTCAATCTTAGACATGGAATGAACTCCGTATGCCTAAGCCAACCCATGAAATGAACGTGCGAGCACTCAGCCGATCGGAGAGGCAAAATACGTAAGCCAGGGAACGGCCCGGTCCCTCATGCGTACTGTCGATCTTGCTGTCGTAACCCTCGGTCCAATCTGATTTTAGAATGGGAATTAACTCTGTATGCCTAAGTCATCCCACAAAATGAGCGTGTGGGCGCTGACCAGGCCGGAAAGGCATAATGCGCAAGCCGGGGTTTGGCCTGATCCCCCTCTACGTGCTGTCGGTCCCGCTACCACAACCCTCAGTCCGATTAGGGTTTAGACATGGAATGAACTCCCTATGCCTAAGCCAACCCACGAAACGGGCATGCGGGCGCTCAGTCGATCGAAGAGGCAGAATGCACAAGTCCGAGATCGGCTTGGTCCCCCCTGCGTGCTACCGATCCTACTGCTGCAACCCTCGATCCGGTCCGATCTTAGACTGGGAATGAACTCCGTATGCCTAAGTTAACCCATGAAATGAGTGAGCGAGCACTGAGCCAGCCGAAGAGGCATAATGCGCAAGCCGGGGATCGACCCGGTCCCCCTCTGCGTGCTATCGATCCCCCTGCCATAACCCTCAGTCCGGCCGGGGCTTAGACATGGAATGAACTCCCTATGCCTAAGCCAACCCACGAAATGAGCGTGCGGGTGCTCAGCCAACTAGAGATGCAGAATGTGCAAGTCGGGGATCGGCCTGGTCCCCTCTGCGTGCTACCGATCTTGCTGCCGTAACCCTCGGTCTGGTCCAATCTTAGACTGAGAATGAACTCCATATGCTTAGACTCGGGATGAACTCCTTATGCCTAAGTCAACCCACGAAATGTCCCGAGTGAAAAAAATGCGACACCGTGGCTCAAAATCTTAGACTGGGAATGAACTCCGTATGCTTAGACATGGATTGAACTCCGCATGCCTAAGCCAACCCATGAAATGAGCGTGTGGGTGCTCAGCCGACTGGAGAGGCAGAATGCTCAAGCCGAGGATCGGCCCAGTCCCCCTACGTGCTGTCGATCCTACTACCGCAAGCCTCAGTCCGGTCTGATCTTAGATTGGGAATCAACTCCGTATGCATAAGTCAACCCACGAAATGAGCATACGGGCGTTGAGCTGGCCGAAGAGCCATAATGCGTAAGTCGAGGATCGGGCCGATCCCCCTCTACGTGCTGTCGGTCCCGCTACCACAACCCTCAGTCCGGCTGGGTTTTAGACATGGAATGAACTCCCAATGCCAAAGCCAACCCATGAAACGAGCGTGCGGGCACTCAGCCGGTCGGAAAGGCAGAATGCACAAGCCGGGGATCAACCCGATCCCCCCTTTGTGCTGCTGATCCTACTATCGTAACCCTCAGTCTGGTCCGATCTTAGACTGGGAATGAATTCCGTATGCTTAGACTGGGGATGAACTTCGTATGCCTAAGTCAACCCACGAAACAAGCATGCGGGCCCTCAGTCAGCCAAAGAGGCATAATGCGCAAGCCAGGGATCAGCTCGATCCCCTTTTACGTGCTGCCGATCTCGTTGCCAGTCCTGCTGCCACAACCCTCGGTCCGACTGGGGCTTAGACACAAAATAAACTCTGTATGCCTAAGCTAACCCACAAAATGAGCATGCGGGCATTCAGTCGGTCAAAGAAACAGAATGCATAAGCTAGGGATCGGGTCGGTCCCCCCTGTGTGCTACCGATCCTGCTGCTGGTCCTACTACTGCAACTCTCGATCCAGTCCGATCTTAAACTGGGAATGAACTCCGTATGCTTAGACATGGAATAAACTCCATATGCCTAAGCCAGCCCATGAAACGAGCGTGCGGGCACTCAGCCAGCCAGAGAGGCAGAATACGTAAGTCGAGGATCAGCCTGGTCCCCCCTGCATGCTGTCGATCTTACTGCCACAATCCTCGATCTGGTTCGATCTTAGACTGGGAATGATCTCCGTATGCCTAAGTCAACCCATGAAATGAACGTAAGGGCGTTGAGCCGATTGGAGCGGCATAATGTGCAAGCCGGGGATCGACCTGGTCCCCCCTACGTGCTGTTGATCCTGCTGCCGTAACCCTCAATCTGGTCTGATCTTAGACTGGGAATGAACTCCGTATGCCTAAGTCAACCCACGAAACGAGCGAACGGGCACTGAGCCGACCAGAGAGGCATAACGTGTAACCGGGGATCGACCTGGTCCCCTTCTACGTGCTGCTGGTCCCGCTACCACAACCCTCGGTCTAGCTGGGGCTTAGACATGGAATTAACTCCCTATGCCTAAGCCAACCCACGAAATGAGCGTGCAGGTGCTCAGCCGACCGAAGAGGCAGAATCCGCAAGCCGGGGATCGGCCCGCTCCCTCCTGCGTGCTGTCGATCATGCTGCCGTAACCCTCGGTCCAGTCTAATCTTAGACTGGGAATGAACTTCATATGCTTAGACTGGGGATGAACTTCGTATGCCTAAGTCAACCCATGAAACGATCGTGCGAGCGCTCAGCCGACCAAAGAGGCAGGATGCGTAATCGGGGATCGAACGGGTGGTAGGTGGGTTCAAGCACATCTTCATATTTCTACCATGCCAACGCCATTTTTATGGTGTGTAAATTTATACAATGGTCCCCTAAGCCTTCATGTGAAGTTTCGTGGCAAGACGACCCGTTTTCTATTTTTCATGATTTTTAAAACTTTTTACGGTTCAAGATTTTTTAAAATATTTTTAGAAAGCATTTTGTCCCCAAATTTGGGAGAGGTGATCCTTTTATTTTTTTTGGCATGCAAAAAAAAAATCAGCTAAAAACTCGAAGTGGAGGATATTTTGTGACCGTTTAAAAAAAGTGTCCCCATTTTAGACACTTAAATGGCTACTAGCAGCAAACCTATAAAATCTCAAATGCTCTTTAAGGGGGTGTGAGTTTTCAAAGTTTGATGAGGGATAGGGGTCAAAATATAAGGGCCAAGTTCCAGCAACCATCGCACATCATGTGCGCACACCCCCTGACCCCCTAATTGCTGGAACCCCCAATGCCGTCAGTTAGGCTCTTCGGCGATGCTCCGGCGATGGTGCCCCGAGCAAAAAAAATACGGCACCAGCACATGCCCGAGCCTAGCATGTGCACCATGGCTTAAAATCTTAGACGGGGAATGAACTCCGTATGCTTAGACATGCAATGAACTCTGTACGCCTAAGCCAACCCACGAAATGAGCGTGCGGGCGCTCAGCCGACTGGAGAGGCATAATGCGCAAGCCGGGGATCGGCCCGATCCCCCTCTACGTGCTATCGGTCCCACTGCCACAACCCTCTATCCGGCTGGGGCTTATACATGGAATGAACTCCCTATGCCTAAGCCAACCTATGAAACGGACGTGCAGGCGCTCAGCCAGTCGGAGAGGCAGAATGCGTAAGCCAGGGATCGGCCCGGTCCCCCTGTGTGCTTAGACTGGGAAAGAACTCCGTATGCTTAGACTGGGGATGAACTTCGTATGCCTAAGTCAACCCATGAAATGAGCGTGCGGGCGCTCAGCCGATCAACCCGGCATAATGCGCAAGCCGGGGATCAACCCGGGCCCCCTCTGCGTGCTGCCTATCTCGCTGCCGATCCTGCTACAACAACCCTCGGTCTGACTAGGGCTTAGACATGAAATGAACTCATTATGCCTAAGCCAACCCATGAAACGAGTGTGTGGGCGCTCAACCGATTGAAGAGGCAGAATGCGTAAGACGGGGATCGACCTGGTCCCCCTTGCGTGCTGTCGATCCTATTGCTGGTCCTACTACCGCAACCCTCGATCTGGTCTGATCTTAGGCTGGGAATGAACTCCGTATGCCTGACATGGAATGAACTTCATATGCCAAAGCCAACCCACGAAACAACGTACGAGCGTTCAGTCGATCGGAAAGGCAGAATGCGCAAGCTAGGGATCGACTCCATCCCTCCTACGTGCTGTCGATCCTGCTGTCATAACCCTCGATTCGGTCTGATCTTAGATTGGGAATGAACTCCGTATGCCTAAGTCAACCCATGAAATGAGCGTGCGTGTGTTGAGCCAGCCGGAGAGGCATAATGAGCAAGCCAGGGATCGACCCGGTCCCCCTCTGTGTGCTGTCGATCCCACTACCATAACCCTCGGTCTGGCTGGGGCTTAGACATGGAATTAACTCACTATGCCTAAGCCAACCCACGAAATGAGTGTACGGGTGCTCAGCCGGCCAAAGAGGCAGAATGCGTAAGCTGGGGACCGACCTAATCCCCCTACGTGCTGCCGATCCTACTGCCGTAACCCTCGGTCCGGTCCGATCTTAGACTGAGAATGAACTCCGTATGCTTAGACTGGGAATGAACTCCATATGCCTAAGTCAACCCACGAAATGAGCATGAAGGTGCTCCACCGACCAAAGAGGCAGGATGCGCAAGCCGGGGATTGAACGGGTGGTAGGTGGGTTCAAGCACATCTTCATATTTCTACACTACCAACGCCATTTTTATGGCTTTTAAATTCATACAATGGTCCCCTAAGCCTTCATGTGAAGTTTCGTGGCAAGATGACCCGTTTTCTATTTTTCAAGATTTTTAAAACTTTTTGCAGTTTGAGATTTTTTAAAATTTTTTTAGAAAGATTTTTGTCCCTAAATTTGGTAGAGGTGATCCTTGTAGTTTTGTTGGCATGCATAAAAAATTTCAGCTAAAAACTCGAAGTGGAGAAGATTTTGTGACCGTTTGAAAAACTTGTCCCCATTTCAGACACTTTAAATGCTATTGGTAGCAAACCTATAAAATCTCAAATGCTCTTTAAGGGGGTGTGAGTTCTCGAGGTTTGATGAGGGATAGGGGGCCAATATAAGGGCCAAGTACCAGCACCCATCGCACATCATGTGCGCGCACCCCCCGGCCCCCCAATCGCCGGAACCCCTAATGTCGTCGGTTAGGTTCTCCGACGATGCTCCGACGATGGTGCCCCGGGTGAAACAAACACGACACCAGCACATGCCTGAGCCCAGCATGTGCACCGTGGCTTAAAATCTTAGACTGGGAATGAACACCGTATGCTTAGACATGGAATGAACTCTGTATGCCTAAGCCAAACCACGAAACTAGCGTGCGGGCGCTCAGTCGGCTGGAGAGGCATAATGTGCAACTCGGGGTTCGACCCGATCCCCCTCTGTGTGCTGCCAGTCCCGTTACCACAAACCTCTGTCTGACTGGGGCTTAGACATGGAATGAACTCCCTATGCCTAAGCCAACCCACGAAACGGGCATGTGGGCGCTCAGCCGATCGGAGAGGCAGAACGAGCAAGCCGGGGATCGGCCTGGTCCCCCCTGCGTGCTGTCGATCCTACTGCCGCAACCCTCGATCCAGTCTGATCTTAGACTGGGAATGAACTCCATATGCTTAGACTAGGGATGAACTCCGTATGCCTAAGTCAACCCACGAAATGAGCGTACGGGCACTGAGCCAGTCGGAGAGGCATAATACGCAAGCCTAGGATCGACCCGATCCTCCTACGCGTGCTGTCAGTCCCGCTGCCACAACCCTCGGTCTGGCTAGGGCTTAGACTGGGAATGAACTCCGTATGCCTAAGTCAACTGAAGAAACGAGCATACGGGCGCTGAGTCGGCCGAAAAGGCATAATGCGCAAGCCGGGGATCGGCCCGTTCCCCCTTTGCGTGCTGTCGGTCCTACTGCCATAACCCTCAGTCCGACTGGGGCTTAGACATGGAATGACTCCCTATGCCTAAGCCAACCCATGAAACAGGAGTGCGGGCGCTTAGCCGGCTGGAGAGGCAAAATGTGCAAGCCAGGGATCGGCCCGATCCCACCTGCGTGCTGTCGATCCTACTATCGCAACCCTCGATTCGGTCCGATCTTAGACGGGGAATGAACTTCATATGCTTAGATTGGGGATGAACTCCGTATGCCTAAGTCAACCCACGAAACGAGCGTGCGGACGCTCAGCCGACCAGAGAGGCAGGATGCGCAAGCCGGGGATCAAACGGGTGGTAGGTGGGTTCAAGCACATCTTCATATTTCTGCCATGCCAATGCCATTTTTATGGCTTGTAAATTCATACAATGGTCCCCTAAGCCTTCATGTGAAGTTTCGTGGCATGACGACCCGTTTTCTATTTTTCACGATTTTCAAAACTTTTTACGGTTTGGGATTTTTTAAAATTTTTTTAGAAAGAGTTTTGTCCTCAATTTGGTATAGGTGATCCTTGTATTTTTTTTGGCATGCATAAAAAAATTCAGCTAAAAACTCCAAGTGGAGAAGATTTTGTGACCGTTTGAAAAAAGTGTCCCCATTTCAGACACTTTAATGGCTACTGGCAGCAAACCTATAAAATCTCAAATGCTCTTAGAGGCAGAATGCACAAGTTGGGGATCGGCCTGGTCCCCCCTGCGTGCTGTCAATCCTGCTGCTACAACCCTTGGTTCGGTCTGATCTTAGACTGGGAATGAACATCGTATGCTTAAGTCAACACACGAAACGAGCATGCGGGCGCTGAGCCGGTCGGAGAGGCATAATGTGCAAGCCGGGGATCGGCTCGGTCCCCCTCTGTGTGCTGCCAGTCCCACTACCACAACCCTCGGTCCGGCTAGGGCTTAGACATGGAATGAACTCCCTATGCCTAAGCTAACCCACGGAATGGGCGTGCAGGCACTCAGCTGACTGGAGAGGCAGAATGAGCAAGTCGGGGATTGGCCCAGTCCCCCCTGCGTGCTGCCGATCTTGTTGCCACAACCCTCGGTCCGGTCTTATCTTAGATTGGGAATGAACTTTGTATGCTTAGACTGGGGAGAACTCCGTATGCCTAAGTCAACCCATGAAACGAGCGTGCGGGTGCTCAACCGACCAGAGAGGCAGGATGCGCAAGCTGGAGATCAAAGGGGTGGTAGGTGGGTTCAATCACATCTTCATATTTCTGCCATGCCAATGCCATTTTTATGGCTTGTAAATTCATACAATGGTCCCCTAAGCCTTCATGTGAAGTTTCATGGCAAGACGACCAGTTTTTTATTTTTCATGATTTTTGAAACATTTTGCGATTCGGGATTGTTTAAATTTTTTTTAGAAAGTGTTTTGTCCCCAAATTTGGTAGAGGTGATCCTTGTATTTTTTTTGGCATGCACAAAAAACTTCAGCTAAAAACTCGAAGTGGAGAAGATTTTGCGACCGTTTGAAAAGAGTGTCCCCATTTCAGACACTTTAATGGCTACTGGCTGCAAACCTTTAAAATCTCAAATGCTCTTTAAGGGGGTGTGAGTTCTCAAGGTTTGATGAGGGATAGGGGGCCAATATAAGGGCCAAGTGTCACACCCTGGGTAGGCACGCCAGGCACATCAGATGCACCAGCAGGCGAGCCAGAGGTTGAGGCCTGCAGACCAGGCGTGCTGGCCGGTATCTGCGCGCAAAGCCTAGCAAACGAGTTCAGAATGCCTGTCCAACTTGCAGGCCAGCCCGTGAGACCTGCCTGCACCACATCCAGAAGGGCCCAAGGTGCTGGACACGCAAGGGAAGCTTCTGAAAGCAGGCAGGATCAGCAACAGCATCCTGACAGATTTGGTTGACCCTAAAAATCAGGAGTTCGCATCCTGATTGATTGTAATCTGTATAATCTCATGATTTTAGGCTTTATTCTAGGGATATTGCCATTAAGTGTGGATCGATAGCACGCAGGGGGGACCGGGTCGATCTCTGGCTTGCACATTCTGTCTCTCCGATCGGCTGAGCGCCCGCACGCCCGTTTCGTGGGTTGGCTTAGGCATAGGGAGGTCATTCCATGTCTAAGCCCCAGCTGGACCGAGGATTATGGCAGCAAGACCGACACCGTAAGCTTTCTTTGAACAAGCAATAGATCATGCGGCACTTGAATGGGTGCTCCCAACCAAGTCGGCCTTCGATAGATCGATATCTGAACAAATAACCATAAGCCATGGTTAGTCCCAAGCATTCACAATAAGACACAATATATCGAGATCGATCTCAAGAACACACACAAAAAGGCATATTCGCATCAAGAAAAAGAAAAACACATCGAGGCAACCATCGGGACATTCAATCGGGGTGAGTTTTATTATGGTTGGGAATCATACATCAGGACCTTCCACCATCACTAGGGCCAGGGGGCAGCCCTTGGTGGGTGGCCTAGGCTCACATAGCAACCGGTGAGATAGCCCAACACTACGCTGCCGGCTCACCCCCCTAAAGAGACTTAGAGATTTTAGAGCTATGCTACCAGTAACCATTACAATGTTTGAAATGGGGACACTTTTCCTAGCACAAGGGATCTACCCGGCCATGGCCCTATACATGGGTGGCTTATGGCAACCTAAGTCCTAGTCATGGCCCTATACAAGGTTGGCTCATGACATCTTCCCCCACCTATTCTATCGATGTCCTCGTCGACTTGCTGGCTTGAAATTCTTTAATCTTCTTTTGAAATCTCTGGAGGTCGTGTTCTCTCTCCCAGCTGGTTTCTTCTAGTCTTAATCCCTCCCACTTCACTAAGTACTCCCGAACTAGTCTTCGAGATATCTTGGTTTCCCTATCAGCTAAGATCTCTTTGACTCGATGCTTTGAGGGTGGCTTCATGGTGATGGTGGCTCTGGTTGGCTCCCTTTGGCTAGCATCTGTAAGATCTGCATGGAAAGGTTTTAGGTTACTCACATGAAATACTGGGTGCACTTTCATCCACTTTGGTGGGTCAATTTTGTAAGAAGCATTCCTCACCTTGGGAAAGACCCTTACTAGACCTTTATATTTGTGCACCAGTCTATGATCTCTCTTTCTCAAGAACCTAGTTTGTTTAGGAACTAGTCGAACAAGAACCAAATCACCAACTTGAAATTGTTGAGCCCTACAACTCTTGTTTGCCCATTTCTTCATCCGCTTTGATGCTTTCTCTAGGTAGGCTTGTGTAATCTCTGTGTTTTGTTTCCACTCCTTACTGAGATTGAAGGCTCTCGGATTCTTTCCTCCATATTATTCCAAGGAAGTGTGGGGTAGCCTTGGTTATTGTCTGGTGACCACCTCAAATGGGCTCTTATTGGTGAAAGAGCTTTTATTGGAATTAAAGCAGAGTTGAGCCATGTCTAATAATGAAGGCCAGTCTTTCTGATTGGCTTGAACAAAGTGCCTCAAGTATTCCTCTAATAATCCGTTGAACTGTTCCATTTGACCATCGGTTTGAGGGTGATAGCTTGAGGAGATGTTGAGTTGGGACCCCAATATCTTGAAAAGTTCTCTCCAGAAGGACCCTGTGAATCTCGGATCTCGATCGCTGACAATGTTTTGAGGGAGGCCCCAGTATTTGACCACATGTTTGAACAATAGTCGAGCTGTGTCTTTCGCTGTGTAATATTTATGAGCAGGAATGAATGTGGTGTACTTAGAGAACCGGTCAATCACCACCAAAATAGCTCCAAGGTCACCAATCTTGGGTAGGCTTGAAATTAAATCGAGGGAAAGGCTTTCCCATGGTTTGGTGGGTACTTGTAGTGGTTCAAGCATGCCTGCAGGTTTCCTTCTTTCAACCTTGTCTTGTTGGCAAATAAGGTAAGTCTTCATATAGTCCATCACATCTTGTCGCATGTGAGGCCAATAGTATCCCTGTTTTAATAACGCCAAAGTGCGTAGCCAACCCGGGTGTCCCACCCATGGTGTGTCTTGACATTCCCTCATCAGCATCTGTCTCAGACCTTCTACTCTTGGCACAAACACTCAAGGCCCCTTAGTCCATAAGATCCCATTTTCTTGCCAGAAGTACTTGGACTTCCCTTCTTCCACTAGCTTCAGGATGGCACAAGCTTGCGGGTCCTTCCCTAAGTGATCTCCAATCAACTTGTGAATGTCTGTAGTGGCTTTGCTAGCCACCATTGGGGCAATTCTTCTAAGGGCTGCTAAATCTGCTCGCCTGCTCAATGCATCGGCCACCTGATTGGTCTTTCCAGCGGTGTGCTCAAAACAAAAGTCAAACTCCGCTAAAAATTCCTGCCACCTAGCTTGTTTTGCCGTAAGCCTTGGTTGGGTGAGAAAATGGCTAACGGCCAATTGTCTGTCTTCACAACAAAGTGTGAACCCAACAAATAATGTCGCCAAGCCCTCAAGCAGTGAACCACCGCCAGGAGTTTTTTTTCTTGGGACGTATATTTCTTTTCAGCTTCACTTAGCTTCTTACTTTCAAACACTATCGGTTGATGTTGTTGCAAAAGCACTTCTCCAATAGCAAAATAAGATGCATTCATCTGAACTTCGAAAGGCTTTTCAATATCAAGGAGAGCTAAGATGAGATCCTTTATAATAGCATCTTTCAATCCCTCAAAGGCCTCTTGGCACTCACTCGTTCAACACCATTTATGCTCGTTCTTCAATAGCTCCGTGAGGACCGTGGTCTTGCGAGAGTACCCTTCCACAAACCTTCTATAATAGTTGACTAGTCCCAAAAATGAGCGGAGCTCACTAATGTTCTTCAGTGTTGTCCACTCTTTGATGGCCCTAACCTTTTCCATGTCCATTCGAATGTGGCCACGTTCGACAATGTGACCAAGAAAATGGATTTGGGTCTGAGCAAATGCACAGTTCTCCCTTTTTATGTATAACTGGTGGTCCTGTAATCTTTGAAGTACCTGGCGTAGGTGTTCTTGATGTTCTTCCAAGGTGGATCTATATACCACTATATCATCTAAATAAATGACTACAAATTTGTCTAGGTAGTCATGGAATACCTGATTCATCAATGTACAAAATGTGGCAGGAGCATTGGTCAGTCCAAAGGGCATAACAAGAAATTCAAATGCACCATACCGTGTCACACAAGTGGTTTTTGGCTTATCTCCCTCAACAATTCTGACCTGTTGGTAGCCAGATCTCAGGTCCAATTTGGAGAAGTACTTGGCCCGGCTCAATTGATCAAACAAGTCTGCTATAAGGGGGATGAGATATTTGTTTCTTACGGTGACTTTGTTCAGGGCCCTATAGTCAACCACATAATCGCAAACTTCCATCATGCTTCTTCTGAAATAGCACTGGCGCTCCGAAAGGAGCCTTTGATGGTCTGATGAACTCGACTTGTAGCAGCTCATCTAATTGTTTTCTTAGTTCGACCAACTCTGGCGGGGCCATGCAGTAAGGAGCTCTAGCAGGGGGTTTTGCTCCTGAGAGGAGCTTAATTTCATGGTCCACTGCTCGTCGAGGGGGTAGAACCTTAGGCAACATCTCTGGCATCACCTCTTCGAATTCTTCCAACATTTTTCCCACACCATCAGGTATTGGTTCTACTTTTGACCCTTCTTTGTAGATTGGCATAGCCACAAAGGAGGGTTCCCCTCTCTTTACCCTTTTCTTGAACTGCAAAGCTGAAATCATTTTCTTCCCACTCTTTGGTAAGATGTTGATTGGCACCACACATGGGTTTTCCCCTAAGAACAATAAGCAGCTAGCGACGGGGATAGGGATGACCTGAGCCAACATCATGAAGTCCAATCTGAGAACAACATCAAAGTCATCCATGGTACCTTCCCTTCCCATGGCCCCAATCAGGTTGTCGTACTCTTGGAGCTTCCACTGATCGTAAAGGCTGGCGAGTTGATTGCCTTCATTTGTCCACAGTCTTTATCAATTTGAAGACCACACCTTTTTGCTTCTTTGGGTGTGATGAAAGTGTCGGTTGCACCCGTATCCACCATAGCCTTAATGGCTTTCTCATTGATCGTCAAGTTCACATACATCAAGCTTCTACTTTGCTCTTTCTTTATAGTGTTCAATTGGGTGCGAAGGGCATTGAGGAACCTTATTGAACCCATCCTAGCTGGCTCCTCTTCAGCTTCTTGAACGTTCTCTGGTGCTTTTACAGACTCTTGAGACGAGGTCCTTAAGGCATTAAGGGCTCCCCTGTGCGAGCATTCAGCCACCCGATGTGACCCCTTGCAAAGAAAGCAAGCTAGTAGTTGCCTAGGCTTGAAAATCCCTGCGTTGCTTGTCTTGGGTAGGGTACTATCTCAACCAAAGGACCTCCTGTCTGATCCACCACTGAAGGGCTGGTCCAACCTGGTTATCTTTCCCCTACTCCCAAAGTTGAAGCTACTGCCAGCTGATAGAGGATTTTTCCATTTTGAAGAGCCATCATTGTAATCATGGAGACGTTCAGCTGCAGCCATGGCCGTGGCCACATCTTGCACTTTCTGTCTTTGTAGTTCTGTCCTCACCCAAGGCTTGAGGCCCTCAAGAAAATAGAACATCTTGTCCTTTTCGGACATGTCTCGAATATCCAACATCAGGGTAGAAAAGCTCCTTACAAACTCTCGCACCGTTCCTGTTTGCACCAATTCTTGAAGTCTCTTTCGAGCCATATACTCCACATTCTCAGGAAAAAATTGGTTTTTCAATTCTCGCTTCAGATCCATCCAAGTCTTAATCGGGCACTCATTATCGACAAACTTGGAATGCCACCATAGCTTGGCATCCCCTATGAGGTACATCGATGCCATTGCTACCTTGTCTTCCTCTGAATTCGTGTGTATAGCTCAGAAGTACTACTCCATGTCAAACAAGAAATTTTCAAGTTTCTTAGCATCCCTTGCCCCCTCATAGCATCGAGGCTCTGGCACCTTGGGCCTTTTTCCCCTTTCCATCGAGCTCGAACCCGATCTAGCCACAGCCATTTGCATGATGCTCACCTGTGCTTTGAGCTCCTCAAACTCCTTTTGGAGAATGTTCAAGGCATCTCTAGCCTCTTCGCTCACATTGTGGAGAGTATCGAACAACTCCCGCTGGGTTGTCTCGATCTCCCTCACTCGGTCTTTAGTCACCATATGAGTTTTCATTGTGGCCACCGTGGCCTCAAGTTCCTCAATTCTCTGTTGATGATTGGGTCCACCACTTGTGGCCATCTCATCCATTTTTCTAGCACTTCTCAACTGTGCTCTGATACCACATGTCACAGACTAAGCTTTCTCTCAACAAGCAATAGACCGTGCGGCACTTGAATGGGTGCTCCCAACCAAGTTAGCCTTCAATAGATCGATATCTGAACAAAAAACCATAAGCCATAGTTAGTCCCAAGCATTCACAACAAGACACAATATATCGAGATCGATCTCAAGCACACACACAAGAAGGCATATTCACATCGAGAAAAAGAAAAACACATCGAGGCAACAATCGGGACATTCAATCGGGGTGAGTTTTATTATAGTCGGGAATCATACATTGGGACCTCCCACCATCATCAGAGCCAGGGGGCAGCCCTTGGTGGGTGGCCTAGGCTCGCATAGCAACCGGTGAGACAGCCCAACACTACGCTGCCGACTCACCCCCCTAAAGAGCCTTAGAATTTTAGAGCTATGCTACCAGTAACCATTACAATGTTTGAAATGGGGACACTTTTCCTAGCACAAGGGATCTACTCGGCCATGGCCCTATACATGGGTGGCTTATGGCAACCTAAGTCCCGGTCATGGCCCTATACAAGGTTGGCTCATGAGACCCAACTTACGCATTATGCCTCTCCGACCGACTCAGCGCCTGCACATTCATTTCATGGGTTGACTTAGGCATACGGAGTTCATTCCCAGTCTAAGATCAGATCGGACTAAGGGTTACGGTAGCTGGATCGACAACACGTAGGGGGGACCAGGCCGATCCTCCACTTGCACATTCTGCCTCTCCGACCGGCTGAACGATCGCATGCTCGTTTCGTGGGTTGGCTTAGGCATATGGAGTTCATTCCATGTCTAAGCATACGGAGTTCATTCCTAGTCTAAGAACGGATAGGATCGAGGGTTGCGGTAGCAGGACTAGCAGCAGGATCAGCAGCATGCAGGGGGGACCGGGCCGATCCCCGGCTTACGCATTCTACCTCTTCGACCGACTGAGCACCCACACGCTCATTTCGTAGGTTGGCTTAGGCATACAGAGTTCATTCCATGTCTAAGCCCCAGTCAGACCGAGGGTTATGGCAGCAGGACCGACAAAGGGATCGACAGCACGCAGAGGGGGATCAGGTTGATCCCCGATTTACGCATTATGACTCTTCGGCCAGCCTCTTCGGTCGGTTGAGTTCCTGCACGCTCATTTCATGGGTTGACTTAGGCATACGGAGTTCATCCCCAGTCTAAGCATACGGAGTTCATTCCCAGTCTAAGATCGGACCAGACCAAGGGTTGCGGCAGCAGGATCGACAGCACACAGTGGGGACCGAGTCGATCCTCGGCTTGCGTATTCTACCTCTCCGGCTGGCTGAGCGCCCGCACGTCCATTTCGTGGGTTGGCTTAGGCATAGGGAGTTCATTCCATGTCTAAGCCCCAGCCGGACTGAGGGTTGTGGCAGTGGGACTGGCAGCACGCAGAGGGGGATCAGGCCGATCCTCGGCTTGCACATTATGCCTCTTCGGTCGGCCCAACACCCGCACGCTTGTTTCATGGGTTGACTTATGCATACGAAGTTCATTCCTAGTCTAAGATCAGACCGGACCAAGGGTTGCGGTAGCAGGATCGATAGCACATAGGGGGAGACTGGGCCGATCCTCGACTTACGCATTCAGCCTCTCCGACTGGCTGAGCGCCCACATGATCGTTTCGTTGGTTGGCTTAGGCATACGGAGTTCATTCCATGTCTAAGCATACAGAGTTCATTCCCAGTCTAAGATTTTGAGCCACGGTGCACATGCTGGGCTCGGGCATGTACTGGTGCCACATTTTTTTCACCCGGGGCACCATCGTTGGAGCATCATCGAAGCATCCCAGAAGCATCGTCAGAGAGCCTAACCGACAGCATTGGGGGTTCCGATGATTGGGGGGCCGGGGGGGTGTGCGCACATGATGTGCGATGGGTGCTGGTACTTGGCCCTTATATTGGCCCCCTATCCCTCATCAAACCTCGAGAACTCACACCCCCTTAAAGAGCATTTGAGATTTTATAGGTTTGCTGCCAGTAGCCATTAAAGTGTCTGAAATGGGGACACTTTTTTCAAACGGTCACAAAATCTTCTCCACTTCGAGTTTTTAGCTGAATTTTTTTGTGCATGCCAAAAAAAAAATACAAGGATCACCTCTACCAAATTTGGGGATAAAACTATTTCCAAAAAAAATTTTAAAAATCTCGAACCGCAAAAAGTTTCAAAAATCGTGAAAATAGAAAACGGGTCGTCTTGCCACGAAACTTCACATGAAGGCTTAAGGGACCATTGTATGAATCTAAAAGCCATAAAAATGGCATTGGCATGTCAGAAATATGAAAATGTGCTTGAACCAACCTACCACCCGTTCGATCCCCGGCTTGCGCATCTTGCCTCTCTGGTCGGCTGAGCGCCCGCACGCTCGTTTCGTGCATTGACTTAGGCATACGGAGTTCATCCCCAATCTAAGCATACGTAGTTCATTCCTAGTCTAAGATCTGACTGGACCGAAGGTTGTAGTAGCAGGATCAACAGTACGCAGAAGGGACTGGGCTGATCCCCGACTTGTGTATTCTGCCTCTCTGGTCGGCTGAGTACCCGAATGCCTGTTTCGTGGGTTGGCTTAGGCATACGGAGTTCATTCCATGTCTAAGCCCCAGTCAGACCGAGGGTTGTGGCAGTGAGACCGACAGCACGTAGAGTGGGATCGGGCCGATCCTCGACTTGCACATTATGCCTCTCTGGCCGGCTCAGTGCCCGCATGCTAATTTTGTGGGTTGACTTAGGCATACGAAGTTCATTCCCAGTCTAAAATTGTACCGGACCGAGGGTTACGACAGCAAGATCGACAGCACGGAGGGGTAGATCGAGCCTATCCTCGGCTTGCACATTTTGCCTCTCCGGTCGGCTGAGCGCTTGTACGCTAATTTCATGGGTTGGCTTAGGCATACCGAGTTCATTCCATGTCTAAGCCCCAGTCAAACCGAGGGTTGTGCCAGCAAGACTGGCAGCAGGATCGATAGCACGCAGAGGGGGATCGGGCTGATCCTTGGCTTGTGCATTATGTCTCTCCGACCGACCTCTCTGATCGACTGAGCGCCCGCACCCTCGTTTCATGGGTTGACTTAGGCATACGGAGGTCATCCCCAATCTAAGCATACGAAGTTCATTCCCAATCTAAGATCAAACTGGATCAAGGGTTGCGACAGCAGGATCGATAGCATGCAGGGAGGATCAGACCGATCCCTGGCTTGCACAATCTACCTCTCTGATCGGTTGAGCGCCCGTACGCCCGTTTCATGGGTTGGCTTAGGCATAAGGAGTTCATTCCATGTCTAAGCCCCAGCGAAACTAAGGGTTGTGGCAGCGGGATCGACAGCACGCAGAGGGGGCCTGGGCCGATCCTTAGCTTGCGCATTATGCCTTTTCGACCGGCTCAGCGCCCGCACGCTCATTTTGTGGGTTGGCTTAGGCATACGGAGTTCATTCCATGTCTAAGCATATGGAGTTCATTCCCAGTCTAAGATCGGACCGAACCGAGGGTTGCGATAGCAGGACCAGCAGCAGGATTGACAGCACGTAGGGGGGATCGGACTGATCCCCGGCTTGCACATTCTGCCTCTCCGGTTGGCTGAGCGCTTGCACGCTCGTTTCATGGGTTGGCTCAGGCATACGGAGTTCATTCAATGTCTAAGCCCCAGTTGGATCGAGGGTTATGGTAGCAGGACCGGCAGTGGGATCGGTAACACGTAGAGGGGGACCGAACTGATCCCCAGCTTGGGCATTATGCCTCTCCGGATGGCTCAATGCCCAAATGCTCGTTTTGTGGGTTGACTTAGGCATACGGACTTCATTCCCAGTCTAAGATCAGATCGGACCAAGGGTTGCAACAACAGGATCGACAGTACGTAAGGGGGGACCGGGTCAATCCCTGGCTTACGCATTCTACCTCTCCAGTCGGCTGAGCGCTCACACGCTCATTTCATGGGTTGGCTTAGGCATACGGAGTTCATTCCATATCTAAGCATATGGAGTTCATTCCCAGTCAAAGATCAGACCAGACCGAGGGATGCGACAGCAGGACCAATAGTAGGATCGACAGCACACAGGGGGGGACCGAGTCGATCCCTGGCTTGTGCATTCTACCTCTCTGGCCGGCCTCTTCGGCCGGCTGAGCGCCCGCACACTCGTTTTATGGGTTCACTTAGGCATACGGAGTTCATCCCCAGTCTAAGCATACGAAGTTCATTCCCAGTCTAAGATCAAACTGGATCGAGGGTTTCGGCAGCAAGATCGACAGCATGTAGGGGGGATCAGGCCGATCCCTAACTTGCGTATTTTGCCTCTCCAGCCGGTTGAGTGCTCGCACGCTCGTTTCATGGGTTGGCTTAGGCATAAAGAGTTCATTCCATGTCTAAAACCCAGTCGAACCGAGGGTTATGGCAGCAGGACCGACAGCGGGATCGGCAGCACGCAGAGGAGGATCAAGCTGATCCTCGGCTTATGCATTATATCTCTCCAACCGGCCTCTCCGACCGGCTGAGCGCCCGCACGTTGGTTTCATGGGTTGACTTAAGCATACAGAGGTAATCCCCAGTCTAAGCATACGAAGTTCATTCCCAGTCTAAGATTAGACCGAATCGAGGGTTGTGGCAGCAGGATCGACAGCATGCAGGGGGGACCGGATCGATCCCTGGCTTGCACATTCTGCCACTCGGGCTGGCTGAGCGATCGTACGCCCGTTTCGTGGGTTAGCTTAGACATAGGGAGTTCATTCCATGTCTAAGCCCCACCAAAACTAAGGGTTGTGGCAGTGGGATCGACAGCACACAGAGGGGGATCGATCCCCGGCTTGCGCATTATGCCTCTCCGATCGACTCCGCGCCCGAACGCTCGTTTTGTGGTTTGACTTAGGCATACGGAGTTCATTCCCAGCCTAATATCAGATCAGACCGAGGGTTGCGGTAGCAGGATCGACAGCACATAGGGGGGACCGGGTTGATCCCCAGCTTGCGCATTCTGCCTCTTCGGCCGGCTGAGCACCCGCACACTCGTTTCGTGGGTTGGCTTACACATACGGAGTTCATTCCATGTCTAAGCATAGGGAGTTCATTCCTAGACTAAGATCAGATCGGACCGAGGCTGGCGGCAGCAGGATCGACAGCACGTAGGGGGGACCGGGTCGATCCTTGACTTGGGCATTTTACCTCTCCAGTCGGCTGAGCGCCAGCACGTTCGTATCATGGGTTGACATAGGCATACGGAGTTCATACCTAGTCTAAGCGTACGGAGTTCATTCCCAGTCTAAGATCGAATCGAACCGAGGGTTACGACAGCAGGATCGACAGCATGCAGGGGGGATCGGGCCGATCCCTGACTTGCGCATTCTGCCTCTCCGATCGGCTGAGTGCCCGTACGCCCGTTTCGTGGGTTAGCTTACGCATAGGTAGTTCATTCCATCTCTAAGCCCCAGCCAGACCGAGGTTGTGGTAGCGGGACTGGCAACACGTAGAGGGGGATCGAGCCGATCCCCGGCTTGTGCATTCTGCCTCTTCGACCGGCTGAGCGCCCTCACGCTCCTTTTATGGGTTGGCTTAGGCATACGAAGTTCATTCCATCTTTAAGCATACGGAGCTCATTCCCAGTCTAAGAGTTTGAGCCATGGTGTACATGCTGGGCTCGGGCATGTGTTGGTGTCGCATTTTTTTCGCCCGAGGCACCATCATCGGAGCATCGCTGGAGAGCCTAACCGGTGGTATTAGGGGTTCCAACAATTGGGGGGCCGGGGGGTGTGTGCACATGATGTGCAGTGGGTGCTGGTACTTGGCCATTATATTACCCCCTATCCCTAATCAAACCTCAAGAACTCAGACCCCCTTAAAGAGCATTTGAGATTTTATAGGTTTGCTGCCAATAGCCATTAAAGTGTCTGAAATGGGGGACACTTTTTTCAAATGGTCACAAAATCATCTCCACTTCGAGTTTTTAGCTGAATGTTTTTTTGAATGCCAAAAAAAATACAAGGATCACCTCTACCAAATTTGGGGACAAAATGCTTTCTAAAAAAATTAAAAAAATCTTGAACCACAAAAAGTTTCAAAAATCGTGAAAAATAGAAAACGGGTCGTCTTGCCACGAAACTTCACATGAAGGCTTAGGGGACCATTGTATGAATTTACAAGCCATAAAAACGGCATTGGAATGGCAGAAGTGTGAAGATGTGCTTGAACCCACCTACCACCCGTTCGATCCCCGGCTTACGCATCCTGCCTCTCTCGTCGGCTGAGTGTCCGCACGCTCATTTCGTGGGTTGACTTAGGCATACGGAGTTCATCCCCAGTCTAAGCATACAGAGTTCATTCCCAGTCTAAGATCAGACCAGATCGAGGGTTACGGTAGCAGGATCAGCAAGATGTAGAGGGGACTGGGCCGATCCCTGGCTTGCGCATTCTACCTCTCCGGTCGGCTGAGCACCCGTACGCCTATTTCATGAGTTGGCTTAGGTATAGGGAGTTCAGTCCATGTCTAAGCCCCAGTCGGACCGAGGGTTGTGGCAGTGGGACCGACAGCACGCACAGAGGGATGGGTCGATCCCCGACTTGTGCATTTTGCCTCTCCGATCGGCTCAACACCCGCACGATCGTTTCATGGGTTGACTTAGGCATATGAAGTTCATTACCAGTCTAAGATTGGACCGGATCAAGGGTTGCGGCAGTAGGATCGACAGCATACAGGGGGGGATCGGGCCGATCCCTGGCTTGCGCATTCTGCCTCTCCGACCGACTGAGCGCTCGGACGCTTGCTCGTTTCGTGGGTTGGGTTAGGCATACGAAGTTCATTCCATATCAAAGCATACGGAGTTCATTCCTAGTCTAAGATCAGACCAGACCGAGGGTTGCGGCAGCAGGATCGACAGCATGCAGGGGGGACCGAGCTGATCCCCGGCTTGCGCATTCTGCCTCTCCGGCCGACTGAGCGCCCGTACCCTCATTTCGTGGGTTGGCTTAGGCATACGGAGTTCATTCCATGTCTAAGGCCCAATCTGACCGAGGGTTGTGGCAGAAGGACCGGCAGCGGGATCGGTAGCACGTAGAGGGGTATCGGGTTGATCCTCGGCTTACGCATTATGCCTCTTCGGTCGGTTGAGCACCCGTATGCTCGTTTCATGGGTTGACTTAGGCATACAAAGTTCATCCCCAGTCTAAGTATATGGAGTTCATTCCCAGTCTAAGATCAGATTGGACTGAGGGTTACGGCAGCAGGATTGACAGCACGCAGGGGGGATCGGGCCAATCCCTAGCTTGCACATTCTGCCTCTCCGACCGGCCGAGCGCCTGCACGCCCGTTTCATGGGTTGGCTTAGGCATAGGGAGTTCATTCAATGTCTAAGCCCCAGCCGGACCGAGGGTTGTGGTAGCAGGATTGGCAGCACACAGAGGGGGACCAAGCCGATCCCCGACTTGCGCATTATGCCTCTCCGGCTGGCTCAACGCCCGCACGCTCATTTCGTGGGTTCACTTATGCATACAGAGTTAATTCCTAGTCTAAGATCAGATCGGACCGAGGGTTGCGACAGTAGGATCGATAGCACGCAGGGGGGACTAGGCCGATCCCTGGCTTGCACATTCTGCCTCTCCAGCCAGCTGAGCACCGACATGCTTGTTTCGTGGGTTGGCTTAGGCATACGGAGTTCATTCCCAGTCTAAGATTTTGAGCGACAATGCACAAGCTGGGCTTGAGCATGTGCTAGTGCCATATTTTTTTTGCCTGGGGCACCATCGCCGGAGCATCGTCGAAGAGCCTAACCGGCGGCATTGGGGGTTTCAGCGATTTTGGGGGGCCGGGGGGTGTGCGCACATGATGTGCAATGGGTGCTGGTACCTTGCCCTTATATTGGCCCCCTATCCCTCATCAAACTTTGAGAACTCACACCCCCTTAAAGAGCATTTGAAATTTTATAGGTTTGCAGCCAGTAGCCATTAAAGTGTCTGAAATGGGGACACTTTTTTCAAACGGTCACAAAATCTTCTCCACTTCGAGTTTTTAGCTGAATTCTTTTATGCATGCCAACAAAAATACAAGGATCACCTCTACCAAATTTGGGGACAAAACTTTTTCTAAAAACATTTTAAAAAATCTCGAACCGTAAAAATTTTTGAAAATCACGAAAAATAGAAACGGGTCGTCTTGCCATGAAATTTCACATGAAAGCTTAGGGGAACATTGTATGAATTTACAAGCCATAAAAATGGCATTGGCATGGCAAAAATATGAAGATGTGCTTGAACCCACCTACCACCCCTTTGATCTCCGACTTGCACATTCTGCCTCTCCGGCTGGCTGAGCGCCTGCACGCTCGTTTCGTGGGTTGGCTTAGGCATACAGAGTTCATTCCATGTCTAAGCCCCAGTCGTATCGAGGGTTGTGGTAGCAAGACCGGTAGCGAGATCGGTAGCACACAGAGGGTGATCGGGCTGATCCCTGACTTGCGCATTATGCCTTTCCGACTGGCCTCTCTAGCCTGCTGAACGCTCGCACGCTCGTTACGTAGGTTGACTTAAGCATACAGAGTTCATCCCTAGTCTAAGCATATGGAGTTTATCCCCAGTCTAAGCATACGGAGTTCATTCCCAGTCTAAGATCGGATCAGATCGAGGGTTACGGTAGTAGGATCGGCAGCACGTAGGGGGGACCGAGCCAATCTCGGTTTACGCATTCTGTCTGATTGCCCGCACGCTCATTTCATCGGTTGGCTTAGGCATAGGCAGTTGATTCCATGTCTAAGCCCCAGCCAAACTGAGGGTTGTGGCAGCAGGACCAATAGCACACAGAGGGGGATCGGGTCGATCCCCAGCTTATGCATTATGCCTCATCCACCAGCTCAGTGCGCGCGCTCATTCCGTGGATTGAGTTATGCATACGAAGTTCATTCCCAGTCTAAGATCTGATCGTACCAAGGGTTGCAGCAGCAGGATCGGTAGCACGCAGGGGGGACCGGGCTGATCCTCGACTTGCGCATTCTGCCTCTTCGACCGACTGAGTGCCCGTACGTTCATTTCGTGGGTTGGCTTAGGCATACGTAGTTCATTCCATTACTAAGCATATGGAGATCATTCCCAGTCTAATATCAGACTGGACTGAGGGTTGCGGCAGCAGCACCAGTAATAGGATCGACAGCACGTAGGGGGATCGGGTCGATCCTTGGCTTGTCCATTCTGCCTCTCCGATTGGCCTCTCCGGTCGGCTGAGTGCCCGCACGCTCGTTTCGTGGGTTGACTTAGGCATATGGAGTTCATCCCCAGTCTAAGCATATGGAGTTCATTCCCAACTAAGATTGGATTGGATCAAGGGTTGCGGTAGCAGGATCAGTAGCATGCAGAGGGGATCGGGCCGATCCCCAGATTGCACATTCTGCCTCTCCGGTCGGCTGAACGCCCACACGCCCGTTTCATGGGTTGGCTTAGGCATAGGGAGTTCGTTCCATGTCTAAGCCCCAGTCAGACCGAGGGTTGTGGCAGTGGGACTGATAGCACACAAAGAGGGACTGGGCTGATCTTCGGTTTATGCATTACACCTCTCTGGCCGGTTCAGCGCTCGTACACTCGTTTCATAGGTTGACACAGGCAAACGGAGTTCATTCCTAGTCTAAGATCAGACTAGATCGAGGGTTGTGGTAGCAGGATCGACAGCACGCAGAAGGGATCGGGCCGGTCCCTGGCTTGCGCAGTCTGCCTTTTCGATCGGTTGGAGGCCCACATGCTCGTTTCGTGGGTTGGCTTAGGTATACGGAGTTCATTCCATGTCTAAGCATATGGAGTTCATTCCCATTCTAAGATCAGACCGGACCAAGGGTTGCGGCAGTAGCACCAGTAGCAGGATCGATAGCATGCCCGGGGGGATCGGGCCGATCCACGACTTGCACATTTTACCTCCCCGGCCGACTGAGTGCACGCGCGCTCATTTCTTGGGTTAACTTAGGCATACGGAGTTCATTCCATGTCTAAGCCCCAGCCGGACTGAGTGTTATGGCAGTAGGACCGGCAACGGGATCGACATCACGCAGAGGGGGATTGAGTCGATCCCTGACTTACGCATTATGCCTCTCCGGCTGGTTGAGCTCCCGTACGCTTGTTTCTTGGGTTGACTTAGGCATACGAAGTTCATTACGGAGTTCATTACGGAGTTCATTCCCAGTCTAAGATCGGACCAGATCAGGCGTTACGGTAGCGGGACCGACAGCATGCAGAGGTGGATCGAGTTGATCCCCCTTTTACGCATTATGCCTCTCCGGCCAGCTCAACGCCCGAACGCTTGTTTCGTGGATTGACTTAGGCATACGGAGTTCATTCCCAGTCTAAGATCGGATCGAACCGAGGGTTGTGGTAGCAAGATCGACAGCACATAAGGGGGGACTAGGCCGGTCCCTGACTTACGCATTCTGCCTCTTCGATCGACTGAGCGCCCGCACGCTCGTTTCATGGGTTGGTTTAGGCATACGGAGTTCATTCCATGTCTAAGCATACGGAGTTCATTTCTAGTCTAAGATCAGACCGGACTGAGGGTTGCAGTAGCAGGACCAGCAGTAGGATCAATAGCACATAGGGGGGTCGGGTCAATCCCAGGCTTACGTATTTTGCCTCTCCGATCGACCTCTCACCTAGACGCTCGTTTCGTGGGTTGGCTTAGGCAAACAGAGTTCCTTCCATGTCTAAGCCTTAGCCAGACCAAGGGTTGTGGCAACAGGACCGGTAGCAGGATCGACAACGCACAGAGGGGGACCAGGCTGATCCCCGACTTGCACATTATGCCTCTTCAGCTGGCCTCTCTGGCCGACTGAGCGCCCGCACGCTTGTTTCGTGAGTTGACTTAGGCATACAGAGTTTATCCCCAGTCTAAGCATACGGAGTTCATTCCCAGTCTAAGATCAGATCGGACTGAGAGTTACGACAGCAGGATCGGTAGCACGTAGGGGGGACCGAACGGATCCCTGGCTTACGCATTCTGCCTCTCCAACCGGTTGAGCGCTCGTACGTCCGTTTCGTGGGTTGGCTTAGTCATAGGGAGTTCATTCCATGTCTAAGCCCCAGTGGGACTGAGGGTTGTGGCAGCGGGACCGACAGTATGCAGAGAGGGACCGAGCTGATCCTCGGCTTACGCATTATGCCTCTCCGACCAGCTCAACGCCCGAACACTCATTTCGTGGGTTGACTTAGGCATACGAAGTTCATTCCCAGTCTAAAATCAGACCGGACTGAGGGTTTTGGCAGTAGGATTGACAACATGCAGGGGGACCAGGCCGGTCCTCGGCTTATGCATTCTGCCTCTCCGATCGGTTGAGCGCCCGCACGCTCGTTTCGTGGGTTAGTTGAGGCATACGGAGTTCATTCCATGTTTATGCATATAGAGTTCATTCCCAGTGTAAGATCAGATCAGGATCGAGGGTTGCAGTAGCAGGACCAGCAGCAAGATCGGTAGCATGTAGGGGGGACCGAGCCGATCCTCGGCTTACGCATTCTACGTCTCTGGCCGACTGAGCTCCCGCCCGCTCGTTTCATCAGTTGGCTTAGGCATATGGAGTTCATTCGATGTCTAAGCTCCAGCTGGATCGAGGGTTGTGGTAGCAGGATTGACAGCACGTAGAGGGGGACCGGGCTGATCCCCGACTTGTGCATTATGCCTCTCCGGTCAGCCTCTCCGACTGGCTCAACGCCCGCATACTCGTTTCGTGGGTTGACTTAGGCAAATGGAGTTCATCCCCAGTCTAAGCATATGGAGTTCATTCCCAGTCTAAGATCAGACCAGACCGAAGGTTGCGGCCGCAAGATCGATCCCCGGCTTGCACATTCTGCCTCTTCGATCGGTTGAGTGCCTGCACACCCGTTTCATGGGTTGGCTTAGGCATAGGGAGTTCATTCCATGTCTAAGCCGCAGCCGAACCGAAGGTTATGGTAGCAGGATCGGCAACACGCAGAGGGGGATCGGGCCAATCCCCGGCTTGCGCATTATGCCTCTTCGGCCGGCTCAGCGCCCGCACGCTCGTTTCGTGGGTTGACTTATGCATACGGAGGTCATTCCCAGTCTAAGATCAGACTGGACCGAGGGTTGCGATAGCAGGATCGATAGCACGTAGGGGGATCAGGCTAATCCCTGACTTGTGCATTCTGTCTCTCCGACCGGCGAGCGTCCACACGTTCATTTCGTGGGTTGGCTTAGGCATACGGAGTTCATTCGATGTCTAAGCATACGGAGTTCATTCCCAGTCTAAGATTTTAAGCCACAGTGCCCATACTAGGCTCAGGCATGTGCTGGTGTCGCATTTTTTTGCCCGGGGCACCATCGCCAGAGCATCGTCGGAGAGCTTAACCGGTGGCATTGGGGGTTCCAGCGATTGGGGGGCTAGGGGGGTGTGCGGACATGATGGGCGATGGGTGCTGGTATTTGTGTCACGGGCTCTGACCTTAGACTCAGAAACCGTGCGGCCTTAGGCTTGGAATCTCCTCTTTTATGCCTAAGTCAGCCTAAAACACAAGCGTACAGGCACTAGAACAACGGGAAGGGCTGATTATGCAAGTTAAAGAGAAACAGGATAAGAAGGTAGAATTCTGGAAATGCTCTTGTATTCACTGAAATGAAAGTGTTTGATGGTGTACAAATGAGGGAGGAGCTGCCCTCTATTTATAGTTGAGGCACTAGTTTACACTTAATGGCAATATCCCTAGAATAAAGGCTAAAATCACGGGATTATACAGATTACAATCAATCAGGATGCCAACTCTTGATTTTTTGGGTCAACCCAATATGCCAGGATGCTGCTGCTGATCCTGCCTGCTTCCAGAAGCTTCCCTTGCGTGTCTAGCACCTTAGGCCCTTCTGGATGTGGTGCGGGCAGCTTGTATGCCAGGCCTTGGTCTCACGGGCTGGCCTGCAAGTTGGGCGGACGTTCTGAACTCGTTTACTAGGCTTTGCGTGTAGATACCCGCCAGCACGCCTGGTCTGCAGGCCTCAACCTCTGGCTTGCCTGCTGGTGCACCTGATGTGCCTGCCGCACCCGCCCAGGGCGTGACATTCTCCCCCACCTGATTGTGCAACACCCTTGTTGCATCTTCTGCATGGTACTACCTGATCTGGTCCCCGAACTGCCATAAGTCATCTGTTGGTTCCCAGCTCGCCTCATTGTCTGGAAGTCCCTTCCAGCGCACCAAGTACTCTTGTCTTGGCTGATAGTTCTTCCGTCTTACCTCCCGATCAGCTATGATGCTGTGGACCTCCTTCTCATATGAGGCCCTTGCTCCCAATGGCGCACGCTTTGACTCTGCCCATCCTGGATCTCCCTCATCCTCATGGAACGGCTTGAGCATGCTCACATGGAACATCGGGTGTACCCTCGACTTGGGTGGCATATCCAGCTTGTAGGCAACCTTACCTACCCTCTTCACTACTCGAAAAGGTCCTTCATATCTCCGGACTAGGCCTTTGTGCAGCCCCCTATGGCGCACAATTAGATGCAGCTTCACTAACACCAAGTCTCTAACTCGGAACTGCATGTCCCGCCTATTCTGGTCTACCCACTTCTTTGACCTCTTGGCCGCCTTGTGTAGACAAACTCTGGCCAAGTCAGTTTGCTCCTGCCATGCCTTGGCAAACTTGTATGCTGCTGGATTTGACCCTGTATAACCTACAGCAATCGAACCGGGCGTTAGTGGTTGTTGCCTTGTCACAACCTCAAATGGGCTCTGGTTCATTACCTCGCTCCTTTGCAAGTTGTAGGAAAACTGTGCAATATCTAGCAGCTTTGGCCAGTCCCTTTGTGTGGCACTCACATAGTGCCTGAGGTAGACCTCCAATAGTCCATTCACTCATTCTGTCTGCCCATCGGTCTGCAGATGCATGCTGGTGGAAAAGTTCAAGTCTGACCCCAACAGCTTGAACAACTCAGTCCCCAGAACCTGCCCGTGAAACGCCCATCCCGATCACTAACAATGGTCCTTGGCACTCCCCAGTACTTAACCATGTTCTTCAGGAACAATCAAGCTACCTCATCGGCTGGGCACTCCTTGGTTGCTGGAATGAAGATTCCATACTTGGAAAACCTGTCCACCACTACCATGATGCTTCTAAACCCTTTTGCTTTGGGTAGACCAACTATAAAGTCTAGAGAAACACACTCCCATGGTCGCTCTGGCACTGGCAATTGCTCCAAGAGATCGCCTAGTTTCTGGAGCTCCACCTTGTCCTGTTGGCACACAAGATAAGTCTTTACGTAGGCCTCCACATCGTCCCTCATGTGCGGCTAGTAGTATCGATCCTCGATTAGTGCCAAGGTACGGCTCACGTCGAGGTGTCCAGCCCACCTTGAATCATGGCATTCTTGTAAAACTTCCTTGCGGAGCTTCCCGTGCTACGGCACAAACAGTCTACTGCCCCTGGTGTATAGCAAGCCATCCTGTAACCAAAACCGCCTAGTCTTACCTTGCTGGGCATACTCCATCAAAGCCTTGGCTGTAGGATCATGCGTAAGTCCCTCCTTGATGCACGACACCAGTGACCCCTCTGGTTGGCTAATGGCAGCAAGGTTAGCCTTCTTGCTCAGTGTGTCTGCCACTAGGTTCGCCCACCCCCGCTTGTACTCCATCTAGAAATCAAATTTCGTAAGAAAATCTTGCCATCTCGCCTGCTGGGGGGACAGCTTCTTCTGCATCTGGAAGTAGGTGGTCACCACATTGTCTATCCTAACCATGAACCTCGACCCCAATAGGTAATGGTGCCAAGTGTGCAAGCTGCACCATTGTAGTCATCTCCTTCTCTTGGACCGTGTATTTACGCTCAGTCTCATTCAGCTTCCTGCTCTCGAACGTGACTGGACGTCCCTCCTGCATCAACACGCCCTCTATGGCAAAGTCTGATGCATCCGTATGCACTTTATATGGCGTGGCATGGTCTGGCAAGGCCAAGACTGGCTCCTCGGTCACAGCCCACTTCAACCTGTCAAAGGCTTCCTGGCACCCTGCGTTCCACTCCCATGCTTTCCCTTTCTTGAGCAAGTTAATCAATGGCATGGCTATTGCTGAGTGACCTTTGATTAAGCGCCTGTAGTAGTTGACCAGCCCAAGGAATGATCTCAACTCAGTGACCTTGGCTGGCGGTTACCACTCTAGGATGACGTGTATCTCGCTTTCATCCATGCGTATCCTGCCACCTCCCATTATGTGGCCAAAGAACAGGATCTCCTGCTGGGCGAATGAGCACTTCTCCCTCTTGACAAACAGCTTGTGCGCCTGCAACACCTCAAACACCTATCTCAAGTGGTCTACATGCTCTCTCAAAGTCTGGCTGTAGATCACAATGTCATCCAAATAAACCACAACAAACTGATCAAGGAATGACTGAAGTACCTTGTTCATAAGGGTGCAGAATGTTACTAGGGCGTTCGTGAGTCCAAAAGGCATAACCAAGAACTCATACGAACCATACGAGTGACACATGCTATCTTTGGCTCATCTCCCTCCGTGATCCTGACTTGATAGTAGCCTGACCTCAAATCCAGCTTGGTGAACCACCTTGTGCTCCCAAGTTGATCGAACAAGTCCGTAATGAGTGGGATGGGGTACTTGCTCTTGATGGTTAGCTTGTTCAAAGCCCGGTAGTCTATGCACAGTCGTAACGACCCATCATGCTTGTGCTGAAATAGAACCGGTGCACCATAGGGTGCCTTCGATGGCCTGATGAAGCCAGCATCAACTAACTCTTTGAGCTAATTCCTCAACTCCTCCAACTCTGGTGGAGACATTCAGTAAGGGGCTCTAGCTGGTGGCTTGGCCTCGAACACCAGCTCGATCTTGTGGTCCACCTCCCTTTTAGGTGGTAGCTTTGCGGGCATCACATCACTAAAGGTCTTCAGCACCTTTAGCACCTCCAAGGGTGACTTGGTCTCCTTCTCCCTTGGCTCATCATATTTCAGGGCTGCGAAGAAGGTGTCTTCTTGTCTACTTACCACCTTGGCAAATTAGATGGCTGACACCACCTGTGACCCAACTCTAGACCCTCTCCTCAATGGCACTAGGCATTGGCACCGTGCATCCAAGATGCAAACACAATTGGCAAAAGGCACAACGAGGGCATTAATCCAAACAAGGAAATCCAACCCAATCACAAACCCATAGTTGTCAAGGGGTATTACCTCAATGGTCTCCTTGCCTTCTAGTCTCCAAGCTACAACTCCACTCCCTGCGCTACTCCAATGGCTGGAACTTCATTAGAGTTTACCGTTTTGATGGTACCAGTCCTTTTCTCCACCTTTAGTCCAAGCTTTCGGGCTCTATCACCTAAAATAAAAAGATGTGAGGCACCTGTGTCCACCAGTGCACTCACCTTCTGACATGTAACCATCAGATCCACAAACATCAAGCCCTTTGGCTTGCGGCTCCTCTTACTCTGGACAACATTGAGCACCAACGACCCAAGCTTTGCTGCCCTTGACTCTGGCTTCTCGTCAGACTCCTTGTCTACAGCAGCCAGTTTGCCCTTCTATGGGTAATTACGTGCTATGTGGCTCCCTCCACATAGGTAGCATGCTAGTGGCTCTCGGTCCCCCTTTGCTTTCCACTTGCCTGCTGGTGGCTTCCTCTCGCCATCCTTGGTTGAACGGTCTTGGTCTCCATCCTTGGACTCCCGATCACGGTCCTTCCCCTTGGACTACTTCTTTCGATCCCTATTGTCCCTGCCCTTGGGCTTGGTAGACTCGAACTTGTTCAGAGGCTTGAGGCCTCGATAGTAGTCATGGCTTTAGCCAAGTCATGAACTCCTCTCCTTTGTAGCTCATGCTTCACCCACGGTTTCAGCCCATCCATGAAAGCAAATAAGGTGTCCTTTTCACCTAGATCCGAGATCTGTAGCATCAGTTTAGAGAATTTTTGGACATACTCCCTTATGTCCCCTTGCTGACTTAGCCTGTGTAACTTTGCCCACGCCTCATCATCAGCATACTCCGGGTAAAATTGTTCTCTGAACTTCTTTTGGAACTCTGCCCAGGTTCCAATCTTGGTGCTCCCACGCTTGACATCATCACACTTGTGCCTCTACCATAATAAGGCTACATCAGTGAGATACATAGCAGCAGTGCTTACCTTTATCGCCTCATCTTGCTTGCTCATGGCTTGGAAGTACTGCTCCATACCCCAAAGGTAGTTATCTACTTCCTTGGCCGCCCTAGTCCCCTTGAACTCCTTAGGCTTGGGGACATCCAATCTGGACTTGGACACTCCAGCAAACATGCCATTCCCAATGGCAGTCTTGCAAGCAACGAGCTCACCGGTAAGCTCCTCCATCCGCTAGCACATGGCCTCCATGCCATCACGCAAGGTTAGCACTTCAGCCTCTAAGGTCTGATTCTTTTGGGTGAACACATCCAAGCCTTTGTTGAGAGCAGCTTGCAACTCACTTTGGATCTCCTCCCCTGTGGAGTCTAGCGATGCAATGTGAGTCTCTACCCCTTCAAGCTTCTCCCCCATGTCACCCATGGTCACCTCCACCTTGGCTAGCCTACCGTCCATGGTAGACCAGATATTTCTACAACTAGCTTTCCTCCCTCTTCCATGCCCATGCTCCTGGGCCTCTAGTTGTTGGTTAGCAGCGTCACTTTGGGATGCCATCTCCTCTAACCTGCACAACACAAACATGCAGAATCGAACTTGCTCTGATACCAACTGTCACGGGCTCCGACCTTAGACTCAGAAATCGTGCGGCCTTAGGCTTGGAATCTCCTCCTTTACGCCTAAGTCAGCCTAAAACACAAGCGTACGGGCACTAGAACAATAGGAAGGGCTGATTACGCAAGTTAAAGAGAAACAGGATAAGAAGGCAGAATTCTAGAAATGCTCTTGTATTCACTGAAACAGAAGTGTTTGATGGTGTACAAATGAGGGAGGAGCAGCCCTCTATTTGTAGTTGAGGCTCCAGCTTACACTTAATGGCAATATCCCTAGAATAAAGGCTAAAATCATGGGATTATACAGATTACAATCAATCAAGATGCTAACTCCTAATTTTCAGGGTCAACCAAATATGCCAGGATGCTGCTGCTGATCCTGCCTGCTTCTAGAAGCTTCCCTTGCATGTCCAGCACCTTGGGCCCTTCTGGATATGGTGCAGGCAGCTTGTATGCTAGGCCTTGGTCTCACGGGCTGGCCTGCAAGTTGGGCGGGCGTTCTGAACTCGTTTGCTACACTTTGCGTGCAGATACCCGCCAGCACGCCTGGTCTGCGGGCCTCAACCTCTGGCTCGCCTACTGGTGCGCCTGATGTGCCTGGCTTGCTTGCCCAGGGCGTGACACTTGGCCCTTATATTGGCCCCCTATCCCCCATCAAACCTTGAGAACTCACACCCCCTTAAAGAACATTTGAGATTTTATAGGTTTGCTGCTAGTAGCCATTAAAGTGTCTTAAAAATGGGGACACTTTTTTCAAACGGTCACAAAATCTTCTCCACTTCGAGTTTTTAGCTGAATTTTTTTGTGCATGCCAAAAAAAATAAAAGGATCACCTATACCAAATTTGGGGACAAAATCTTTCTAAAAAAGTTTTAAAAAATCCTGAACCATAAAATATTTCAAAAATCATGAAAAATAGAAAATGGGTCGTCTTGCCATGAAACTTCACATGAAGGCTTAGGGGACCATTGTATGAATTTACAAGCCATAAAAATGGCATTGGCATGGCAGAAATATGAAGATGTGCTTGAACCCACCTACCACCCGTTCGATCCCTGGTTTGCGTAACCTATCTCTCTGGTCGGTTGAGCGCCAACACACTCGTTTTGTGGGATCACTTAGGCTTACGGAGTTCATCCCTAGTCTAAGCATACATAGTTCATTCCCAGTCTAAGATCAGACCGGACTGAGGGTTACGACAGCAGGATCGACAGCATGCAGGGGGGACCGGGCCAATCCTCGGCTTACGCATTCTGCCTCTCCGATCGGCTGAGCGCTCGCATGCCTATTTCGTGGGTTGGCTTAGGCATAGGGAGTTCATTCCATGTCTAAGCCCCAGCCGGACAGAGGGTTGTGGTAGCGAGACCGGCAGCACGTAGAGGGAGACCGGGTCGATCCCCGGCTTGCGCATTATGCCTCTCCGGTCGACTCACCACCCGTACGCTCGTTTCATGGGTTGACTTAGGCATACGGAGTTCATTCCTAGTCTAAGATAAGACCGAACCAAGGGTTGTGACAGTAGGATTGACAGCATGCAGGGAGGGATCAGGCCGATCCCCGGCTTGTGCATTCTGCCTCTCCGATCGACTGAGCGCCCGTACGCTCGTTTCGTGGGTTGGCTTAGGCATACGGAGTTCATTCCATGTCTAAGAATAGGAGTTCATTCCCAGTCTAAGATCGGACCGGACTGAGGGTTGCGGTAGCAGGACCAGCAGTAGGATCGATAGCACGTAGGGGGGATCGGGTCGATCCTTGGCTTGCACATTCTGCCTCTTCGATCGGCTGAGCGCCCGCATGCTCCTTTCGTGGGTTGGTTAGGCATACGGAGTTCATTCCATGTCTAAGCCCCAGCAAGATCGAGGGTTGTAGTAGTAGGATCGGCAGCGGGATTGGTAGCACGCAGAGGGGGACCGGGCTGATCCCCAGGTTGCGCATTATGCCTCTCCAGCCGGCTGAGCGCCCGCATGCTCGTTTCATAGGTTGACTTAGGCATACGAAGTTTATCCTTAATCTAAGCATATGGAGTTCATTCCCAGTCTAAGATCGGATCAGACCGAGGGTTACGACAATAGGATCGGCAGTACGCTAGGCTTTGCGTGCAGATACCCGTCAGCATGCCTGGTCTGCGGGCCTCAACCTCTGGCTTGCCTGCTGGTGCGCCTGATGTGCCTAGCACGTCCACCCAGGGCTTGACACTTGGCCCTTATATTGGCCCCCTATCCCTCATCAAACCTTGAGAACTCACACCCCCTTCAAGAGCATTTGAGAGTTTATAGGTTTGCTGCAAGTAGCCATTAAAGTGTCAGAAATGAGGACACTTTTTTCAAACGGCCACAAAATCTTCTCCACTTTGAGTTTTTAGCTGAATTTTTTTTTGCCTGCCAATAAAAATACAAGGATCACCTATACCAAATTTGAACAAAACCCTTTCTAAAAAAATTTTAAAAAATCTCAAACCGTAAAAAGTTTTGAAAATCATGAAAAATAGAAAATGGGTCGTCTTTCCACGAAACTTCACATGAAGGCTTAGGGGACCATTATATGAATTTACAAGCCATAAAAATGGCATTGGCACAGCAAAAATATGAAGATGTGCTTGAACCCACCGACCACCCGTTCGATCCCCGGCTTACACATCCTGCCTCTCTTGTCGGTTGAGCGCCCACACGCTCGTTTCGTGGGTTGACTTAGGCATACGGAGTTCATCCCCAGTTTAAGATCGGATCGGACTGAAGATTGCAGCAGCAGGATCGATAGCACGCAGGGGGGATCAGGTCGATACTTGGCTTACACATTCTGCCTCTCCGACCAGCTGAGCGCTCATATGCTCATTTTATGGGTTGGCTTAGGCATACAGAGTTCATTCCATGTCTAAGCATACGGAGTTCATTCCCAGTCTAAGATTGGACCAAACCGAGGGTTACAGCAGCAGGACCAGTAACAGGATCGACAGAACACAGGGGGGATCGAGCTGATCCCTGACTTGCACTTTTTGCCTCTCTATCGGCCTCTCCGATGGGTTGAGCACCCGTACGCTCGTTTCATGGGTTGACTTAGGCATACGGAGTTGATCCCCAGTCTAAGCATACGGAGTTCATTTCCAGTCTAAGATCAGACCGGACCGAGGGTTACGGTAGCACGTAGGGGGGATTGGGTCGATCCCCTGCTTGCACATTCTACCTCTCCGGTCGGTTGAGCGCCCGCATGCTCGTTTCGTGGGTTGGCTTAGGCATAGGGAGTTCATTCCATGACTAAACCCCAGCCAGACTGAGGGTTATTGCAGTGGGACCGGCAGCACGCAGAGGGGGACTGAGCCGATCCTCGGCTTACGCATTATGCCTCTCCAGCTGACTCAGCGCCCGCACGCTCGTTTCATGGGTTGACTTAGGCATACGAAGTTCATTCCCAGTCTAAGATCAAACCGGACTGAGGGTTCTAGCAGCAGGATCGACAGCACGCAGGGGGGACCGGGCCAATCCCCGGCTTGCGCATTCTGCCTCTCCGACCGACTGAGCGCCCGCATGCCCATTTCGTGGGTTGGCTTAGGCATAGGGAGTTCATTCCATGTCTAAGCCCCAGCCGGATAGAGGGTTGTGGCGGTGGGATCGGCAGCACGTAGAGGGAGATCGGGCCGATCCCCGACTTGCGCATTATGCCTCTCCGGTCGACTCACCACCCGTACGCTCGTTTCATGGGTTGACTTAGGCATACGGAGTTCACTCCTAGTCTAAGATAAGACCGGACCAAGGGTTGCGACAGTAGGATTGACAGCACACAGGGAGGGATCAGGCCGATCCCCGGCTTGTGCATTCTGCCTCTCCGATCGACTGAGCGCCTGCACGCTCGTTTTGTGGGTTGGCTTAGGCATACGGAGTTCATTCCATGTCTAAGAATAGGAGTTCATTCCCAGTCTAAGATCGGACCGGACTAAGGGTTGCGGTAGCAGGACCAGCAGCAGGATCGATAGCACGTAGGGTGGATCGGGCCGATCCCTGGCTTGCACATTTTGCCTCTTCGATCGGTTAAGCGCCCGCATGCTCGTTTCGTGGGTTGGTTTAGGCATACGGAGTTCATTCCATGTCTAAGCCCCAGCAAGATCGAAGGTTGTAGCAGTAGGATCGGCAGCGGGACCGGTAGCACGCAGAGGGGGACCGGGCTGATCCCCAGGTTACGCATTATGCCTCTCCAGCCAGCTGAGCGCCCGCATGCTCATTTCGTAGGTTGACATAAGCATACGAAGTTCATCCCCAATCTAAGCATACGGAGTTCATTCCCAGTCTAAGATCAGATCAGACTGAGGGTTACGATAGTAGGATCGGCAGCACGCTAGGCTTTGCGTGCAGATACCCGCCAGCATGCCTGGTCTGGGAGCCTCAACCTCTGGCTTGCCTGCTAGTGCGCCTGATGTGCCTAGCACGCCCACCCAGGGCTTGACACTTGGCCCTTATATTGGCCCCCTATCCCTCATCAAACCTCGAGAACTCACACCCCCTTAAAGACCATTTGAGAGTTTATAGGTTTGCTGCAAGTAGCCCATAAAGTGTCAGAAATGAGGACACTTTTTTCAAACGGCCACAAAATCTTCTCCACTTTGAGTTTTTAGCTGAATTTTTTTTTGCATGCCACCAAAAATACAAGGATCACCTATACCAAATTTGAACAAAACCCTTTCTAAAAAAATTTTAAAGAATCTCAAACCGTAAAAAGTTTTGAAAATCGTGAAAAATAGAAAATGGGTCGTCTTTCCATGAAACTTCACATGAAGGCTTAGGGGACCATTATATGAATTTACAAGCCATAAAAATGGCATTGGCACAGCAAAAATATGAAGATGTGCTTGAACCCACCTACCACCCGTTCGATCCCCGGCTTATGCATCTTGCCTCTCTAGTCGGTTGAGCGCCCACACGCTCTTTTCGTGGGTTGACTTAGGCATACGGAGTTCATCCCCAGTTTAAGATCGGATCAGACTGAGGATTGCAGCAGCAGGATCGATAGCACGCAAGGGGGATCGGGTCGATACCCGACTTACGCATTCTACCTCTCCGACCAGCTGAGCGCTTGTATGCTCGTTTTATGGGTTGGCTTAGGCATACAGAGTTCATTCCATGTCTAAGCATACGGAGTTCATTCCCAGTCTAAGATTGGACCAAACCGAGGGTTACGGCAGTAGGACCAGCAACAAGATCGACAGCACACAGGGGGCATCGGGCTGATCCCCGACTTGTACTTTTTGCCTCTTCGATCGGCCTCTCCGATGAGTTGAGCGCCCGTACGCTCGTTTCATGGGTTGACTTAGGCATACGGAGTTGATCCCCAGTCTAAGCATACGGAGTTCATTTCCAGTCTAAGATCGGACCGGACCGAGGGTTACGGCAGCACGTAGGGGGGATTAGGTCGATCCCCTGCTTGCACATTCTACCTCTCCGGTCGGTTGAGCGCCCGCATGCCCGTTTCGTGGGTTGGCTTAGCCATAGGGAGTTCATTCTATGACTAAACCCCAGCCAGACTGAGGGTTGTGGCAGTGGGACCGGCAGCACGCAGAGGGGGATTGAGCCGATCCTCGGCTTGCGCATTATGCCTCTCTAGCTGACTCAGCACCCGCACGCTCGTTTCATGGGTTGACTTAGGCATACGGAGTTCATTCCCAGTCTAAGATCAGATCGGACTGAGGGTTGCAGCAGCAGGACCAGCAGCAGGATCGACAGCATGCAGGGGGGACCGAGCCGATCCTCGGCTTGTGCATTCTACCTCTCCAATCAGTTGAGCACTCGCACGCTCGTTTCGTGGGTTGGCTTAGGCATACAGAGTTCATTCCATGTCTAAGCATACGGAGTTCAATCCTAGTCTAAGATCAGACCGGATCGAGGGTTGCAGTAGCAGGACGAGCAGCAGGAGCGGCAGCACGCAGGGGGGACCAGGCCGATCCCCGACTCGCGCATTCTGCCTTTCCGACCAGCAGAGCGCCCGCACGCTCGTTCCGTGAGTTGACTTAGGCATAGGGTGTTCATTCCATGTCTAAGCCCCAGCCGGACCGAGGGCTGTGGCAGCGGGACCGGTAGCACGCAGAGGGCGACTGGGCCGATCCCGGACTTGCACATTATGCCTCTTCGGCTGGCTCAATGCTCGCACACGTATTTCGTGAGATGACTTATGCATACAGAGTTCATTCGCAGTCTAAGATCAGATCGAACCGAGGGTTGTGAAAGCAGGATCGGTAGCACGTAGGGGGGACCGGGCTGATCCCCGGCTTGCGCATTTTGCCTCTCCGACTGGCTGAGTGCCCGCATGCTCGTTTTGTGGGTTGGCTTAGGCATACGAAATTCATTCCATGTTTAAGCATACGGAGTTCATTCCCAGTCTAAAATTTTAAGACACGGCGTACATGCTGGGCTCGAGCATGTTCTGCTGTCGCATTTTTTTTTGCCCGGGGCACAATCGTCGGAGCATCGCTGGAGAGCCTAACCGGTGGCATTAGGGCTTCTGATGATTGGGGGGTCCGGGGGGGTATGTGCACATGATGTGTGATGGGTGTTGGTACTTAGCCCTTATATTGGCCCCCTATCCCTCATCAAACCTCGAGAACTCACACCCCCTTAAAGAGCATTTGATATTTTATAGGTTTGCTGCCAGTAGCCATTAAAGTGTCACAAATTCTTCTCCACTTTGAGTTTTTATCTGAATGTTTTTGTGCATGCCAATAAAAATACAAGGATCACCTCTACCAAATTTGGTTACAAAACTCTTTCTAAAAAAATTTTAAAAAATCTCGAACCGCAAAAAGTTTCCAAAATCATGAAAAATAGAAAATGGGTCGTCTTGCCACGAAACTTCACATGAAGGCTTAGGGGACCATTGTTTGAGTTTACAAGCCATAAAAATGGCATTGGCATGGTAGAAATATGAAGATGTGCATGAACCCACCTACCACCCGTTCGATCCCCAGCTTGCACATCCTGCCTCTCTGGTCGGCTGAGCACCCGCACGCTTGTTTCGTGGGTTGGCTTAGGCATACGGAGTTCATTCCGTGTCTAAGCCCCAGCCAGACCGAAGGTTGTGGTAGTGGGACCGACAGTGTGCAGAGAGGGATCGGGTCACTCCCCGACTTGTGCATTATGCCTCTCAGGCTGGCTCAGCTCCCGTACGCTCATTTCGTGAGTTGATTTAGGCATACGGAGTTCATTCCTAGTCTAAGATTGGACCGGACCGAGGGTTGCGGTAGTAGGATCGACAGCATGTAGGGGGGATCGGGTCAGTCCCCGGCGTGCGCATTCTGCCTCTCCGGTCGGCTGAGCACCCACACGCTCGTTTTGTGGGTTGGTTTAGGCATACAGAGTTAATTCCATGTCTATGCATACATAGTTCATTCCCAGTCTAAGATCAGACCGAATCGAGGGTTGTGGCAGCAGGACCAGTAGCAGGATAGACAGCACGCAGGGGGGGACCGAGCCGATTCCTGTCTTGCGCATTCTGCCTCTCTGGAGGGCTGAGCGCCCGCATGCTCATTTCATGAATTGGCTTAGGTATACGGAGTTCATTCCATGTCTAAGCCCCTACTGGACCGAGGGTTGTGGCAGCAGGACCGACAGCATGCAGAGGGGGGTCGAGCTAATCCCCAGCTTGCCCATTATGCCTTTCCGACCGGCTGAGTGCCCGCATGGTCGTTTCATGGGTTGACTTAGGCATACGGAGTTCATCCCCAGTCTAGGCATACAGAGTTCATTCCCAGTCTAAGATCAGACCAGACCAAGGGTTGCGGCAACAGATCAGAAGCACGCAGGGGGGACCAGGCCGATCCCCGGCTTACGCAGTCTGCCTCTCCGGCCGGTTGAGCGCCCGCACACCCATTTCGTGGGTTGGCTTAGGCATAGGGAGTTCATTCCATGTCTAAGCCCCATTCAGATCGAGGATTGTGGCAGCGGGACCGACAGCATGTAGAGGAGGACCGATCTGATCCTTGGCTTGCGCATTATGCCTCTTCGACTGGCTCAGCGCCCGCACGCTCGTTTCATGGGTTGACTTATGTATACGGAGTTCATTCCCAGTATAAGATCAGACCAGACCGAGGGTTGCGGCAGTAGGATCGATAACACATTGGGGGGGACTGGGCTAATCCCCGGCTTGTGCATTTTGCCTTTTCGACCGGCTGAGTGCCCGCACACTTGTTTCATGGGTTGGCTTAAGCATACGGAGTTCATTCCATGTCTAAGCATACGAAGTTAATTCCCAGTCTAAGATTTTGAGCCACGATGCACATGCTGGGCTTCGGCATGTGCTGGTGCCACATTTTTTTCACCCGGGGCACCATCGTCGGAGCATCGCCGGAGCATCGTCGGAGAGCCTAACCGACCGCAATGGGGGTTCCAACGATTGGGGGGCCGGGGGGTGTGCGTACATGATGTGTGATAGGTGCTAGTACATGGCCCTTATATTGGCCCCCTAACCCTCATCAAACCTCGTGAACTCAGACCCCCTTAAAGAGCATTTGAGATTTTATAGGTTTGCTGCCAGTAGCCATTAAAGTGTCTGAAATGGGGACACTTTTTTCAAATGGTCACAAAATCTTCTCCACTTCGATTTTTTAGTTGAAGTTTTTTGTGCATGCCAAAAAAAATACAAGGATCACCTCTACCAAATTTGGGGACAAAATTCTTTCTAAAAAAATTTTAAAAAATCCTGAGTAGTAAAAAGTTTCAAAAAACATGAAAAATAGAAAACGGGTCGTCTTGCCAAGAAACTTTACATGAAGGCTTAGGGGGCCATTGTATGAATTTACAAGCCATAAAAATGGTGTTGGCATGGCAAAAATATGAAGATGTGCTTGAACCCACCTACCACCCGTTGGATCCTCGACTTACGCATCTTGCCTCTCTGGTCGGCTGAGTGCCCGACGCTCGTTTCATGGGTTGACTTAGGCATACGAAGTTCATCCCCGGTCTAAGCATACAGAGCTCATTCCTAGTCTAAGATCGGATCAGACCAAGGGTTGCGATAGTAGGATCGACAGCACGTAAGGGGGACCGGGCCGATCCCCAGCTTATGCATTCTGCCTCTCCGGTTGGCTGAGCGCTCTTACGCCCGTTTCGTGGGTTGGCTTAGGCATAGGGAGTTCATTCCATGTGTAAGCCCCAGTCGGATTGAGGGTTGTGGCAGCGTAACTGGTAGCACGCAGGGGGGATTGGGCCGATCCCCGGCTTGCGCATTATGCCTCTCCGGCCATGCTCAGTGCCCGCACGCTCGTTTTGTGGGTTGACTTAGGCATACGAAGTTCATTCCCAGTCTAAGATCGGGTCGGACCGAGGGTTGCGACAATAGGATCGACAGCACGCAGGGGGGCCAGGCCGATCCTCGGATTGCTCATTCTGCCTCTCCGACTGGCTGAGCGCCTGCACGCTTGTTTCGTGGGTTGGCTTAGGCATACGGAGTTCATTCTATGTCTAAGCATACAGAGTTCATTCCCAATCTAAGATCGAACCAGACTGAGGGTTACGGTAGCAGGACCAGCAGCAGGATTGGTAGCACGTAGAGGGGATCAGGCCAGTCCTCGGCTAGCGCATTCTGCCTCTTCCGTCGGTTGAGCGCCCACATGCTCGTTTCATGGGTTGGCTTAGGCATACGGAGTTCATTCCATGTCTAAGCTCCAATCAGACCGAGGGTTGTGGCAGCAGGACCGGCAGCGGGATTGGCAGCACGCAGAGGGGGACCAGGCTGATCCCCGACTTGCGCATTATGCCTCTACGGTCGGCCTCTCCAGCTGGCTATGCGCCCGCACGCTCATTTCGTGGGTTGACTTAGGCATACAGAGTTCATCCCCAGTCTAAGCATATAGAGTTCATTCCCAGTCTAAGATGAAATCGAATCGAGGGTTGCGGTAGCAGGATCGGTAGCACGCAAGGGTGACCGGGCTGATCCCCGACTTGCACATTCTGCCTCTCCCACCGGCTGAGCGCCCGCACGCCCGTTTCGTGGGTTGGCTTAGGCATAAGGAGTTCATTCCATGTCTAAGCCCCAGCTGGACCGAAGGTTGTGGTAACGGGACAGACAGCATGCAGAGGGGGACTGGGCTGATCCTCGACTTGTGCATTCTACCTCTTCGGTCGGTTTAGCACCCGCACGCTCGTTTCATGGGTTGGCTTAGGCATACCGAGTTCATTCCATGCCTAAGCATACAGAGTTCATTCCTAGTCTAAGATTTTGAGCCACGGTGCACATGCTGGTCTCGGGCATGTGCTGGTGCCGTATTTTTTTTGCCCGGGGCACCATCGTCGGAGCATCGTCAAAGAGCCTAATTGGCCGCATTGGGGGTTCTGGCGATTGGAGGGGCCGGGGGGTGTGCGAACATGATGTGCGATGGGTGCTGGTACTAGGCCCTTATATTGGCCCCCTATCCCTCATCAAACCTCGAGAACTCACAACCCCTTAAAGAGCATTTTAGATTTTATAGGTTTGCTGCCAGTATCCATTAAAGTGTCTGAAATGGGGACACTTTTTTCAAATAGTCACAAAATCTTCTCCACTTCGAGTTTTTAGCTGAATTTTTTTGTGCATGCCAACAAAAATACAAGAATCACCACTACCAAATTTGGGGACAAAACGCTTTCTAAAAAATTTTTAAAAAATCCCGAACTGTAAAAAGTTTTAAAAATCATGAAAAATAGAAAACGGGTCATCTTGCCACGAAACTTCACATGAAGGCTTACGGGACCATTATATGAATTTACAAGCCATAAAAATTTCATTGGCATGGCAGAAATATGAAGATGTGCTTGAACCCACCTGCCACTCGTTCGATCCCCGGCTTGCACATCCTACCTCTTTGGTCGGCTTGAGCGCTCGCACGCTCATTTTGTGGGTTGACTTAGGCATATGGAGTTCATCCCCAGTCTAAGCATACAGAGTTCATTCCCAGTCTAAGATCGGATCGGATCGAGGGTTGTGGTAGCAGGATCGGTAGCTCACAGACGGGATTGGGCCGATCCTCAGCTTGTGCATTCTGCCTCTCTGATAGGTCGAGCACCCCGTACGCTCGTTTTGTGGGCTGGCTCAGGAATAGAGAGCTCATTCCATGTTGAAGCCGCAGCCAGACCGAGGGTTGTGGCAGTGGGACCGGCAGCACGCAGAGGGGGACCAGGCCAATCCTCGGCTTGCGCATTATGCCTCTCCGGTCGGCTCAGCGCTCGCACGCTTGTTTCGTGGGTTGGCTTAGGCATACAGAGTTCATTCCCAGTCTAAGATCAGATCGAATCGAGGGTTGCAACACCAGGATTGACAACACATAGGGGGGATCGGGTCAATCCTCGACTTGCGCAATCTACCTCTCCGGCCTGCTGAGCGCCTGCACGCTCGTTTCGTGGGTTGGTTTAGGCATACGGAGTGCTTTCCTTGTCTAAGCATGCCGAGTTCATTCCCAGTCTAAGATCAGACTGGATCGAGGGTTGCGATAGCATGACCAGCAGCAGGATTGACAGCACGCAGGGGGGACCGGGTCGATCCGTAGCTTGCGCATTCTGCCTTTCCGGTCGGCTGAGCGCCCGCACGCTCGTTTTGTGGGTTGGCTTAGGCATACGGAGTTCATTCCATGTCTAAGCCCCAGTCGAACCAAGGGTTGTGGCAGCAGGACCGGTAGCAAGATCGATAGCACGCAGAGGGGGACCAGCCTGATCCTCGACTTGCGCATTATGCCTTTCTGATCGGTCTCTCCGGTCGGCTGAGCGCCAATGCGCTCATTTCATGGGTTGACTTAGGCATACAGAGTTCATCTCTAGTCTAAGCATACAGAGTTCATTCCCAGTCTATGATTGGACCTGACCAAGGGTTGCGACAGCAGGATCGATAGCACACTGGGGGGATTGAGCCGATCCCCGGCTTACACATTCTGCCTCTCCAGTCGGCTGAGTGCCTGCACGCCCGTTTCGTGGGTTGGCTTAGGCATAGGGAGTTCATTCCATGTCTAAGCCCTAGTCAGACTGAGGGTTGTGGCAGTAGGACCGACAACACACAAAGGGGGACCAGGTCGATCCCCGACTTGCGCATTATGCCTCTCTGGCCGATTGAGTGCCCGCACGCTCGTTTCGTGGGTTGGCTTAGGCATACAGAGTTCATTCCATGTCTAAGCATACAGAGTTCATTCCCAGTCTAAGATTTTTAGCCATGGTGCACATGCTGGGCTCGGGCATGTGTTGGTGCCGCATTTATTTTGCCTGGGGCACCATCGTCAGAGCATCGCCGGAGCATCACCGGAGAGCCTAACCGACGGCATTGTGGGTTCCGGCGGTTAGGGGGGTTGGGGGGTGTACACACATGATGTGCGATGGGTGCTAGTACTTTGCCCTTATATTGGCCCCCTATCCCTCATCAAACCTTGAGAACTCACACCCCTTAAAGAGAATTTGAGATTTTATAGGTTTGCTGCCAGTAGCCATTAAAGTGTCTGAAATGGGGACACTTTTTTCAAACGATCACAAAATCTTCTCCACTTCGAGTTTTTACCTGAATGTTTTTGTGCATAACAAAAAAAATACAAGGATCACCTCTACCAAATTTGGGGACAAAACTCTTTCTAAAAAAATTTTAAAAAATCTCGAACCGTAAAAAGTTTCAAAAATCGTGAAAAATAGAAAACGGGTCGTCTTGCCAAGAAACTTCACATGAAGGGTTAGGGGACCATTGTATGAATTTACAAGCCATAAAAATGGCATTGGCATGGTAGAAATATGAAGATGTGCTTGAACCCACCTACCACCCATTCCATCCCCAGCTTGCGCATCCTGCCTCTCAGGTCATTTCGTGGGTTGGCTTAGGCATAGGGAGTTCATTCCATGTCTAAGCCCTAGCCGGACCGAGGGTTGTGGCAGCGAGACCGGCAGCACACAGAGGGGGATCGGGCCAATCCTCAGCTTGCGCATTATGCCTCTTCGGCTGACTCAATGCCCGCACGCTCGTTTCGTGGGTTGACTTATGCATACGGAGTTCATTCCCAGTCTAAGATCAGACCAGTCCGAGGGTTATGACAGCAAGATCGACAGCATGTAGGAGGGATCGGGCCGATCCGTAGCTTGCGCATTCTGCCTCTCCGGCCGGCTGAGCGCCCGTACGCTCGTTTCGTGGGTTGGCTTAGGCATACGGAGTTCATTCCATGTCTAAGCATATGGAGTTCATTCCCAGTCTAAAGATTTTAAGCCACGGTGCACATGCTGGGCTCGGGTATGTGCTAGTGCCACATTTTTTTTGCTCGATGCATTATCACCGGAGCACCACCGGAGCATCGCCGGGGAGCGTAACCGGTGGCATTGGGGGTTCCGGTGATTAGGGGGCCGGAGGGGTGTGCGCACATGATGTACGATGGGTGCTAGTACTTGTGTCATGGGCTCCGACCTTAGACTCAGAAACCGTGCGACCTTAGGCTTGGAATGTCCTCCTTTATGCCTAAGTTAGCCTAAAACACAAGCATACGGGCACTAGAACAACGGAAAGGGCTGATTACGCAAGTTAAAGAGAAACAGGATAAGAAGGTAGAATTCTGGAAATGCTCTTGTATTTACTGAAATGGAAGTGTTTGATGGTGTACAAATGAGGGAAGAGTAGCCCTTTATTTATAGTTGAAGCTCCAGCTTACACTTAATGGCAATATCCCTAGAATAAAGGCTAAAATCATGGGATTATATAGATTACAATCAATCAAGATGCTAACTCGTGATTTTCAGGGTCAACCAAATTGCCAGGATGCTACTGCTGATCCTACCTGCTTCCAGAAGCTTCCCTTGAGAGTCCAGCACCTTGGGCCCTTTTGGATATGGTGCGGGTAGCTTGTATGCCAGGCCTTGGTCTCACGGGCTGGCCTGGAAGTTGGGAGGGTGTTCTGAACTCGTTTGCTAGGCTTTGCGTGCAAATATCTGTCAGCACGCCTGGTCTGCGGGCCTCAACCTCTGGCTCACCTGCTGGTGCGCCTGATGTGCCTGGCGTGCCTACCCAGGGCGTGACATTCTCCCTCACCTGATTGTGCAATGCCCTGTTGCATCTTCTGTATGGTACTGCCTGATCTGGTCTTCGAACTGCCATAAGTCATCTGCTGGTTCCCAGCTCACCTCACTGTCTGGAAGTCCCTTCTAGCGTACCAAGTACTCTTGTCTTGGCTGATAGTTCTTCCATCTCACCTCTCGATCAGTTATGATGCTATGGACCTCCTTCTCATATGAGGCCCTTGCTCCCAATGGCACAAACTTTGACTTTGCCCGTCCTGGATCTCCCTTATCCTCATGGAACGACTTGAGCATGCTCACATGGAACACCGAGTGTACCTTCAGCTTGGGTGGCATATCCAGCTTGTAGGCAACCTTACCTACCCTCTTAACTACTCAGAAAGGTCCCTTATACCTTCGGACTAGGCCTTTGTGCAGCCCCCTATGGTGCACAATGGGATGCAGCTTCACCAACACCAAGTCTCCAACTTGGAACTGCACGTCCCACCTATTCTGGTCTGCCCACTTCTTCGACCTCTTGGCTGCCTTATGTAGACAAACTCTGGCCAAGTCAGTTTGCTCCTGCCATGCCTTGGCATACTTGTATGCTACTGGATTCGGCCCTGTATAACCTGCAGCAATCGAACTAGGTGTTAGTGGTTGTTACCTTGTCACAACCTCAAATGGGCTCTGGTTCATTGCCTCGCTCCTTTGCAAGTTGTAGGAAAACTATGCAATATCTAGCAGCTTTGGCCAGTCCCTTTGTGTGGAACTCACATAGTGCCTGAGGTAGACCTCCAATAGTCCATTCACTCGTTCTGTCTGCCCATCGGTCTACGGATGCATGCTGGTGGAAAAGTTTAAATCTGACCCTAACAACTTGAACAACTCAGTCTAGAACCTGCCTGTGAAATGCCCATCCCGATCACTAACAATGGTCCTTGGCACTCCCCAGTACTTAACCATGTTCTTCAGGAACAATTGAGCTACCTTCTCGGCTGGGCACTCCTTGGTTGCTGGAATGAAGATTCCATACTTGGAAAACCTGTCCACCACTACCATGATGCTTCTAAACCCTTCTGCTTTAGGTAGACCGACTATAAAGTCCAGAGAAACACTCTCCCATGGTCACTCTGGCACTGGCAATGGCTCCAATAGACCGTCTGGCTTCTTGAGCTCCACCTTGTCCTGTTGGCACACAAGACAAGTCTTCACATAGGCCTCCACATCGTCCTTCATATGCGGCCAGTAGTACCGATCCTCGATCAACGCCAAGGTACGACTCACTCCAGGGTGTCCAGCCCACCTTGAATCATGGCATTCTTGCAAAACTTCCTTGTGGAGCTTCCCGTGCTGTGGGACAAATAGTCTACTACCCCTGGTGTACAGCAAGCCATCCTGCAACCAGAATCGCCTAGTCTTACCTTACTGGGCGTACTCCATCAAAGCCTTGGCTGTAGGATCATGCGTAAGTCCTTCCTTGATGCGTGGCACCAGTGACCCGTCTGGTTGGCTAATGGTAGCAAGGTTAACCTTCCTGCTCAGGGTGTCTGCCACTAGGTTCGCCCGCCCCGACTTGTACTCCATATGGAAATCAAATTCCGTAAGAAAATCTTGCCATCTCGCCTTCTTGGGGGACAGCTTCTTCTGCGTTTGGAAGTAGCTGGTCGCCACATTGTCCGTCCTAACCATGAACTTCAACCCCAACAGGTAATGGCACTAAGTGTGCAAGCAGTGCACCACTGTAGTCATCTCCTTCTCTTGGACCGTGTACTTGCGCTCAGTCTCATTCATCTTCCTGCTCTCGAACGTGACTGGATGTCCCTTCGACATCAACACGCCCCTTATGGCAAAGTCTGATGCATCCGTATGCACCTCATACGGCTTGGCATGGTCTGGCAAGGCCAAGACTGGCTCTTCAATCATAGCTCGCTTCAACCTGTCAAAGGCTTCTTGGCACCCTGCACTCCACTCCCATGCTTTCCCTTTCTTGAGCAAGTCAGTCAATGGTGTGGCTATTGCTGAGTGACCTTTGATGAAATGCCTATAGTAGTTGACCAACCCAAGGAACGATCTCAACTCAGTGACCTTGGCTGGCGGTTACCACTCCAAGATGGCATGTATCTTGCCTTCATCCATGCGTATCCTGCCACCTCCCACTATGTGGCCAAGGAACGGGATCTCCTGCTAGGTGAATGAGCACTTCTCCCTCTTGACAAACAGCCTGTGCACCCATAACACCTCGAACACCTGTCTCAAGTGGTCTACATGCTCTCCCAAAGTCTGGCTGTAGATCACAATGTCATCCAAATAAACCATAACAAACCGATCAAGGAATGACTGAAGTACCTTGTTCATAAGGGTACAGAATGTTGCTGGGGCATTTGTGAGTCCGAAAGGCATCACCAAGAACTCATACGAACCACACCGAGTGACACATGCTATCTTTGGCTCATCTCCCTCCGCGATCCTGACTTGATAGTAGCCTAACCTCAAATCCAGCTTGGTGAACCACCTTGCACTCCCAAGTTGATCGAACAAGTCCGCAATGAGTGGGATGGGGTACTTGTTCTTGATGGTTAGCTTGTTCAAAGCCTGGTAGTATATGCACAGTTGCAACGACCCATCATGTTTGCGTTGAAATAAAATCGATGCACCATAGGGTGCCTTCGATGGCCTGATGAAGCCAGCATCAACTAACTCTTTGAGCTACTTCCTCAACTCTTCCAACTTTGGTGGAGACATTCGGCAAGGGGCTCTAGCTGGTGGCTTGGCCTCGGACACTAGCTCGATCTTGTGGCCCACCTTCCTCTTAGGTGGTAGCTTGCTAGGTAGCTTTACGGGCATCACATCACAAAAGGTCTTCAGCACCTTTAGCACCTCCAAGGGTGACTCAATCTCCTTCTCCCTTGGCTCATCATATTTCAAGACTGCCAAGAAGGTGTCTTCTTGTCTGCTTATCGCCTTGGGATGGCTGACACCACCCGCTACCCAACTTCAGACCCTCTCCTCAATGGCACTAGGCATTGGCACCGTGCATCCAAGATGCAAACACAATTGGCAAAAGGCACAAGGAGGGCGTTAATCCGAATAAGGACATCCAACCCAATCACAAACTCATAGTCATCAAGGGGTATTACCTCAATGGTCTCCTTGCCTTTCTAGTCTCCAAGCTACAACTCTACTCCTCGCGCTACTCCCATGGCTGGAACTTCATTGGAGTTCACCGTTTTGATGGTACTAGTCCCTTTCTGCACTTTTAGTCTGAGCTTCTAGGCTCTATCACCTGAAATAAAAAGATGTGAGGCACCTGTGTCCACCAGTGCGCTCACCTTTTGACCCACAACCATCAGATCCGTAAACATCAAGCCCTTTGGCTTGCAGCTCCCCTTACTCTGGACAGCATTGAGCACCAATGACCTAAGCTTTGCTGCCCCTGACTCTGACTCCTCGTCAGACTCCTTGTCTACATCAACCAGCTTACCCTTCTGCGGGCAATTATGCGCTATGTGGCTCCCTCCACATAGGTAGCATGCTAGTGGCTCTCGGTCCCCCTTTGCTTTCCACTTGCCTGCTGGTGGCTTTCTCTCGCCATCCTTGGTTGAACGGTCTCGGTCTCCATCCTTGGACTCCCAGTCATGGTCCTTCCCTTTGGACTGCTTCTTTTGATCCCTATCGTCCCTGCCCTTACCCTTGGGCTTGGTAGACTCGAACTTGTTCAGAGGCTTAAACTCTATCAAGGCCTCGGTAGTAGTCATGGCTTTAGCCAAGTCATGAACTCCTCTCCTTTGTAGCTCGTGCTTCACCCATGCTTCAGCCCATCCATGAAAGCAAATAAGGCATCCTTCTCGCCTAGATTCGAGATCTGTAGCATCAGTTCAGAGAATTTTTGGACATACTCCCTTATGTCCCCTTGCTGGGTCAACCTGCGCAACTTTGCCCGTGCCTCATCATCGGCATACTCCGGGTAAAATTATTCTCTGAACTCCTTTTGGAACTCTACCCAGGTTCCAATCTTGGCATTCCCACGCCTGACATCATCACACCTGCGCCTCTACCATAATAAGGCTACATCAGTGAGATACATAGCAGCGGTGCTTACCTCTATCGCCTCGTCTTGCATGCCCATGGCCTAGAAGTACTGCTCCATACCCCAAAGGTAGTTATCTACTTCCTTGGCCACCCTAGTCCCCTTGAACTCTTTAGGCTTAGGGACATCCAATCTGGACTTGGACACTCCAGCAAACATGCCATTCCCATGGCAGTCTTGCAAGCAACGAGTTCACTAGTAAGCTCCTCCATCCGCTGGCGCATGGCCTCCATGCCATCGTGCAAGGTCAGCACTTCAACCTCTAAGGTCTGATTCTTTTGGGTGAACACGTCCAAGCCTTTGTTGAGAGTAGCTTGCAGCTCACTTTGGATCTCCTCCCTCATGGAGTCTAGCGATGCAATGTGAGTCTCTACCCCCTCAAGCTTCTCCCCCATGTCACCCATGGTCACCTCCACCTTGGCCAGCCTACCGTCCATGGTAGACTAGATATCTCTAGAACTGGCTTTCTTCCCTTTTCCACGCCCATGCTCCTGGGCCTCTGGTTGTTGGTTAGCAGCATCACTTTGGGATGCCATCTCTTCTAACCTGCACAACACAAACACGCAGAATCGAACTTGCTCTGATACCAACTGTCACGGGCTCTGACCTTAGACTCAAAAACCGTGCAGCCTTAGGCTTGGAATCTCCTCCTTTATGCCTAAGTCAACATAAAACACAAGCGTACGGGCACTAGAACAACAGGAAGGGCTAATTACGCAAGTTAAAGAGAAAAAGGATAAGAAGGTAGAATTCTGGAAATGCTCTTGTATTCACTGAAACAGAAGTGTTTGATGGTGTACAAATGAGGGAGGAGCAGCCCTCTATTTATAGTTGAGGCTCCAGCTTCCACTTAATGGCAATATCCCTAGAATAAAGGCTAAAATCATGGGATTATACAGATTACAATCAATTAGGATGCTAACTCCAGATTTTCAGGGTCAACCAAATCTGCCAGGATGCTGCTACTGATCCTGTCTGCTTCCAGAAGCTTCCCTTGTGTGTCTAGCACCTTGGGCCCTTCTCCATGTCTAAGCATATGGAGTTCATTCCCAGTATAAGATCGGACCGGACCGAGGGTTGTGGCAGCAGGTCGGCAGCACGCAAGGGGGATCGAGCCGATCCCCGGCTTGCGTATTCTGCCTCTTCGGCCAGCTGAGCGTCCGCACGCTCATTTCGTGGGTTGGCTTAGGCATACGGAGTTCATTCTATGTCTAATCCCTAGCCGGACCGAGGGTTGTGACAGTAGGACCGACAGCGGGATCAACAGCACGCAGAGGGGGATCGAGCTGATCCCTGGCTTGCGCATTATGCCTCTCCAGCTGGCTGAGCACCCGCACGCTCGTTTCATGGGTTGACTTAGGCATACGGAGTTCATCCCCAGTCTAGGCATATGGAGTTCATTCCCAGTCTAAGATCGGACTGGACCGAGGGTTGTGACAGCAGGATTGGCAGCACGCAGGGGGGACCGAGCCGATCCCCGGCTTACGCATTCTACCTTTCCGACTGACTGAGCGCCCGCACGCCCGTTTCGTGGGTTGGCTTAGGCATAGGGAGTTCATCCATGTCTAAGCCCTAGCCGATCGAGGGTTGTGGCAGCGGGACCGGCAGCACGCATAGGGGGACTGAGCCGATCCCCGGCTTGCGTATTATGCCTCTCCAGTTAGCTCAACGCCCGAACACTAGTTTCGTGGGTTGACTTAGGCATATGAAGTTCATTCCCAATCTGAGATCAGACCGGACTGAGGGTTGTGGCAACAGGATTGATAGCACGCAGGGGGGACCAGGTTGATCCCCGACTTGCACATTCTGCTTCTACGGCCGGTTGAGCGCCCGCACGCTCATTTCGTGGGTTGGCTTTGGCATACGGAGTTCATTTCATGTCTAAGCATACAGAGTTCATTCCCAGTTTAAGATCAGACCAAACTGAGGGTTGCGACAGCAGAACCAACAGCAGGATCGGTAGCACATAGGGGGGACCAGGCCGATCCACGGCTTGCGCATTCTGCCTCTCCGATCGGCTGAGCGCCCGCCCGCTCATTTTATGGGTTGGCTTAGGCATACAAAGTTCATCCCCGGTCTAATAATACGGAGTTCATTCCTAGTCAAAGATCGAATTGCACCAAGGGTTGCGACAGCAAGATCAAAAACACGCAGGGGGGACCGGGCCGATCCCCGGCTTGCGCATTCTACTTCTCTGATCGACTGAGTGCCAGCATGCCCGTTTGATCATTCCTAGTCTAAGATTTTGAGCCATGGTGCACATGCTGGGGCTCGGGCATGTGCTGGTGCCACATTTTTTTCGCCTGGGGCACCCTCGCCAGAGTATCGCCGAAGAGCCCAATCGGCGGCATTGGGGGTTCCGGCGATTGGGTGGGCCGGGGGGTGTGTGCACATGATGTGCGATGGGTGCTGGTACTTGGCCCTTATATTGGCCCCCTATCCCTCATCAAACCTCGAGAACTCACACCCCCTTAAAGAGCATTTGAGATTTTATAGGTTTGCTGCCAGTAGCCTTTAAAGTGTTTGAAATGGGGACACTTTTTTCAAATGGTCACAAAATCTTTTCCACTTCGAGTTTTTAGCTGAATTTTTTTGTGCAAGCCAAAAAAAATACAAGGATCACCTCTACCAAATTTGGGGACAAAAAGCTTTCTAAAAAAATTTTAAAAAATCCCGAACCGCAAAATGTTTGAAAAATCGTGAAAAATAGAAAACGGGTCATCTTGCCACGAAACTTCACATGAGGGCTTAGGAGATGATTGTATGAATTTACAAGCCATAAAAATGGCATTGGAATAGAAGAATATGAAGATGTGCTTGAACCCACCTACCACCCGTTCGATCCTAGGCTTACGCATCTTGCCTCTCTGGTCGACTGAACGCCCGCATGCTTGTTTCGTGGGTTGACTTAGACAGACAGAGTTCATCCCCAGTCTAAGCATACAGAGTTCATTCCCAATCTAAGATTGAACCGAACTGAGGGTTGCGGCAGCAGGATCAGCAGCACGCAGGAGGGATTGGGCCAATCCCCAGCTTGTGCATTCTACCTCTCCGACCGGCTAAGCGCCCGCATGCCCATTTCATGGGTTGGCTTAGGCATAGGGAGTTCATTCCATGTGTAAGCCCCAGCCAGACCGAGGGTTGTGGCAGCGGGATCGGTAGCACGCAGAGGGGGACCGGGCCGATCCCCGGTTTGCGCATTACGCCTATCCGGCCAGCTCAGCGCCCGCACGCTCATTTCATGGGTTCACTTAGGCATACGAAGTTCATTCCCAGTCTAAGATCAGATCAGACCAAGGGTTGCAGTAGCAGGTTCGACAGCACGTAAGGGGGCCGAGTTGATTCTCTAGCTTGCGCATTCTGCCTTTTCGGCCAGCTGAGCGCCCACAATTTCGTTTCGTGGGTTGGCTTAGGCATACGGAGTTCATTCCATGTCTAAGCATAAGGAGTTCATTCCTAGTCTAAGATCAGACTGAATCGAGGGTTGCGACAGCAGGATCGGCAGCATGCAAGGGGGATCGGGCTGATCCCTGGCTTGCGCATTCTACCTCTCCGGCTGGCTGAGCGCTCGCATGCCCGTTTCATGGGTTGGCTTTGGCTGAGCGCCCGCATGCCTGTTTTGTGGGTTGTCTTAGGCATAGGGAGTTCATTCCATGTCTAAGCCCCAGCCGGACTGAGGGTTGTGGCAGTGGGACCGGCTGCACGTAGAGGGGGATCGGGCCAATCCCCGACTTGCGCATTATGCCTCTCTGGCCGGCTCAGTGCCCGCACGCTCGTTTCATGGGTTGGCCTAGGCATACGGAGTTCATTCCATGTCTAAGCATATGGAGTTCATTCCCAGTATAAGATCCGACCGAATCGAGGGTTGCAACAGCAGGACCAGCAGCAGGATCGACATTACGCAGAGGGGACCGGGCCGATCCCCGGCTTGCGCATTCTGCCTCTTCAGCTAGTTGAGCACCTGCACGCTCGTTTTGTGGGTTGGCTTGGCATACGGAGTTCATTCCCAGTCTAAGATCGAACTAGACCGAGGGTTGCGACAGTAAGATCGACAGCACGCGAGGGTGATCGGACCGATCCCTGGCTTATGCATTCTGCCTCTCCGGTCGGTTTAGCGCCCGCACACTCGTTTCATGGGTTGGCTTAGGCATACAGAGTTCATTCCATGTCTAAGCATACGGAGCTCATTCCCAGTATAAGATCGGATCGAACCGAGGGTTGCAACAGCATACCAACAGTAGGATCGGTAGCATGCAGGGGGGATCGGGTCGATCCCTGGGTTACGCATTCTGCCTCTCTGCCGGTTGAGCGTCTGCATGCTCGTTTTGTGGGTTACTTAGCCATACAGAGTTCATTCTATGTCTAAGCCCCAGCTGGACCAAGGGTTGTGGCAACAGGATCGGTAGTGGGATCAGCAGTATGCAGAGGGGGATCGGGCTAATCCCCAGCTTGCGCATTATAACTCTCTGGTCAGCTGAGCGCCCGCATGCTCATTTCGTGGGTTGACTTAGGCATACGAAGTTCATCCCTAGTCTAAGAATACGAAGTTCATTCCCAGTCTAAGATCAGACCGGATCAAGGGTTGCGATAGCAGGATCGACAGCACGCAGGGTGGACTGGGTCGATCCTCGGCTTGCGCATTCTACCTCTCTGGCCGACTGAGCGCCCGGACGCCTGTTTCGTGGGTTGGCTTAGGCATAGGGAGTTCATTCGATGTCTAAGCCCCAGCCGGACCGAGGGTTGTGGTAGCGGGACCTGCAGTACGTAGAGGGGGACCAGGCTAATCCCTGACTTACGCATTATGCCTCTTCGGTCGGCTTCATGCCCATACGCTCGTTTCGTGGTTTGACTTTTGCATACGGAGTTCATTCCATGTCTAAGCATACGGAGTTCATTCCCAGTCTAAGATCGAACCGTACCGAGGGTTGAAGCAGCAGGACCAGTAGCAGGATCGGTAGCACGTAGGGGGGGACCTGGCCGATCCCTGGCTTGCGCATTCTGCCTCTCCAGCCAGTTGAGCACCCGCATGCCCGTTTCATGGGTTGGCTTAGGCATAGGGAGTTCATTCCATGTCTAAACCCCAACCGGACCGAGGGTTGTGGTAGCGGGACCAGTAGCACGCAGAGGGGGACTGAGTCGATCCCCGACTTGTGCATGATGCCTCTCCGGTCGACTTATCACCCGAACGCTCATTTCGTGGGTTGACTTAGGCATACGGAGTTCATTCCCAATCTAAGACCAGACTGGACCAAGGGTTGCGGCAGCAGGATTGATAGCACGTAGGGGGGACGAGGCCGATCCCCAGCTTGTGCATTCTACCTCTCTGGCCGACTGAGCACCCGCATGCTCGTTTCATGGGTTGGCTTAGGCATACGGAGTTCACTCCATGTCTAAGCATACAGAGTTCATTCCCAGTCTAAGATCGGACCAGACCGAGGGTTACGACAGTAGAACCAGTAGCAGGATCGACAGCACGTCGGGGGGACCAGGCCGATCCTCGACTTACGTATTTTACCTCTTCGGCCAGCCTCTTCAATCGGTTGAGCGCCCGTTCGCTCGTTTCGTGGGTTGACTTAGGCATACAGAGTTCATCCCTAGTCTAAGCATACAGAGTTCATTCCCAGTCAAAGATCGAACCGGACCGAGGGTTGCGGCAGTAGGATCGACAGCATGCAGGGGGGACCGGGCCGATCCATGGCTTGCGCATTCTACCTCTCCGACCAGCTGAGTGCCCGCACGCCCATTTCATGGGTTGGCTTAGGCATAGGGAGTTCATTCCATGCCTAAGCCCCAGCCAGATTGAGGGTTGGGGTAGCGGCACCGATAGCACGCAGAGGGGGATCGAGCCGATCCCCAGCTTGTGCATTATGCCTCTCTGGCTGGCTCAGCGCCCGTACGCTCGTTTCGTGGGATGACTTTGGCATGCGGAGTTCATTCCTAATCTAAGATCGGACCGAACTGAGGGTTGCGACAGTAGGATTGACAGCATGCAAGGGGGAACCAGGCCAGTTCCTGGCTCGTGCATTTTGCCTCTCCGGTCGGCTGAGCGCCCGCATGCTCGTTTCATGCGTTGGCTTAGGCATACAGAGTTCATTCCATGTCTAAGCATATGGAGTTCATTCCCAGTCTAAGATCAGACCAGACTGAGGGTTATAGTAGCAGGAGTAGCAGTAGGATCGGCAGCACATAGGGGGGACCGAGCCGATCCCCGGCTTGCGCATTCTGCCTCTCCGGTTGGCTGAGCGCCCGCACGCTCGTTTCATGGGTTGGCTTAGGCATACGGAGTTCATTCCATGTCTAAGCATACGGAGTTCATTCCTAGTCTAAGATTTTGAGCCACGGTGCACATGCTGGGCTCGGACATGTGTTGGTGTCGCATTTTTTTTACTCGGGGCACCATCGTCTGAGCGTCGTCGGAGCATCGCCGGAGAGCTTAACCGGCGGCATTGGGGGTTCTGGTGATTAGGGGGGCCGGGGGGGTGTGCACACATGATGTGCGAAGGCTGCTTGTACTTGGCCCTTATATTGGCCCCCTATCCCTCATCAAACCTCGAGAACACACACCCCCTTAAAGAGCATTTGAGATTTTATAGGTTTTCTACCAGTAGCCATTAAAGTGTCTGAAATGGGGACACTTTTTTCAAATGGTCACAAAATCTTCTCCACTTCGAGTTTTTATTTGAATTTTTTTGTGCATGCCAGCAAAAGTACAAGGATCACCTCTACCAAATTTGGGGACAAAACCCCATCTAAAAAAATTTTTAAAAATCCCGAACCGTAAAAAGTTTTGAAAATCATGAAAAATAGAAAATGGGTCGTCTTGCCACGAAACATCACATGAAGGTGTAGGGGACCATTGTATGAATTTACAAGCCATAAAAATGGCATTGGCATGGCAGAAATATGAAGATGTGCTTGAACCCACCTACCACCCGTTCGATCCTCGGCTTGCGCATCCTGTCTCTCTGGTCAGCTGAGCGTCCGCACGCTCGTTTCGTGGGTTGACTTAGGCATATGGAGTTCATCCCTAGTCTAAGCATACGGAGTTCATTCCCAGTCTAAGATCAGATCGGACCGAGGGTAGCGACAGCAGGATCGACAGTACGTAGGGCGGACCGAGCCGATCCCTGGCTTGCGCATTCTGCCTCTCCGGCTGACTGAGCGCCCGCACGCCCGTTTCGTGGGTTGGCTTAGGCATAGGGAGTTCATTCCATGTCTAAGCCCCAGTCGGACTGAGGGTTGTGGCAGCGGGACCGGTAGCATGCAGAGGGATCGCGCCGATCCCCAGCTTGCGTGTTACACCCCTCCGGTCGGCTCAGCGCCCGCACGCTCATTTCATGGGTTGGCTTAGGCATACGGAGTTCATTCCTAGTCTAAGATCGGACCGAACCGAGGGTTGCGGTAGCAAGATCGATAGCACACAAGGGGGACCAGGCCGGTCCTTGGCTTGCGCATTCTACCTCTCCGGTCGGTTGAGAGCCCACACACTCATTTCGTGGGTTGGCTTAGGCATACGGAGTTCATTCCATGTCTAAGCATACAGAGTTCATTTCCAATCTAAGATCGGACCAGACCGAGGGTTGCGACAGCAGGACCAGTAGCAGGATCGATAGCATGCAGTGGGGGACCGAGCCGATCCTCGGCTTGCGTATTCTACCTCTCCGATCGACTGAGCACCCGCACGCTCGTTTCGTGGGTTGGCTTAGGCATACGGAGTTCATTCCATGTCTAAGCCCCAGTCGGACTGAAGGTTGTGGCAGCAGGACCAGCAGTGGGATCGACAGCCTGCAGAGGGGGACCGAGCTAATCCTTGGCTTACGTATTATGCCTCTCCGGCCAGCATCTCCGACCGGCTGAGTGCCCACACGCCCGTTTCATGGGTTGGCTTAGGCATAGGGAGTTCATTCCATGTCTATGCCCCAGCTGGACCGAGGGTTGTGGTAGTAGGACCGACATCATGCAGAGGGGGACCAGGCCGATCCCTGGCTTGCACATTATGCCTCTCCGACTGGCTCAGCACCCGAACGCTCTTTTCGTGGGTTAACTTAGGCATACGGAGTTCATTCCCAGTCTAAAATCGGATCGAACCGAGGGTTACGGCAGCAAGATCGACAACACACAGGGGGGGACCGAGCTGGTCCCTGACTTGTGCATTCTACCTCTTCGATCAGCTGAGAGCCTGCATGCACGTTTCGTGGGTTGGCTTAGGCATACAGAGTTCATTCCATGTCTAAGCATACAGAGTTCATTCCCAATCTAAGATCGGACTAGATCGAGGGTTACGACAGCAAGACCAGCAACAGGATCGGTAGCATGCAGTGGGGGATCGAGCCGATCCCCGGCTTGCCCATTCTGCCTCTCCAGTCGACTGAGCACCCGCACGCTCGTTTTGTGGGTTGGCTTAGGCATACGAAGTTAATTCCATGTCTAAGCCCCAGTCGGACAGAGGGTTGTGGTAGTAGGACCAGCAGCAGGATCGACAGCCCATAGAAGGGGGTCGAGCTGATCCCTGGCTTGTACATTATGCCTCTCCGGCCAGCATCTCCGGTCGGCTGAGCACCCACACGCCCGTTTCATGGGTTGGCTTAGGCATAGGGAGTTCATTCCATGTCTACGCCCCAGCTGGACCGAAGGTTGTGGCAGCGGGACCGCCATCATGCAGAGGGGGACCGGGCCGATCCCCAGCTTGCCCATTATGCCTCTCTGGCTGGCTCAGCACGCGAACGCTCGTTTCATGGGTTGACTTAGGCATACAGAGTTCATTCCCAATCTAAGATCGAATAGGATCAAGTGTTGCGATAGTAGGATCGATAGCACGCAGGAGGGGACCAGGTTGGTCCCTGGCTTGCGCATTCTGCCTCTCCGATTGGCTGAGCGCCCGCACGTTCGTTTCGTGGGTTGGCTTAGGCATACGGAGTTCATTCCATGTCTAAGTCCCAGTCGGACCGAGGGTTGTGGCAGTAGGACCAGCAGTGGGATTGACAGCCCGTAGAGGGGGACCGAGCTGATCCCCGACTTGCGCATTATGCCTCTCCGACCAGCATCTCTGATCGGCTGAGCACCCACACGCCCGTTTAATGGGTTGGCTTAGGCATAGGGAGTTCATTCCATGTCTAAGCCCCAGCTGGACCGAGGGTTGTGGCAGCGGGACCAACATCATGCAGAGGGGGACCAGGCCGATCCTCGGCTTGCGCATTATGCCTCTCCGGCTGGCTTAGCACCCGAACGCTCATTTCGTGGGTTGACTTAGGCATACGGAGTTCATTCCCAGTCTAAGATCAGACCGGACCGAGTGTTGTGGTAGCAGGATCGACAGCACACAGGAGAGGACTGGGCTGGTCCCTGCTTTGCGCATTCTACCTCTTCGATCGGCTGAGCCCCCGCACACTCGTTTCATGGGTTGGCTTAGGCATACGGAGTTCATTCCATGTCTAAGCATACGGAGTTCATTCCCAATCTAAGATCAGACCGGATCAAGGGTTACGGTAGTAAGACCAGCAGCAGGATCGACAGCCGCAGGGTGGACCAGGCCGATCCCCTGCTTGCGCATTCTACCTCTCTAGCTTACCTCTCCGGTCGACTGAGCGCCCGTACGCTCATTTCGTGGGTTTACTTAGGCATACGGAGTTCATCCCCAGTCTAAGCATATGGAGTTCATTCCCAGCCTAAGATTGAACTGGACCGAGGGATGTGGTAGCAGGATTAGTAGCACACAGGGGGGATCGGGTCGATCCCCGGCTTGCGCATTCTGCCTCTCCGGCCGACTGAGCACCTGCACGCTCATTTTGTGGGTTGGCTTAGGCATACGGAGTTCATTCCATGTCTAAGCATACGGAGTTCATTCCCAGTCTAAGAGTTTGAGCCATGGTGCACATGCTGGGCTCGAGCATGTGCTGGTGCCACATTTTTTTCGCTCGGGACACCATCGTTGGAGCATCGTCGGAGCACGCATGGGGGACCGAACTGATCCCCGGCTTGCGCATTCTGCCTCTCTGGCCGACGGAGGGCCCGCAGGCCCGTTTCATGGGTTGGCTTAGGCATAGGGAGTTCATTTCATGTCTAAGCCCCAGTCGGTTCGAGGGTTGTGGCAGTGGGACTGGCAGCACATGGAGGGGGATCAGGTCGATCCTCGGCTTACGCACTATGCCTCTCAGACTAGCTCAGCGCCCGTACGCTCTTTTTGTGGGTTGGCTTAGGCATAGGCATAGGGAGTTCATTCCATGTCTATGCCCCAGCTGGACCGAGGGTTGTGGCAGCGGGATCGACAGCATGTAGAGGGGGACCGGGCTGATCCTCGGCTTACACATTCTATCTCTCCGACCGGTTGAGCGCCCGTATGCTCGTTCCGTGGGTTGGCTTAGGCATACGGAGTTCATTCCATGTCTATGCATACGGAGTTCATTCCCAGTCTAAGAGTTTGAGCCACGGTGCACATGCTGGGCTCAGGCATGTGCTGGTTCCACATTTTTTTCGCTCGGGGCACCATCGTCGGAGCATCGCCGAAGAGCCTAACAGGCGGCATTGGGGGTTCTGGCGATTGGGGGGCCCGGGGGGTGTGCGCAGATGATGTGTGATGGGTGCTGGTACTTGGCCCTTAAATTGGCCCCCTATCCCTTATCAAACCTCGAGAACTCACACCCTCTTAAAGAGCATTTGAGATTTTATAGGTTTGCTGCCAGTAGCCATTAAAGTGTCTGAAATGGGGACACTTTCTTCAAATGGTCACAAAATCTTCTCCACTTCGAATTTTTAGCTGAATTTTTTTGTGGATGCCAATAAAAATACGAGGATAACCTCTACCAAATTTAGAGACAAAACTCTTTCTAAAATAATTTTAAAAAATCCCGAACCGTAAAAAGTTTCAAAAATCATGAAAAATAGAAAACGGGTCATCTTGCCACAAAACTTCACATGAAGGTGTAGGGGACCATTGTTTGAATTTACAAGCCATAAAAATGGCATTGGCATGGCAGAAATATGAAGATGTGCTTGAACCCACCTACCACCCGTTCGATCCCCGACTTGCACATCCTGCCTCTCTGGTCAGCTGAGCGTCCACACGTTCGTTTCATGGGTTGACTTAGGCATACGGAGTTCATCCCCAGTCTAAGCATACGGAGTTCATTTCCAGTCTAAGATCAGACCAAACCGAGGGTTGCGGTAGCAGGATCGGTAGCATACAGGGGGGACCGGGCCGATCCCCAGCTTGCGCATTCTGCCTCTTCGGTTGGCTGAGCACCCGTACGCTCGTTTCTTGGGATGGCTTAGGCATAGGGAGTTCATTCCATGTCTAAGCCCCAGTCGGACCGAGGGTTGTGGCAGCGAGACCGACAGTACGCAGAGGGGGATCGGGCTGATCCTCGGCTTGTACATTATGCCTCTCCGGCTGGCTCAATGCCCGCACGCTTGTTTCATGGGTTGACTTAGGCATACGGAGTTCATTTCCAGTCTAAGATCAGACCGGATCAAGGGTTACTGTAGCAGGATTGATAGCACGTAGGGGGGATTGGGTCGGTCCCCAGCTTGCCCATTCTGCCTCTCCGATCGGTTGAGTGCCTGCACGCTCGTTCCATGGGTTCGCTTAGGCATACGGAGTTCATTCCATGTCTAAGCATACGGAGTTCATTCCTAATCTAAGATCGGACCAGATTGAGGGTTGCGATAGCAGGACCAGCAGCAGGATCGACAGCACGTAGGCGGGGACTAGGTCAATCCTCAGCTTGTGCATTCTACCTCTCCAGTCAGTTGAGTACCCACACGCTCGTTGCGTGGGTTGGCTTAGGCATACGGAGTTCATTCTATGTCTAAGCCCCAACCGGACTGAGGGTTGTGGTAGCAAGACCGGTAGCGGGATCGATAGCATGCAGAAAGGGATCGGGCTGATCCCCGACTTGTGCATTATACCTCCCCGGCCTACCTCTCCGGTTGGTTGAGCACCCGCACGCTCGTTTTGTGGGTTGACTTAGGCATACGGAGTTCATCCCCATTCTAAGCATACGGAGTTCATTGCCAATCTATGATCAGACCGAACCAAGGGTTGTGATAGCAAGATCGACAGCACGTAGGGGGATCGGGCCGATCCCTGGCTTGTGCATTGTGCCTCTCCGGCCGACTCAACGCTCGAACGCTCGTTTCGTGGGTTGACTTAGGCATACGGAGTTAATCCTCAATCTAAGCATACGGAGTTCATTCCCAGTCTAAGATCGAACCGGACCAAAGGTTACGGCAACAGGATCGACAACATGTAAGGGGGACCGGGCCGATCCCCGGCTTGCGCATTCTACCTCTCCGGTTGGCTAAGTGCTCGCCCTCCAGTTTCATGGGTTGGCTTAGGTATAGGGAGTTCATTCCATGTCTAAGCCCCAGTCAGACCGAGGGTTGTGGCAGCGGGACCGATAGCACGCAGAGGGGGACCGGGCCAATCCTCGACTTACGCATTCTACCTCTCTGGCTGGCTGAGCGCCCGCACGCTCGTTTCATGGGTTGGCTTAGGCATACGGAGTTCATTCCATGTCTAAGCATATGGAGTTCATTCCCAGTCTAAGAGTTTGAGCCACGGTGCACATGTTGGGCTCGGGCATGTGCTGGTGCCACATTTTTTTTCGCTCGGGGCACCATCGCTGGAGCATCATCAGAGCACGCAGGAGGGACCGGGCTGATCCCCAACTTGTGCATTCTACCTCTCCATTTGACTGAGCACCCGCACGTCCATTTTGTGGGTTGGCTTAGGCATAGGGAGTTCATTCCATGTCTAAGCCCTAGTCGGATTGAGGGTTGTGGTACCAGGAATGGCAGCGGGATCGGCAACACACAGAGGGGGACCAGGCTAATCCCCGGCCTGTGTATTATGCCTCTTCTGTCGGCCTTTCCAGCCGATTGAGTGCCTGCACACTCGTTTCGTGGGTTGACTTAGGCATATCGAGTACATCCCTAGTCTAAGCATGCCGAGTTCATTCCCAGTCTAAGATCGGATCAAAACGAGGGTTACGACAGCAGGATCAATAGCACGTGGAGGGGACCGGGATGATCCCCGACTTGTGCATTCTGCCTCTCCGACCGACTGAGTGCCCGCATGCCTGTTTTGTGGGTTGGCTTAGGCATAGTGAGTTCATTCCATGTGCAAGCCCCAATCAAACTGAGGGTTGTGGCAACGGGACTGGCAGCACGCAAAAGGGGATCGGGTCGATCCTCGACTTGCGCATTATGCCACTCCGGCCGGCTCAGCGCTCGAACGTTCGTTTCGTGGGTTGACTTAGGCATATGAAGTTCATTCCCAGTCTAAGATTGGAGCAGATCGAGGGTTATGGCAGCAGGATCGATAGCACAGAGGGGGGATCAGGTCGGTCCTCGGCTTGCACATTCTGCCTCTCCGATCGGTTGAGCTCCCGCACGCTCGTTTTATGGGTTGGCTTATACATACAGAGTTCATTCCATGTCTAAGCATACAGAGTTCATTCCCAGTCTAAGATCAGACCGGACCGAGGGTTGCGGCAGCAGGACCGGCAACAGGATCAGCAGGATGCAAGGGGGATCAAGCTGATCCCCGGCTTGGTATTATGCCTCTCCGACTGGCTGAACGCCCGTACACTCGTTTCGTGGGCTGACTTAGGCATACAGATTTCATCCCCAGTCTAAGCATATGGAGTTTATTCCCAGTCTAAGATTGGACTGAACTGAAGGTTACGGCAGCAGGATCTACAGCACGCAGGGGGATCGGGCTGATCCCCGGCTTGAGCATTCTGCCTTTCTGACCAGCTGAGCGCCCGCATGCCCGTTTCGTGGCTTGGCTTAGGCATAGGGAGTTCATTCCATGTCTAAGCCCCAACCGGATTGAGGGTTGTGGAGCAGGACCGACAGCACGCAGAGGGGGACCGAATCGATCCTCGACTTGCGCATTATGCCTCTCCGGCCGACTCACTGCCCGAACGCACATTTCATGGGTTGTCTTAGGCATACAGAGTTCATTCCCAGTCTAAGATCGGATTGGACCGAGGGTTACGGTAGCATGATCGACAGCACCCGGACCTCGGACGCTCGTTTCATGGGTTGGCTTAGGCATACGGGGTTCATTCCTTGTCTAAGCATATGGAGTTCATTCTCAGTCTAAGATCAGATCAGATTGAGGGTCGCGGCAGTAGGACCATCAGCAGGATCGACAGCACATAAGGGGGGACCGGGCTGATCCTCAGCTTGCGCATTCTACCTCTCTGACTGGCCTCTCCGGCCGGTTAAGCTCCCGCACGGTCATTTCATGGGTTGACTTAGGCATACATAGTTCATCCCCAGTCTAAGCATACGGAGTTCATTCCCAGTCTAAGATCGGACCGGATCGAGGGTTTTAGCGCAGGATTGACAGCACGCAAGGGGGATCGAGTCGATCCCTGGCTTGCGCATTCTGCCTCTCCGGCCCGCCCACACACCCATTTCGTGGGTTGGCTTAGGCATAGGGAGTTCATTCCATGTCTAAGCCCCAGTCGGACCAAGGGTTGTGGTAGCAGGATCGACAGTAAGCAGAGGGGGATCCGGCTGATCCCCGGCTTGCGGATTATGCCTCTCCAGCCGGCTCAGTGCCCGTACGCTCATTTCATGGGTTGACTTAGGCATACGGAGTTCATTCCTAGTCTAAGATCGGATCAAACTAAGGGTTGCAATAGTAGGATCGATAGCACGCAGGGGGGACCGGGTCGATCCCCAGCTTACTCTTTCTACTTTTCCGGCTAGCTGAGCGCCCGCACACGCGTTTCGTGGGTTGGCTTAGGCATACGGAGTTCATTCCATGTCTAAGCATACGGAGTTCATTCCCAGTCTAAGATCAGACCGGACCGAGGGTTGCGACAGCAGGACCAGCAGCAGGATCGACAGCACGCAGGGGGGATCGGGCCGATCCCCGGCTTACGTATTCTACCTCTCCGACCGACTGGGCGCCCGCACGCTCATTTCATGATTTGGCTTAGGCATACAGAGTTCATTCCATGTCTAAGCCCCAACCGGATCGAGGGTTATGGTAGCAGGACCGGTAGCGAAATCGGCAGCACGTAGAAGGGGCCGGGCTGATCCCTAGCTTGCGCATTATGCCTCTCCAGTCGGCCTCTCCGACCGGCTGAACGCCCGCACACTCGTTTCATGGGTTAACTTAGGCATATGGAGTTCATCCCCAGTCTAAGCATACGGAGTTCATTCCCAGTCTAAGATCGGATCGGACGGAGGGTTGCGGTAGCAGGATCAGTAGCACGTAAGGGGGACCGGGCCGATTCCCGGCTTACGCATTTTGCCTCTCCGACTGACTGAGCATCTACACGCACATTTCATGGGTTGGCTTAGGCATAGAGAGTTCATTCCATGTCTAAGCCCTAGCTGGACCGATGGTTGTGGCAGCAGGACCGACAGCACATAGTGGGGGATCGGGCCGATCCCTGGCCTGCGCATTATGCCTCTCCGACCTGCTCAGTGCCCGAACGCTCGTTTCGTTGTTGACTTAGGCATATGGAGTTCATTCCCAGTCTAAGA